>NC_041390.1:177550103-177574190 GCF_002162155.2 Triticum dicoccoides
ATGTCTCGATTAACCTCGCTCTTTCTCGGACACAAACGATATATCTCCATGTTTGAGCCCAATTCGACATATTCATATTGTATACTCTCTCACGTACATTGTCTATCTAGGTCACTCTCTCCAACCCATCTCACTCTTTCAGTCGCATGATGACCCACACTCGCTAAATCTCTCTCCCTTTATATATGTAATCGACTGACCTTGCTTCATCCCACGCACAAAATATATCTACATGTCAGTGTCTGGATCATCTCTCAAGATCGATCTTACAGCCCTCACCCTTCCTAAAAGCTCAATCAGACAATATCTCTCTAGAGCATACATATCTTTTCAATGAATGTCGGACCACACTCACTTTGTCTCTCTATCTATATGTCTCTCGATTGACCTCGCTTTCTCACGCCGTATCATCCACACATTGAAGCTACCTCTCCATCCCTCACCAAGCCGGAGCTATTTACATTGCGACGGGGACTCCAACCTTGTATTAATTTGTGTAGGCATTTATTCTGGTGTGTTTAGATTATATTTTCATAGCATTCATCCCACAACAACTCAAAACACGGTTGCAACCCCCGCACCTCCCCCAATTGATTTCACTCTGGCTCGATCATCGCTCTCTTGCACGTCCTTTCTCCCCTTCAACATCGCACAATGGTATTATTGCAAAAACTCTGTTGTTCTCTTTAGTTATTACAAATAATATACAAAACTACACACCAATAGTCCACCTGGAATGGAACAAATTTCTGTCGGCGTTCTGGGAACGGGGGTCCCCAGACTTGCTTGCCTGCGGCCTGCGGCGTGGCTCGAGGAGGGGCCCAACACAGCCCATCTTCATCAACACAGACCCAAGACCCTCGCAAGGGGTCAAGCCTCGCGGGGCGGATGACACAGAGCTTCCTCAGGCACGGCTTCATCAGGCTGGCTCGCAAGGAGGCGGAGAGATCAAGGCGGGGCACCTCACGACGTGCCCATGATGCAAGCCATGACGACCAAGGGTGCCAGGCGGGCGTCAGCCCGCGCAGTGTCCTCCTTTCCTCTTTGGTGCAAAGGGAGCAAGCGCAGGCGAGGGCATCAAGCAAAGGCACCCATTTCGGTGCAACGAAACCAAGACCAGCTCAACGGCAGGGAGGAAGTCATTGTGGAGCCCAAGCCATTGTCACCATCAGAGCCTTTGGCAGGCGAGGACCAACTTTAGTCAGGATAAGTGTACCAGATGTCCCCCTTTAAAATGGCCAATTGTTGGCGCCCTTCCCGCTCAATATTTGGGAAGAGGCCCAGGGACTTTGCCTATAAATAGGACTAGCCACCCCCAGGATAGGGGGGGGGGAATCAGAGAGAGAGAGAAGGGTGACTGAACTCCTCCTAGCAGTTCGTCCCCCCAGCCAAGAACAGACCCTCGCGAGGCTGTTCTTCCTTGTATTGCTCATCATCATTAGCCCAAGAGGCAATCCACACACCACACACTGGAGTAGGGTATTACACCACAACGGTGGCCCGAACCAGTATAAACCCTGTGTCTCTTGTGCTGCTCTTCCCATAGCTTAGATCTTAGCGAGGTGTAGGGGTGCAGGTAGGTAGAAGGCGAAATCTCCGCGTGAACCCAGTGTTCGAACATCAAGGGTCTGCTGGAACCCGAAATCCGACATTTGGCATGCCAGATAGGGGTGCACCGGAGTTCTCCCTTCCGCCACCGCCACGACCTGCCTCGCGATGAGTAGTGCGTCACCCGCTCCAGCCGCCGGCGCCAGCACGGGAGCCAGGGGGCTCCGAGCCCTGGCCCCAGCCCTGCAATGGGTACGGTGGCCGGACAAGTTCAAGCCAACGACGCCGCCGTGCTACAGCGGTGCGACTGATCCGCTGGCCTTCTTGCTGGCGTACGAGGAGGCCATCCTCAAAGCTGGAGGTGACGATAGGGTCATGGCCAACTGGCTCCCCACGGCCCTCACCGGCGCTCCGCGCGCATGTCTGCTCCACCTGCCGGCAGCCTCCGTGGCCTCTTGGGAAGAGCTCCGCAGCCTCTTCCCCGCCCACCATGCTACACCAACACCCCCGGTCGTCGCGGCCCTCCTGGGCGGCTCGCAGGCGCCTCCTACAAGTCACCACGTCAAGACGTTCATCCGCCAGGTTAGCGCCGCTTCCACGCGGCAGGGGGCTCTCCCGGACCGGGCGGCACCCAAGGCCGGCCCTGACCTTCAGCTCGGAGGACCACCCCTCCAACTCGGCCTGCTCGGCTGCGCTCCCCATGCTGTGCACCCCCACCATCTGCTAGGTGGCCGTCACCAGAACTCTCATCGATGGTGGTGCGGGCTTCAGCGTGCTCTCGGTTGAGGCCTTCAACCTCCTCCGCATACCCCTGGAATGGCTGCAACCCAGCCGGCCCTTCTCAGGCCTTGGGGGCGGATCATCCAGCTCCTTGGGACAGATCCGACTCCCAGTAACCTTCGGCACCTACAACAACTTCCGCATGGAGCTGGTCGACTTCGACATCGCCCCCATCGGCCTCCCCTACAACGCCATCCTCGGCTACCCAGCGCTGGCCCAGTTCATGGCCGCGACGCACCCGGTGTACAACCTCATGAAGATGCCCGGGAGTAGCGGTGTCCTCATCGTGCACGGGGACACTGGAGACGCGCTGCGAGTGCTCAAGCTCGCCTTCAAGATGGCGGCATCGGCATAGCCCGCCGACTCGGAGACCCCCGAACCCAAGGGGGCTGCACCCGCCAAGAAGAAACAGTTGTTCACCCAAGACAAGGCAGAAACCAAGCAGATACCCGTCGATGAGGACGGGTCCACCCATGCCACTTTCACCATAGGCGCCAACCTCGAGCCCGAGCAGGAGGAGGCCCTGGTCAGGTTCCTGCGTGCAAACAAGAAGGTATTTGCTTGGGAGCCTGACCAGTTAGCGGGGATCCCTAGGAGCATAATCGAGCATCACCTCAATGCGTGCCCCAACGTGCGCCCTGTGAAGCAGAAGGCAAGGCGGCAGTCCATAGAAAAGCAGGCCTTCATCGTCCAAGAGACCCGCAAACTAGAAGCCGCTGGGGTCATTCGCGAGGTCCGATACCCGGATTGGTTGGCCAACCCTGTCGTTGTACCAAAGAAGGGAGGGAAGGAGCGCATGTGTGTCGACTTCACCAACCTCAACAAGGCATGCCCGCAAGATCCGTTCCCGCTCCCCCGCATCGACCAGATCGTTGATTCCACCGTAGAATGCGACCTGCTATGCTTCTTGGATGCCTTCTCTGGGTATCACCAGATCAAGATGGCGGTAGAAGACGTCGAAAAGATAGCCTTCCTAACCCCGTGTGGGGTGTACTGCTACACGTGCATGCCATTCGGGCTACGTAACGCAGGGGCGACCTTTCAGCGGCTGATGCACATCACCTTGGGCCCGCAGCTCGGGAAGAATGTTGAGGCTTACGTCGATGACATTGTGGTGAAGTTCGGGAGGCCAGGACCCTGATACAAGACCTGGAGGAAACCTTCACGAGCCTCAACGCAGTGAACCTGCGGCTCAACCTAGAGAAGTGTGTGTTCGGAGTCCCCTCGGGCAAGCTCTTGGGTTTCCTCGTGTCCCACCGAGGCATCGAGGCTAACCCGGAAAAGGTCAAGGCGGTCGAGGACATGAGCCCGCCAAAGACCCTCAGAGAAATGCAGAAGCTCACTGGGCGCGTGACCACGCTGGGGCGCTTCATCTCCAAGTTGGAGGAGCGAGCGCTGCCCTTCTTCCAGCTAATGAAGAAAAAGGGGCCCTTTGAATGGACTGAAGAGGCTGACAAGGTGTTCCAGGATCTCAAGAGATACCTGACTAGCCCTCCGGTCATGGTGGCCCCGCGCCCTTAATAGCCCCTGGTGCTTTACCTCACCGCCACTCCCTACTCCGCCAGTGCAGCCCTGGTGGTGGTTAGGGAGGAGCGTCAAATCAAAACCACAGCAGCAGCCCAGGACAAGGCAAAACAGGAACAAGGAAGGCCCACAGAAACCGCCACCATGGCTGAGGAGGATCAGCCGCCGCAGAGGAGCGCACCGGAGGCGGAAGAGGACCCTCTCCTAGATGGCCAGCCTCAGGAGGCCTCATCGCCTCAGGAGGCGCCATGGTCCCCGAAGGGCGCCACTAGCACTGACGCACCCAACCTCGTTGAGCACCCAGTGTACTTCGTCAGCACGGTGTTGCGGGACGCGAGGGCACGGTACCCCATGCCTCAGAAGCTCCTCCTCGCGCTACTGGTGGCCTCGCGCAAGCTACAACACTATTTTCAGGGTCACCCCATCAAGGTCATCTCGTGATACCCCCTGGAGAGAGTGCTCAGGAGCCCTAACTCAGCTGGAAGGGTCGCTGAGTGGAACATAGAACTGCAAGCGTTTCAGCTCGAATTCAGCATGACCAGAGTCATCAAGGGAGCAGCATTAGCGGATTTTGTGGCAGAATGGACGGAGGCACCAGGCCTCAAGGCCAACGAGGATCGGTCCCTCTCCCCGAGAAGCGAGGCGCCAGAAGGCTGGGTCATGTACTTCGATGGGGCGTTCACCAGGCATGGCGCTGGGGCTGGGGCGGTGCTTACATCGCCCACTCAGGACAAACTCTACTACGCTGTACATCTCTGTTTCCAGCAAGGTGAAAAAGTCTCCAACAACATAGCGGAGTATGAAGGTTTAATAGCGGGCTTGAAGGCCGCAGCTGCCCTGGGGGTGAAATGCCTCACCATCAAGGGCGATTCGCAGCTCCTTGTCAATTTCTCCAACAAGGTGTACGAGCCGAAAGATGAGCACATGGAAGCCTACCTTGCGGAGGTCCGCAGGATGGAGAAGCAGTTCTGGGGGTTGGAGTTGCAGCATGTGCCCCGTGGCACCAATCAGGAGGCCGACGACATCGCCAAACGGGCGTCCAGGCGGTTACCTCAGGAGCCTGGCTCTTCGAGGAGCGGCTCTTCAAGCCCTCAGCCCTGCCATCATTGTCAAACACGGCTCAGCCTCGGGAGGAGCTCCCCCAGCCACCTGCCTCAGGAGCCCCGGTCTGTGGCCCGACCTCAGGAGCACGCCTACTCCTGACGATGGAACCTCAGGAGGGATGCTGGATCACGGAGCTCCGAAGTTACTTAACACAAGGGACCCTGCCAGAGAAGGAGGAGGAAGCGGAGCGTGTGGCACGGCAGGCCACGGCATACTGCATCAACGATGGAGAGCTCTACCGGAAGCGACCAAATGATGTATCCCTGCGCTGCATCTCCAGGGAGCAAGGAAAGGAACTACTAGAAGATATACACGGCGGAGACTGTGGACATCATTCATCATCACGGACACTCGTCGGCAAGGCGTTCCGCAGTGGGTTTTATTGGCCCACCGCACTCAATGACGCCGTCAAACTGGTGAAAGCTTGTGAGGCCTACTAGTTCCACGTCAAGCAAATCCATCAGCCGGCAGGAGGCCTGTAGACTATACCCCTTTCGTGGCCATTCGCAGTCTGGGGGCTGGACATCTTGGGCCCGTTTCCTCGGGCGCCAGGAGGCTACCGCTACCTCTACGTCACCGTGGACAAGTTCTCCAAGTGGGCTGAAGTAGAGGCCGTCCGCACCATCCCCGCGGGTTTCACGGTCAAGTTCATCAGGGGCATCGTGAGACGGTTCGGGGTGCTGAACCGCATTATCACAGACAACGGTTCACAGTTCACCAGTAACCTCTTCAAAACATACTGTGCTAACCTTGGAACGCAGATATGCTACGCTTTGGTGGCGCACCTGTCGGCATTCTGGGAACGGGGGTCCCCAGACTTGCCTGCCTGCGGCATGGCTCAAAGGGGGCCCCAGCACGGCCCGTCTTCATCAACATAGACCCAAGACCCTCGCGAGGGGCCAAGCCTCGCGGGGCGGACGACACAGAGCTTCCTCAGGCACAGCCTCATCAGGCTGGCTCGCGAGGAGGCGGAGAGATCAAGGCGGGGTACCTCACGAGGTGCCCGTGACGCAGGCCATGACAACCAAAGGGCTGCATTATTCCCAGGCCGCGTGGGTCCGTCCCTGCGGCATGTACCCCTTTTATTTCATGTTGTTAGCTTACCTTGTTGGGGGCGCCCCATGGGCTGCATCATCCCCAAGTCGCTCGGGCCAGACCCAGCGGCATGTATCCCATTTGCGTTTATTTCTGGCTATGCATTCGACACACCATGCTTGATTATTTGATGCCTGTCCACGGCACCTCTTCTTCTCCATGCCGACCACTTGCACGTTAAAGGGGGGGGGTACCTGAGCATCGCGACTCAGGGCTATTACTGGCTCTCCAGCCCTCACCCTCTGGCCTTGTCCACGTCATCGTGACCTGGCATACCAGCGACGGCTGAGACCAGCTCGAGGGCCGGGACCCGAGGACGTAGAGTGCCGGCATCTAACCAAATTTGCAGGGACACATCACAAGATAAGGCCCAGTGCCAGGCGCAACCCGCCTAGATGTAGGGCCCCGTGAGTCCCGCACTGACTCACAGGTGCCCAGATACACCTCGCCAGGCCTTACCGTGCCAGCCACGTGTTAGGGCGGGGCTGTACACGCCCCGGGGGCTCCTCCCAGAGGGGAGCCCCCTCCCACGTACCAGTGGAAGCACCATGCTCCGCGCGGGCTGATGACACTGCCGAGGAGCGGCTATGCTCGTACATATACAGAAGCGCTATGCTCCGCGCTGGTGATAAACAACTGAGGGCGGCCCCCGGGCTGCATCAACCTCAGGGAGCCCAGAGCTCAGTGTCTAGCCTCATCGTAACACCTACCCTCGGGAGTGCCGCGCGAGGGGGCTGGGCATGGGGGCTGCGCCTGGGTCACACCCAGACGCACGCCACCCAGCCAGCCCCCCCGGGCCTGGTTCGTCGCGCTTCTCTCCCCGAGCGGAGCCAAGGTACGAAGGCCGTTTGAGCGTCAAGGGGGACTCCTGAGCATCGCGACTCAGGAGCCTAACTAGTCACATAGCCCCTCACTCCTTAGTTCCGAATGGCTAACGGCGGTTGAGGTATGCGCGTGGCCGGGCTCTGCAGACGTAGAACGGTAGATCCACCCACATCACACCTCCCTACTTGTTGCTCGTGCGCCAAGGGGGACTCCTGAGCATCGCGACTCAGGAGCCTAACTTGTCACGTAGCCCCTCACTCCTTGGTCCCGTCCTAGTTTCTGGTTGGGGCTAACGGCGGCTGAGGTATGCGCGGGGTCGGGCTCTGCCGGCGTAGAACATAAGCAAGTAGGAAGGAAAAGTGTAAATTTCAAGGAATTCAAAAGCAAATATTATAGTCCACACTGTTATCTCAATGCCAAACGCAAGTTTAAACGCCTCCCCGAGGCATGATACATGTGCAGGAATTAAAGGCAGGACAGGAGCCACAACGGAGTCATTTGTCGGCGGTGGAGCAGCGCGGAGTGGGTTCGCCTCATGGAGCAGCGGGGTCGGCAGCGCCTTGCTTCGGCTTGGTGCTGAAGGCCCGAAACTTCCCCAGCAGAGCCTCCGCGCGACTCTTAAAGCCTCGGCAGTGGCAGCGGCACGCTCGCCGCTTACTGGCTCCAGCAGGCTGTCGAGGTCGACGCCGGGATCGCGAAGGTAGATGTGGGTGAGGACCCGTGTCAGCATCGCAGAAGACAGGACACGCGCCTTGGCCTCGGCCGTAGGGCCAAGGCCGAGGGCCACAACTTCAAGAGCACGAACCAGGAAGGGAAGCAGCTTGGCGGGGCCGTCCTCGGCGCCAGCCAGTGGGCTCTCCAGGCCGCTATCGTAAAGCATCCTCAGCGAGGAGCGAGCCTTCGCCTCCATCTCTGCGAAGGCCGCGCGGTCCTCGGCAAGAACCTGGGCCGTGTTGTCCAGCTCGACCTTCCTCGCCCCCAACTCCTGCTCCAACGCGCCTAGGCGGTCGCGGCGTTTCCTGAGCTTGGCCTCTCGGCCCTCGACGGTCGCCTCGCGAGCCTTCACACCTTCTTCCTGCTCTTGGCGAAGGCGGACCTCTTTCGCGAGCTGGTCCAGCAGGCCTTGCAGCTCGTCCTCCAGCGCCTTGCAGCAACCACGGACGTCGACCACCTCCCCCAGGGCTGCGTCACGAGCAGCCTTCGCCTCAAGGACGGCCTGCCTCTCCTCATCGCAAGCCGTCGAGGCCTGGACCAGCGCCGCCCGAATCGAAGCGTTGGAGCGAATCCATCCTGAAGCCAGCTCCAAGCGCCCGGCCACCAAGCGAGGGTCGGCGCCAAGAAGATCCTGCCGCAGCCGGTCCAGCTCAGCAGCAGCGTGATCCAGAACGGCAGGAGGAGTCGGAGAGACAGCAGTCGGTGGACTAGGAGGAGAAGGCGGCAGCGCGACCACAGCATCCTGAGGCGGAACTTGCTGCGCCCCAATGGCTGAAGTGGCGGCAGCAGGCAAAGGCACCTCGGGAGTCACTTGGGCCATGGGGGCTGAGCTCGCCCCAGCCGGCTCAGCCAGGCCTCGCGAGGACGACCGGGCAGGAGAAGCCCGTGCGTCGCGGTCACCTTCCTTCGCGGGCGGAGGCGCTGCCATGGATGGAACCTCAGGAGCTCCCTTCGGCTTCTTTGCTGCGGGCGCCAGCCTATCAGAGAGATGCGGATGTCAAGCCCTAGAAGCAGAACAAAAAATAAATACAAGAATCAAGCGCTTACGGGTCGTCGCCAGTAAGCTCAAGCAGCCTCCAGCCAAATTTGAAGCCTGAAAGCCGGCTGGAAGGGTCAACCTCGGGAAGCTTGGAAGCGGAAGGCGTGTCCGCGGTCCGCCTCGGGGCCGGGGCAGACCCGCGGGAGATCAGCCCGTTCCTGTCCTTCTTCGGGATCGGGGGCAAGCTCCCGCCGTCCTGCTCGTCATCATCCTCGTCGTCATCGCTCGGAGAGAGGCGGAGAACGCGGGACCTGCGCCGGGGGAGGGGAGCCCTCGACTCTCTGTCAGTCGCCTCGGAGTCAGGCCCTTTTTCCCGCTCCCCTCCTTCCTCCTCTTTGCTGGAGTTGTCGGAGGACACGTCCACTGATTCCCTGGGAGTTTCCATGGGCACGGGCCCGTCCCCGTTGAAGACGGGCATGGACTCCACTACCTGCTCCCAGTCGTCGTGAAGGAACAAGGGCGTAGGAGCGCCCTCCAACCTCGCCACATCGCCCCCGACTAGAGATTGGAGGACCGCAACCAGATCTTCATCGGCCAAGGCCGCGGGGCTCGGATGGGGCCTCCACATTGGAAGCGAGTACTGCCGAAGCGGAGCCAGCTGGTGCTCCAGGAATTCCCTCAGCAGCGACGTGTCGGTCAGCTTCGCCGCCGCCATGTTGGCCGGCCTCGGATCCGCGTCCATCTTCTCCAACACCAGCTTCGCGCGGGGGTCCGCAAGCTCCACTCGACCCCAATCGCTGGAGCTCGTGGGTTGCTCCGTGGGCAAGATCAGCCGAGGGTGGATGCGCCCAGCATCTGCCAAGACCCACTTGCTCCTGAAGCCCTCAATCCTTTTCCCGGGGTTTGAAATGGCAATGGCGCCACCGTACGCGATGAAGCTCGTGCATGCGAAAGCAGGACCGCGAGAGGTCCGGAGGTAGAAGTAGTGGCGCAGCAAGGCCACTAAGGGCTGCACCCCTACGTGAGCCTCGCAATAATAGGCAAAGATTGCCAGGAGAAGGACGGAGTTGGGGTGGAGATGCAGAGCCTATAGCTTATAATGGCGGAGGACAGAGAAGAAGAACTCGGAGAAGGGAGGCACCAGGCCAGCAGCAATGGCGCTTGCAAAGAACGGATAGAAGGTGCTCCCTTGGCCCTCAGGGATGGCGGAGCCGACCTTGAACACCTTCCCCCCGTCGATGCCCTGCGCCACCGCCATCCGGTGCAACCGGGCGAGGCTCGCCTCCGACATGCTCGGCGAGTCCAGGGCAGACGAGTACCAAGCTCCGACCGGGGACTGACGAGGCGCCATGGCTTCCTAGGTCACGCAGTCGGAGTAGATCTGGAAATTTTGGAGGAAGGAAGGAGAGGCGCAAGAAAGGGGATCTAAGCAGCAACCGGAGAAAGCAGAAAGCAAAGCCTAGGCAGACGCTGCTCCTTTATCAACTTGCGCGGTTGCTGAGGCGCTCACGTCCAATCAACTGCCACACGGCGCCCTAGGCCGCAGGCTGTTAGGGCCCGCGGCGCTTCGCTCTTGCCCTTTCGCCTACCTACACGGCCAAGTCCGGGCGCGCCTTGGGCCCGGGGGCTATTGTCAGTGTTCTGGGAACGGGGGTCCCCAGACTTGCCTGCCTGCGGCCTGCGGCATGGCTCAAAGGGGGGCCCAGCACGGCCCGTCTTCATCAACACAGACCCAAGACCCTCGCGAGGGGCCAAGCCTTGCGGGGTGGATGACACGGAGCTTCTTCAGGCACAGCCTCATCAGGCTGGCTCGTGAGGAGGCGGAGAGATCAAGGCGGGGTACCTCACGAGGTGCCCGTGACACAGGCCATGACGACCAAAGGCGCCAGGCGGGCGCCAGCCCGCGCAGTGTCCTCCTTTCCTCTTTGGTGCAAAGGGAGCAAGCGTAGGCGAGAGCATCAAGCAAAGGCACCCATTTCGGTGCAACGAGACCAAGAGCAGTCCAACGGCAGGTAGGAGGTCATTGTGGAGCCCAAGCCAGCGTCACCACCAGAGCCTTTGGCAGACGAGGACCAACTTTATTCAGGATAAGTGTACCAGATGTTCCCCTTCAAAATGGCCAATTGTTGGCGCCCTTCCCGCTCAATTTTTTGGAAGAGGCCCAGGGCCTTTGCCTATAAATAGGACTAGCCACCCCTAGGGTAGAAAAGAGGATCGAGATCGGATCGCAATCCAGAAGAGAGAGAGAGAGAAGGGTGACTGAACTCCTCCTAGCAGTTCATCCCCCCAGCCAAGAACAGACCCTCGCGAGGCTGTTCTTCCTTGTATTGCTCATCATCATCAGCCCTAGAGGCAATCCACCACACCACACACTGGAGTAGGGTATTACACCACAACGGTGGCCCGAACTAGTATAAACCCTGTGTCTCTTGTGTTGTTCTTTCCATAGCTTAGATCTTAGCGAGGCGGAGGGGTGCAGGTAGGTAGAAGGCAAAATCTCCGTGCGCACCCCAGTGTTCGAACCTCAAGGGTCTGCCGGAACCCGAAATCCGACAGCACCCCCGAAGCAACGGCTAGGCCGAGCGAGCCAACGCAGAGGTCCTGAGGGGCCTCAAGACCAGGACGTTCAAGAAGAAGCTGGAGGCCTGCGGCAGAGGTTGATACGACGAGCTTCAGTCCATGTTGTGGTCCATCCGCACAACCGCGACCAAGCCGACTGGAGAGACCCCGTTCTTCCTGGTCTACGGAGCCGAAGCGGTCCTCCCTCATGAGGTCAGACGTCGCTCCGCGCGGGTTCTGGCGTTCAACGAGGCGCAGCAGGACGCCATGCGGGGGGGTGGACCTTGTGCTGGGGGAGGAACGTCACCGAGAAGCCATGCTGCGAGCGGTGAGGTACCAACAAGCACTGCGACGATATCACTGCCGCAACATCCGCCCTAGAACTCTCGAGGTAGGAGACCTCGTGCTCAGGCGGGTTCTCTCCAGGGAGGGACTGCACAAGCTCTGTCCCATGTGGGAGGGCCCGTTCAAGGTTGTTCATGTTTCCGGGCCCGGCTCCGCGCGCTTGGAGACTCAGGAGGGGGTGCCGATCCAGAACGCATGGAACATCCTACACCTCCAGAGGTTCTACCCCTAAAAAGGCCGAGAGCCTATGAAGAAGGCGAATGCCTGTGAAGCCGTCGCGTTTTGGAAAAGGCCCAGAGCCTGTGAAGAAGGCGAATGCCTGTGAAGCTGTCGCGAATTGGAAAAGGCCCAGAGCCTGTGAAGAAGGCGAATGCCTATGAAGCTGTCGCGTTTTGGAAAAGGCCCAGAGCTTGTGAAGAAGGCGAATGCCTGTGAAGCTGTCGCGTTTTGGAAAAGGCCCAGAGCCTGTGAAGAAGGCGAATGCCTGTGAAGCTGTCGCGTTTTGGAAAAGGCCCAGAGCCTGTGAAGAAGGCGAATGCCTGTGAAGCTGTCGCGTTTTGGAAAAGGCCCAGAGCCTGTGAAGAAGGTGAATGCCTGTGAAGCTGTCGCATTTTGGAAAAGGCCCGGAGCCTGTGAAGAGGGCAAATGCCCGTGAAGCTAGCTTCCCCCGAGAAAGGCCCGGAGCCTGTGAAGAAGGCCAATGCCTGTGAAGCTCGCCGCCCGTGACACTCTCACGTAATAACGAGTTGGGGCTGTACACGCCTCGGAGTCTCAGGAGCGCCGGCCTCAGGCCCTGGGGCTCCCTCCCACGCCCAGTGGCAGCACTTAGCTCCATGCTGGTGAGAAGACATCGAAGACTAGATTAGGTACTGCACGCGGCTTTTTCATTTGCTTTCCGCAGTTCGCTTGTTCATTCTCATTTGAAGTTTTATTGAAGCTGTTGCCGTCTTTGGCTCATGGTTCTTCGACTTTTCACTCTCCTGCCTCGATTTCTCTTATGCAAGGCCTCGCGAGGGGGGAAGCCGAGCGCCCTCACGAGTGTTCCTGTCCTAGTCGTTCAAAGGTTTCGCGACCTGGGTCCATTACAGGAGCACCCCTCCAGTCCATGCCCCACGGGCACCGCGACACGAACACAGGGCCTGGGTCAGTCGCCCCCCACGGCTGGGGCCGGGAACTATCCACGCGCGGGCACGTAGCCGGAAGGCACGATAACGGAAGCAAAGCGATGATTAATAGCAATAACCCAAACACGCCCCCGCGGGGCTCCATGCTACTATCTTTTTACGCAGGAAAAAGGAAAAGAAAGAACAAATCAGGCGCAGCTCGCCTCACACCGGCCTGCAGGGGAGGCTCGAGCTGCCTCCGGGGCTCAGGCAGACTCCCTCTCGCGCTTCACCGAAACACGACGGTGGGCAGACACGCTACCACCTCCCAAGCAGGTACGGCGGCCTGGGGGCTGACCGCGGTCATCGCTAGAAGAGTCGCCGCCTGAAGAAGAACCGGTGAAGCTTGGGGAACCCTGAGCGCCGCCAATCACGCGAGCGCTGAACTCTCCATCATCGCTGGGGCTGGGTTCCCGGCCACGGTCGTCGTCCTCAAGACAGCACCCTGCGCGGCGACCATCTTCCCCAAACACCCTCACGTAGAGGGTGGCATCACCGTCAAACTTGAAGTGCAGGGTGCACCGACGGCTCAGGCCACGCGCGCGGGCAAACGTCTGCCAACCGCGGGTCAAGGCCAGGCTCCCGGTTGCGGAGACCTCTAGTGAAGCCCATGAGGCCCGGCTGCAGCAGCCGTCTGCCTGAAGCCAAAGGCCACCCGGGGCGCCGGCCGGGAGCTCGCCGAGGAGGAAGCGAGGAAGTTGAAGCCGGGTGCTAGTCGGCTCCACCGACCACACAACGAACTCCGGCAGCACCTCTGCAGCAAGAAAGCGCGGCCTAGGGGGATGCGCGACCGAAGCACGCCCCCCGGCCGTAGCAGTCCGCCCATCACCATGCTGGAAATCGTCTCCACGGCCGCGGGGAGCTGCCGTGGTGGCCACAAGATGTTTGCGAGGGCGCCCTCGGCCGCGCTTGGGCGGGGGAGAGGCAGGCTCAACCTGGCGAGCCTTCCCCTTCTCTGCGGCCGAGAACCTCCTCGACGGGGCCATGAAGAAGAAGGAGAAGCAAGGGGGAATGAACTGGAAGGGTGCGCGCCGATCCGTACTTATAACCGGCGAGGGCCAACCGTCGGTCCCCACGATCGCAGGTAATCATGACCCGCTTTGCATGCAGGGACTTGTCCAATCCGTGCAGTTGCAGAGGCACCGTGGGGAAGTGGAGACGCCCACGTCCAATCAACCGCCACGTGGCACCCAAGGCCGCAGGCTGTTAGGGCCTGTGGCGCTTCGCACTTGCCCTTTCGTCTCCCTGCATGGCCAAGTTCGGGCGCGCCTTCGGCCCGGGGGCTACTGTCGGCGTTCTGGGAACGGGGGTCCCCAGACTTGCCTGCCTGCGGCCTGCGGCATGGCTCGAGGAGGGGCCCAACACGACCCATCTTCATCAACACAGACCCAAGACCCTCGCGAGGGGTCAAGCCTCGTGGGGCGGACGGCACAGAGCTTCCTCAGGCACGGCCTCATCAGGCTGGCTCGCAAGGAGGCAGAGAGATCAAGGCGGGGCACCTCACGACGTGCCCGTGACGCAAGCCATGATGACCAAGGGTGCCAGGCGGGCGTCAGCCCGCGCAGTGTCCTCCTTTCCTCTTTGGTGCAAAGGGAGCAAGCGCAAGCGAGGGCATCAAGCAAAGGCACCCGTTTTGGTGCAACGAGACCAAGACCAGCCCAACAACAGGGAGGAAGTCATTGTGGAGCCCAAGCCATCGTCACCATCAGAGCCTTTGGCAGGCGAGGACCAACTTTAGTCAGGATAATGTACCAGATGTCCCCCTTTAAAATGGCCAATTGTTGGCGCCCTTCCCGCTCAATATTTGGGAAGAGGCCCAGGGCCTTTGCCTATAAATAGGACTAGCCACCCCCAGGGTTGGGGGGGGGGAAATCAGAGAGAGAGAAGGGTGAGTGAACTCCTCCTAGCAGTTCGTCCCCCAGCCAAGAATAGACCCTCGCGAGGCTGTTCTTCCTTGTATTGCTCATCATCATTAGCCCAAGAGGCAATCCACACACCGCACACTGGAGTAGGGTATTACACCACAATGGTGGCCCGAACCAGTATAAACCCTGTGTCTCTTGTGCTGTTCTTCCCATAGATTAGATCTTAGCGAGGCGTAGGGGTGCAGGTAGGTAGAAGGCGAAATCTCTGTGCGCACCCCAGTGTTCGAACCTCAAGGGTCTGCCGGAACCCGAAATCCGACAATTTCGACCCACAAATTAAAGTCCTACAAACTACACACCGAGGGTCCCACCTATCATGAAACAAATTTGGACCCATATACAAATAAAAAATAAAGGACGAGGATCGAACATGCGACCAGGGACTTCAAGCCACACATCAATAGGCAACATACGTAGAACAACAATGTTTGTTGTACCCCCCTTTGTTCATATAATGTTTTTATATTACCACAGCCTATTTTGTGAGTAACATGTAATATTACTTTTAGTACATTAGTGGGACCGGCTCGTTAGCATGTACTATTCGCCTTCACTTACTGGAGGGTTCCATGTGTGGTCTCTCTCTCTCTCCTCCCCTTCTACGTTTAGATGCACGGGCAAACATGAAGAACTCGCGGGCGATGTTGCCGTTGACCATATCTGGGCGCGTTCACAAGTTACGCACCAGTTTCACGTACTAGTAGTACTAGTCAATGTGTACGTGCAATGCACGTTAATTTGGAAGTATATTAAGTGCATGCGGATATTAAGTAGGATATTATTTGTGTGTTATTATGTGATTAGCACTACTTTTGGCATGAAATTAACTGCACGCTAAACATGTTGAGCACTTGACATTGAAGCAGTCTAGGTCGTTGGATGAGAAGGAATACATGTGGCTTGATGATGTTTTATATTTAATTTGATACGGCTCTAGCAGAACATTCAATCGATCAAACCATAAATTTCATCCAGTCTGACTCCGACTTTACATTCATACGACAATCGATCTAAAAGAAATGGAAATGATAAATGTTCTAATTTTAAGCATGGCATCCGAATGTTTTTCATGGCAAATTTAGATTACATGTTGGCGGCGGGGGGGGGGGCATCTTGCGGTGGGAAGCGAGTCCTCTGCCATGCTCTATGTGTTGTCGGTCCACTGACCGATGGCGACGACGGCGCCTTGCGCCGTTGTTCGCATACTCCTGGAAGTTGGACCTAGTTTCAAGGAAGGTCAAAATGTTATGGACTTCGGTCTCTAGGAGTGAGTCAACTAGCGGGAGGAGGAGACTGGCGTTGGGGCAAGGAAGCGGTCGGCGGCGGCCATCCATGCCACTAAGGGGGCACTGGCACCCACGTGGGGGACAGGCGCTGGCAACAACGTGGCAAAGACATTCGTGTGCACAGGCACCGGCACGGGCGTGCACGTCAGTGCATGCGCAGGCGCATGCACTGGCAGGTGCACGGGCACCGGCACGGGCGTGCGCGTCGGTGCACACGCAGGCAGGTGCACGGGTGCGTGAAAGTCGGCGGGGACTGTCGGTGTCAAAACCGGCGGATCTCGGGTAGGGCGTCCCGAACTGTACGTCTAAGGTCGATGGTAACAAGAGACAGCGGACACAATGTTTTACCCAGGTTTGGGCCCTCTCTATGGAGGTAATACCCTACATCCTTCTTGATTGATATCGATGAATATGAGTATTACAATAGTTGATCTACCATGAGATCGTAATGGCTAAAACCCTAGAGGCTTAGCTTGTACGGTTATGATAATGTATATCCTTCGGACTAAGTCCTCCGGTTTATATAGACACCGGGAGGATCTAGGGTTACACCAGGTCGGTTCCAAAGAAAGGAATCAACATATTTGGTCGCCAAGCTTGCTTTCCACGACAAGGAGAGTCCTGTCCGGACACGGGTGCAGTCTTCAGTCTTCGTATCTTCACGGCCCATCAGTCCGGCCCATGGCTAATAGGCCAGACGCCCGAGGACCCCTTAGTCCAGGACTCCCTCAGTAGCCCATGAACCTGGCTTCAATGACAAGGTATCCGGCGCGTAGATCTGTCTTCGGCATTGGAAGGCGGGTTCCTTCCTCCAAACTCCAAGATAGTCTTTGGACGTATCGACATGTCCGGACCTGTAACATGCACCACACACAACCGTAGAGAGAATATAATATTCCACGAGTCCAATCTGCTGACAACTTTTTTACAACATGACATCACGTCTGCCCGGTCACTATATCGAACCGTTTTGTGTGCCATCCCGTGTTTCGAGATGCTATTTCCATTGGCACGTCTTGTCAAAGCAGAGATTGTGTCCCATTATTGCGGGATCCTCATCAATACGGGCATGGGTAACCCAACCGTGTCGTTTACACAGCCCTTGGGAGTAGGCGAGTTTTAATGCGAGTAGGAAGGTGTTTGACATTCGCGGCCTTTATAAGGGGATAACGATTCGTCCTCAATCACCCACGCCTTCTCCTTCCTCTGCCCATCCATTCTTGAGCTCCAGCGCCCAAGCTCTAGCTTCCCCCGCCAGAGAAAGCACTCCAACCATGTCCGGATCCGGAGCTGGAGGCAAGTGGATGGCCTCCTCTGTTAAGAAGAAAGACATCAAGGAGCTCCGAGAGGCCTGATACCTGGCCAAGGAGATCGTTCACCGTCTCCCGGCCAAGGGACAGATCGTCCCTACCTAGAGCCCCATGAGAGGGTTGTGTTTCTCACACATTTCATCCGCGGGCTGGGATTCCCTCTCCACCCGTTTGTCCGCAGACTGATGTTTTACTACGGGCTGGACTTCCATGATCTAGCCCCAACTTTATCCTCAACATCTCGGCATTTATAGTCGTTTGCGAGGCCTTTCTCCATATCCCACCTCACTTCGGCCTATGGATGAAGACCTTCAATGTAAAGCGGAAGGTGGTGAGAGGCCAACAAGCACAGTGCGGAGGCGCCATGGTGGGAAAGATGCCCAATGTCACATGGCCCGCAGGCTCCTTTGTGGAGACGGTGAAGGGGTGGCAGCCGGGGTGGTTCTACATCACCGAGCCGCGCGACACCAAATGGGCGGCGGCCCCCGAATTCTGAGCCGGAGTTCCAATGCGGCTCACCTCCTGGCAAGAGAAGGGTCTAACCAGGGGTTCTCCGAACGAGCTAACTAGGCTCCAGACTACGTCCATAACATGATAACCAAGAGAATCGAACTTGTCAATGTGATCCAGGTTATGCTCATTCGCCGAATCCTTCCGTGCCAACGCCGGACTTGCTATTTGTGGGAGTTCGATCTGGCCAAGCACTAGACGCTGCTAGAGCTCTTCAGCATGACGCATAAAGACATCTGGAAAGTGCTCTTTAAGGCCGGCGAGACACCACTGCCTGCGAGCGAGGATCGCAGGCTTAGCTTAAAACGCTAGGCTAGCTCGATAAGTTCTTTCATGTTTTCAAGGTATAGCCTTTACTGGCATATTTTGAGAAGGAGTCTAAGACTTCCTATCAATTTTTTTAGGCCTGAATCGACATAGTGGGGCGGATTAACCGTCCGGCTCCGCTGGCTGAAGACCAAGAAATCCCACTTCTGACGAAGATGCTGTTTCCGGCGCCTTATGATGTGCCAGAGAAGAAGGTCAAGAAAATGTGCTCGAAGACCAAGAAACCCCACTTACTCTTCGGCCACCGAAGATGACACGAGGAGGAGGAAGAAAGCGACTCCCCCCTGGGGAGGGAAGGAAGAAAAGGGGGGCCTCCCCAAATTTGGAGGCCAAGGCGCCCAAGAAGGGGAAGGGCTCCCTTGCGGATAACTCCGCGTGGGATGTCGATAGCAGTCCAGAGTGACCCCCCTAACCAAGCCTTGGGCCGCCTCGTAAGTACCTTATGCACATCCAAATGTCCGGCCTTTCTACATTGCAATATTAATATGTTTAAATTATGCTATTACAGTCCGGCCCGCAATAGCTCCCCGCGATCCTCGACAGGAGGTTCGCAAGATTCAAGGGAGATGGCCAGCGTGTCACCGCCGCCCGCTCACTCCCCCAAGGCCAAGGACGAGGCGGAGGTGTTGTCCCGAAGGAATTTCCTGGGCCGGGGAGAGGCTCAGGAGGCGCCAGAAGGCGATGCCTCCGCCACTGGACACCAGCAGGAGCCGATACGCATGGAGACTAGTGGTGAGGAGGGCCGTGTTCAGTCCGGCCCTCAGCTGGACTCATTTCCGGAGACCGATGCGGCTCCCGAATCCAGCACGCAACCTCCTTTGAAAGAAGTGGGTATGCGTATTCCGCCGGTGACCCTTGTCCAACCCGGGGCACCGGATAATCTGCTGGAAGCACTACGAGGCGGTTCCATTGTGGATGAGCATCGTGTCCTTATGGGCACGATAATCGAGAAGGTTCAGTCCGCCAAAAGTGGACCGACCGAAGCCTGTGCTAGCCTTTTAACAGGCTTTGAGGTAAGTAATGTAATTGTAGAAAGGATATCACAGTCCGCCAAAAGCCCCTGATGCTTTGTTCGGTTTTTGGGAAGAAAAAGCCGAACAGAGGATCAAAATAATTTTCGCAGGAGTCTAACATAAGATGTTTATGTGAATAAGCAGGCGTCGCTGCTGGCTGCTGCCGCTCATACTGCGGAGGTATCCGGCCTGAAGCAGAGCCTAGAGCGGGCCGAAGAAGAGCTCGACCTCATGAAGAAGCAGCTGGAGGACAGCCAAGGTATGCAGTGACCTGCGCGTGTATTTAGGAATGATGAATGTTTTGTGCTGACTAAAGTGTCATGAATTTTATTAGGGGCCACGACCGAGTTGGCGGCCCTCAAGAAGGCGTTAGTCGAAGCCAAGGACCAAGCGGCCAAGGAGCGCGCCGCGCGTGAGAAACACGAGGCCCGAGCAAGTGAGTTCCAGCAAGAGCTCCTGTACGCCATCAAGAAGTACGAGTCCTTGGAGCGTGATTCTAAGACGCAAGCGTCCAAACTTGCGAAGGCCCACTAGAGCGCACGAGAGGCTCGAACGGACGCCCAGAGCGCCCTTCAGGAAATCCAGGCGGCGAAGAAGATCGCGGCGGGTAAGGCTTTCATTATGCAAAGCAAGTCTATGAAGGAAACGCTCCTTTTACTTACCCAAATTTGGAGTTCTCCACGGGCGTTTACGGATTTGCCGTGTAGTGTATCAGATGCTGCTGAGTTCTATCGAGCCGAAAAAGGGAGTTGTACGGAGAAGCTGTTCTAGTCTCAATATCTTGGACCAGAACATCCAGTGCCCTTCAGCGACCAGCTGAAACAGCTGGTTGAGCTGCACAAGGCGGCCGAGCTAGCCATGAAGGACCTGATAGTCCGACTATGGCCTGCCGCGCCGATACCTAGTAGCTACTTCAGACTTGTGAAGCGGCTTTTTAGTGCCTGCCCACGGCTTGAGGTCATAAAGCGGTCGATATGTATTGAAGGTGCCCAGATGGCCTTTGCCCTTGTCAAGATGCACTGGGCGAAGATGGATGCCGAGAAGCCGATGACCGAGGGGCCGCCTGAGGGCAAGGAGCACCACCGACCTGAGTTATATTTTGATGGTGTCCTGGAGGGATCCCGCCTTGTGGAGGAGAAATGTGTGAAGGACATTATATTCCCATGAAAATATTCGTATTATCCTGTCATGTAACATGAAACAATGATGTTATGCAATATAATGCTTGTTATGTTTTAATTTTTTCTTCCTATGCGGCGGTGTTGTATGAAAACTGAAGGTTGGCCAGTCTTCGGCTTCTGCCCCCACGTAGGTACTACGGGGGTGTTCGGGATGGAATCTAAACAATCTTGATCCAACTATATGGTCCTTGAAGGAGTTGTTTAGCGCAATGAACTAGGCAACTAGACTATGCGGCTTGAACGCCCTCACTTAGCCATAGGAGTTTTATAATAAAAACATGGGCGCAACCCCTAGTATTCGAACTAGAGTGCTATAAGCGTCTGATCGGGAAGTACCAATCCTTCGGGTAATGCGGAAGAAACCTCCAACGATTTGCAACCTCCGAATAGCTGACCGGCTCTTGCCGCATCATGAGAGTCAGTTTTCGGCTTTCTCTACTGAGGTGCTCCTTTGGATAAACCAAGGCACAATCGCAGTAGTTCTCCCTTTACTACCTTAGCCAATATAGCGGAACGTAATGTAGCAAGAACAGGAGCTGGGCAACCCAATATTGACCAAAGACATGATTCGGAGCCAATGCATATAATGCTAAATTTAGGGTGGTGAACTATACTTATCAAAAGTGTTCGGACTTTTGTTGCCATAGTGTGGGGTGCCAAAGTGTACGAGTGCTACCTGATAGGGTTATGCACAGGGGAGAGAGAGAGAAAAAAACGAAAGAAAACAGAAAGGGTGCAAAGGTAAAAAGCAGGTGTCCTAAAGCTCCAGCCGCAAACTGTTTTCATTGTAATTTAATTAGTACGTCAAGGAACATTGATACAAGTAGTGCGATAAGCAATAGGCTATTTGACATGCTGAAACCAAGGGAGAGCTGCATGTGGGTCCTAAAAAAACACGTAGAGTTATCGTTAACGGAATCTCCTAAAAAGTCCCCCATATGTATGTGTTTCTAGCCGTCTTGGTGTGTTTGTCCTTCAAGGACCGATGACCAGACCACCCGATGGGGCCTGTGGGATTAAGACTTGAAAAGAAAACAAGTAAAAGTGAAAGTATGTGTGTATTCGATGTCGGTTGAGCCGTACTTTGGACCACAAGCTAGCTATGCCTCCGTCGGTGCCCATGGGATTGAGTATGTAGTTATGTACGTGCGGCACGAATGCCACCACTTGATCGGGATTCAGACGGAGGCCGGATTGCTAGTCGAGCTCCTGGCGAGCCGAGCTCTCATGCTGCAGAGTAGTTCGCACCCTCTTAACAGTGTCTATGCGCTCGACAGCCGAATTAACGTTCTACTTGAGAAGGCCGCTCTGTACTTCTGCTGCTAAGGCAGCTGTGTGCTCTTCTGTACGGAGGGAGCGTTCCATATTTCCATTGACCGTTATGATGCCCCGTGGATAGGGCATCTTGAGCTTGAGATAAGCATAGTGTGGTACTGCGTTGAATCGAGCAAACGTAGTTCGTCCGAGCAGTGCGTGATAGCCGCTGCGGAAGGGGACGATATGGAAGATTAACTCCTCGCTTTGGAAGTTGTCCGGAGATCCGAAGACAACCTGTAGTGTGATTGAGCCCGTACATCGGACCTCTACACCTGGTATGACTCCTTTGAAGGTAGTCATGGTGGGCTTGATCCGTGATGGGTTAATGCCCATTTTTTGCGCTGTATCCTGATAGAGCAGATTGAGGCTGCTACCTCCGTCCATAAGGACGCGAGTCAGGTGGAACCCATCAATTATTGGGTCTAGGACCAGTGCGTCTGAGCCACCGTGACGGATACTGGTCGGATGATCCCGGTGATCAAAAGTGATCGGGCATGATGACCATGGATTAAATTTTGGGGCGACTGGCTCTATCGCGTAGACGTCCCTGAGTGCACGCTTGCGCTCCATCTTGGGGATGTGGGTAGCGTATATCATGTTCACCGTTTTGACCTGAGGGGGAAACTTCTTCTATCCCCCTGTGTTCGGTTGCAGGGGCTCTTCGTCATCGTCCTCGCTTTGCGATCCCTTTTCCCTGTTCTCGGCATTTAATTTGCCGGCCTGTTTAAAAACCGAGCAATCTCTATTTGTATGATTGGGTGGTTTTTCCGGGGTGCTATGAATTTGGCACGGATGATCAAGTATGCGGTCCAAGCTAGATGGGCCTGAATTGTTCTTTTGGAACGGCTTCTTCCGCTGACCGGACTTAGAGCCACTGAATCCAGCATTGACTGCCATATACTCGGTGTTGTCACTGTTGTTTCGACACTTGTATATGTTGTGTCGAGACTTGTTTTTGTTATTTTTAACTTCAGGGGTGCCAACGTCGCTTGCATTA
The DNA here is from genome assembly GCF_002162155.2 of Triticum dicoccoides. Taxonomy (NCBI): domain Eukaryota; kingdom Viridiplantae; phylum Streptophyta; class Magnoliopsida; order Poales; family Poaceae; genus Triticum; species Triticum dicoccoides. The sequence goes on from NC_041390.1 coordinate 177,572,606, forward strand.
TTTTTTCTATGGGCCAACCAACTGTCCTCGCCCGCACAAAAGCGGGTCATGATGCCATGAGGGCTTCCATGGATTTTGGCTTTTCTTGCCGAGGTGGCGAGCGAGCCATTCGTCGTGGATGCTGTGTTTTAAGGCTACTAGGGCTTCGGCATCTGGATAATTGACGATTTTGTTCTTTTTAGTTAATAACCTAGTCCAGAATTTCCTGGCGGACTCTCTGGGCTGTTGAACTATATGGATTAAGTCATCAGCGTCCGGAGGTCGAACATATGTACCTTGGAAGTTATCGAGGAAGGCCTCATCCAAGTCCTCCTCGCTGCCAATAGAATTTCCAGGCAGACTATTGAGCCAATGCCGGGCTGGCCCCTTGAGTTCTAAAGGGAGGTATTTGATGGTGTGGAGTCATCACCGCGGGCCATATGAATATGGAGAATGAAGTCTTCGATCCACACCGCAGGGTCCGTGGTTCCATCATATGGTTCTATATTCACGGGTTTGAACCATCCTGGGAATTCATGATCCATGTAACACCCTCAATGCGACTATAGCTCCCACGTGTCGAGGCACGACTTAGAGACATAATCTCATTGAAGGCATATGTCGCAAGTAAGGTAATCTTTACACATCCCATGCAATATAATAATAAAGGGGAGATAACATAGTTGGCTTACACTCGCCACGTCAAACAAGGTACATAAATAACATTACATCATCCAAACACTCATGGCCAGACTACGGCGCCAAAATAAAAGATAACCCAACATGCGACACGGTCCCGATCACCCCCAACTAGGCACCACTACTGATCGCCAGGAAAGGAAACATAATAACGTTGAGAGTCCTCGTCGAACTCCCACTTGAGCTCGAGCACGTCACCTGGAGCGGAATCATCAGGCCCTGCATCTGGTGTAATAGTAATCTATGAGCCACAGGGACTCAGCAATCTCGCACCCTCGCGATCAAGACTATTTAAGATTATAGGTTAGACAAAGTAAGAATATATGTGGAGCTGCAGCAAGCGACTAGCATAATATGGTGGCTATCCTGTTCGCAAAAGAGAGCGAGAAGAGGAGGCAAAGCGCGAGCGAGAAACTAGAGAGCAACCTGCGCAAGCATTACTCCAACGCCGTGTCCACTTCCCGGACTCCACCGAGAAGAGGCCATCACGGTAACACACTTAGTTGATTCATTTTAATTAAGTTAAGGTTCAAGTTATCTACAACCGGACATTAACAAATTCCCATCTGCCCATAACCGCGGGCACGGCTTTTGAAAGTTCAAATCCCTGCAGGGGAGTCCCAACTTAGCCCATGACAAGCTCTCACGGTCAACGAAGGAATAGACCTCCTCCCAAGACGTTCCGATCAGACTCGGTTTCTCGGTTCTTCAAGACACTTTGACAGGTTAAAACAAGACCAGCAACACCGCCCGAATGTGCCAAAAAATCCCGATAGGAGCTGCACATATCTCGTTCTCAGGGCACACTCAGATTTTCTAAACTTCCGGTAGGCCAGCCCAGAGTTGCCCCTGGTAGCCACCGGCGGCTGACGAGTTGGACCAACACTCAGAGGAGCATTGGCCCGGG
>NC_041390.1:177574457-177603211 GCF_002162155.2 Triticum dicoccoides
CTCGGGCTCCGGAAACCCAAGGGAAAAGAGGCTAGGTGGCAAATGGTAAAACCAAGGTTGGGCATTGCTGGAAAATCTTTAATCAAGGCGAACTATCAAGGGGTTCCCATTATAACCCAACCGCGTAAGGAACGCAAAATCCAAGAACATAACACCGATATGACGGAAACTAGGGCGGCAAGAGTGGAACAAAACACTAGGAGAGAGGCCGAGCCTTCCACCCTTTACCAAGTATATAGATGTATTAAGATAACATAGCAATATAATGATATCCCAACAAGTAAATAAATGTTCCAACAAGGAACGGTCTCCAATCTTCACCTGCAACTAGCAACGCTAGTTGAGGGGCTGAGCAAAGCGGTAACATAGCCAATCAACGGTTTGCTAGGACATGGTAGGTTAGAGGTTTGACATGGCAATTTGGGAGGCTTGAAAGCAAGTGGTAGGCATCGTAGCATTGGCATAGCAAAAGAGCGAGCAAACTAGCATAGCAATGATAGTAGTGATTTCGAGGGTATGATCATCTTGCCTACAAAGTTGTCAGAGTTGACTGGATCCTCGAGAGAAAACTCAACGGGCTCCTCGTTAGCGAACTCGTCTCCCGGCTCTACCCAAACAAGACAAACAAGCAACAAGGACACAATCAACCACATGCAAGGATCAAACAATATCATGCAAGGATGGTATGCTATGCGGGATGCGATGCGGGATGCATATGCAAGATGTGACAAGGAATGCATGAACCTGGCCACAACATGGAAATCCAAGTGTTCCACTGGAAAGATGAGATGAAATTGTTTGAAAATGATATAAAGAACGCCGGAATCGGAGTTACGGTTTGGAAATGGCAAGCGATTCAAATATGACACCGGTCTGCGATTTACAGCAAGTAGCCATCTAAATGCAATGAGATGAACATGCTACAGCACCCAAACACGACAACAAAATACATGAAAGGGATGCATACAAGATGCTTAACAAAAGTCTAGCACTGAGCTACGGCCAAAACATCCATTAACAGGTTCAAACAAGCATGACAAAAATACATATGGTAAACAGATCTCAGACTTAGTGAAATTAACGCTTGTCTGGAATTTCAGATCAGGTAGCACTCTTCAGAGCAACAAAACTACATGCTACGGGAGCTGAACATGGCAAAAGTCCCTTAGTGACCTTGAGCCAAAAGGGATCAGAAAATACAATTGCAAGCATGTGAACATGGCAAAAGCATAATCAGTTCTCAGACTTAGTGAAAACTGGAGCATGCTGAAAACAAATATCAAGTAGGCATGGTTACGAGCTCGATGCACTCACCACGGTGCAATTCATGACTAGCTAAGCATACACCCATCAAGAACACATAAAATTCAAGCTATCCATGGCAAGAACAATAACATAGCATGCACGCATCAACTACAACAACATCGGCAAAATTGCAAACAAGTTGACAATCTGCCCAGATTCACAAAGTAGCAAAAGTAGAGCTCGATTGACTCAAGCTAGGATGCTCCATAATTGCAAACAAAGACCTGGATCGATAGAGCACTACAAGATTAACAAAACATCCTTACTGATCATCCTTAAAAGAGGCACGGATCACTAGTAAACAACATGAACATATGGCAACATGAACAAAACAGCTCAAGGACTTATTAGAAATGCTAAGTCCCTGAAAACAGAATTACCAAGTGCACCACTTCGCAAGCTTGCACTAGTCAGCACACACATCACAAAAATACATGGGTTGCACCTATGGAGAGATGGCAAAACCCTTAACAAAACATATGTAGAGCTCATGGGCATATCATGCACACAATAATCATGGCAAAAATGACAAATATGCAAAAGGAGTAGCAGATCTGACAATTAACTCAAGTAGCCCTCTTCTAACAGCATTTCGGGCATCAAGATGAACTCAAATGAAAATGATGCAATGGAATGAAATGATGTACTCTTTGGGGCGAACAATTTGATATGCTATATGCCCAAATCGGAGCTACGGATGAGGAGATACGATGCTATGAACATGGGCACTTGAGCTAGGGTTAGGAGGGAAAAGTCAACCAAAAATTCCAGATCTGAGATTTGCACGCAATCCAAGGTTGGTCAGGAGGTTCGCCGGAGTTCCTGTACGCCGGAGCTCGCCGGAGAACTCGGGGAAGCATGGGCCGGCCGGATCTCGCCGGATCCGGGCCGGGCGGCGGCGCGCGGCGGGCGGCCAGCGGCGCGCGGCGAGGCGGCGGCGGCGGGGCGGCGCGGTCGAGGCGGCGGCGCAGCGATGACCGGAGTCCAAATGATACGAAACTTGACAGGCGGTCTACCGGTAGTAAACCAAGGCCGCTTCGCAAGTCTCGGTCCAATCCAGAAATGTTTAATCTCCACACACGAAAGAAAGGTAGAAAAGACCACCGGAGGAGAACGAAGCGCCGAAATGCAAAACGGACAACGGGGAAAATGCTCGAATGCATGAGATGAACACATATGAAAATGCGATGCACATGATGACATGATATGATATGCATGACAACGATAACAACACACGGAGACAAAGACCCGAACCCGAGAAAATAAAATAACTTAACACCGAAAATGGCAAGAGTTGGAGTACAAATTAGGAAAGTCACATCCGGGGTGTTACAACACTCCACCACTATGAAAGGATCTCGTCCCGAGATCTAGGACTGAAAGAACGCCGGGTACTCAGAACGGAGGTGATCCTCGCGTTCCCAGGTAGCTTCACGGTCGGAATGGTGTGACCACTTGACTTTGAGGAATTTTATTGACTTATTGCGAGTCTTGCATTCAGTCTCTTCAAGAATAGCAACGGGGTGCTCATGATAGGAAAGATCTTCTTGGAGCTCAATGTCCTCGAAGTTTACGGTGCGGTCAGAAGTCTTGAAGCACTTTCGAAGCTGAGAGACATGGAACACATCATGAACATTTGCAAAGTTTGAAGGAAGCTCGAGTTGATAGGCGAGATCGCCTCTCTTGCTGACAATCTTGAAAGGTCCCACATATCTGGGGGCAAGCTTCCCTTTGCTACCGAAGCGACGAGTACCTTTCATAGGAGAGACACGGAGGTAAACATGATCTCCGATCTCGAAAGCCAAAACACAGTGCTTACTATCATAGTAGCTCTTCTGGTTGGATTGGGCTGCTTTGAGGTTATCATGAATGACTTTGCATATTTCCTCTGCCTGTGTGATTAAGTCATTACCCAAAAGCTGACGTTCACATGTTTCAGACCAGTTGAGAGGGGTACGACACTTCCTGCCATACAGAATTTCAAATGAGGCCTTGCCCAAGATTGCTTGAAAACTGTTGTTTTGGAGAATTCAGCATAAGGAAGACAATCCTGCCACTTCATGCCGAAGGAGATCACACAAGCCCTGAGCATATCTTCAAGAATCTGGTTGACACGCTCGACTTGACCGCTAGTTTGAGGATGGAAAGCTGTGCTGAAGCGGATGTTGGTGCCCATGGCCTTTTGAAAAGAATCCCCAAACTCAGAGGTAAAAATGTTGCCACGGTCTGAAGAGATCACTTGAGGAATACCATGCAGAGAGACAATCCGAGAGGTATAGAGTTCCGCCAATTGAGCTGTAGTGATCGACTCTTTGATAGACAGAAAGTGAGCCACTTTAGTGAGTTTGTCGATGACAACGAATATAGCATCATTGCCACGCTTGGACTTTGGAAACCCAGTCACGAAGTCTATTTCGATGTGGTCAAACATCCATTTTGGAATGGCAAGAGGTTGGAGGAGACCAGCTAGCCTTTGGTGTTCTGCCTTCACTCTTCTGCAGACATCACACTCATTCACGAATTGAGCAATCTCGCGCTTCATTCGAGTCCACCAATAAGCCTGCTTGAGGTCCTGATACATCTTCGTGCTCCCAGGGTGGATGGAGAGGAGGGAATTGTGAGCCTCGTTCATGATCACTTTATGAAGGTCACCTTTGGGCACAACAATACGATCTTCGAAGAAGAGAGTATCCTTGTCATCAAGGCGGTAGCACTTGTACTTGGGTTGACTCTTGGCAATCCCAATCTTCACCTTTTTCACCATAGCATCAAGAAGCTGGGCTTGGCGAATCTGGTCTTCTAAGGTAGGAGAGACTTGAAGGTTGGCGAGGAAACCTTGAGGAACAACTTGCAGATTATGTTTGCGGAAAGCTTCACAAAGCTCGGGTTGATAAGGCTTGAGAATCAGACTGTTGCAATAAGCCTTCCTGCTCAAAGCGTCAGCAATCACATTAGCCTTGCCTGGAGTATACTCGATACTCAGATTGTACTCTTGAATCATTTCGACCCATCGAGTTTTCCTGAGGTTGAGATTAGGCTGAGTGAAGATGTACTTGAGACTCTTGTGATCAGTGTAAATGTCCACTTTTCTTCCCAATAAGAGATGTCTCCAAGTCAAAAGAGCATGCACAACTGCCTCCAACTCGAGATCATGAGTGGGGTAGTTCTTCTCATTAGGCTTCAACTGGCGAGAGGTATAAGCAACAACTTTCTTCTCTTGCATCAACACTGCGCCAAGACCTTGGAGAGAGGCATCACAAAAGACCTTGTACGGTTTGGATTCATCAGGCAGAGGCAGAACTGGAGCAGTGATCAATTTCTCTTTCAAAGTGTTGAAAGCAATGTCACACTCCGGAGACCAAACGTACTTGACGTGCTTCTGGAGAAGATTTGAGAGAGGCTTCGTGATCTTAGAAAAGTTTTCAACGAATCTTCGACAATAGCTTGCGAGACCGAGGAAGCTATGGAGTTGCTTCACGTTCTGAGGAGGTTCCCAATTCACAATTGCAGACACCTTCTCAGGATTCACGGCAATGCCCTTGGCAGAGATGATATGACCAAGATAAAGAACCTCATGGAGCCAAAATTCACACTTGGAGAACTTGGCGTAGAACTGATGTTCTCTAAGCTTATCAAGCACCAAACGCAAGTGTTTGGCATGATCTTCCTTGTTCTTCGAGAAAACCAGAATGTCGTCGAGATAGACCAAAACAAAGTCATTGGTGTAGGCATTGAAGATGAAGTTCATCATGCGAGAGAATGTCAGAGGAGCGTTGATGAGGCCAAAAGACATGACAGTGTATTCATACGAACCATAGCTTGTCCCGAAAGCTGTCTTGGGAATATCTTGCTCACGGATTCGAATCTGATGTTAACCCATACGAAGATCAAGCTTGGAGAATACTTGGGCACCTTTGAGTTGTTCGAACAGCTCGTTGATGTTGGGAAGTGGGTATTTGTTCTTTATAGTCTTCTTGTTCAATGGACGGTAATCAACACAAAGTCGGTCCGTTCCATCCTTCTTCTTCACAAAAAGAACACCACAACCCCACGGAGAAGAACTAGGCCGGATGAGACCCATTTTCTCTTGAATATCGAGTTGCTTCTTCAGCTCCTTCAACTCTTCAGGTCCGAGCTTGTAAGGACGCTTGCACACAGGTTCTGTGCCTGGCTCAAGATCAATGATGAATTCAACTGGCCGGTGCGGAGGCATTCCTGGAAACTCTTCTGGAAAGACGTCTTGATATTCGCAAACGACTGGAATTTGTGAGATAGCATCCAGTTCACCCTTCTCATTGAGAGAAAACAGACGGATGGTATTATCCCGAGCGGCAAAGACAATTACATCCTCAGACGAATGAGTCAATTGAATCTGCCTGGCTGCACAATCAAGCTGAGCCTTGTGCTTAGAAAGCCAATCCATTCCAAGAATAAGACCAATATCCGAGTTACCAAGGATCATTGGAGAAGCCAGAAACTTAAAATCACCCATCGAGATAGAAATATCTAGAACCTCATAGTTAGCGAGCAAACATCTACTCGGAGAGACAACTGCTAATGGCTTATGCATAACTTGCGAAAACCACCCATGCTTAGATGCAAAAGGTCTCGAGATAAAACAATGCGATGCACCAGTGTCAAAAAGAACTTTTGCAGGAACATCGTTAACTGGAAGATTACCCATGATGACATCTGATGAATCCTCTGCCTGAGCTACATTCACCATATTGACCTTGGCGTACTTGGGGTTATGCTTGACCACAGCTGTACTTGCCGATCTGACAGGAGGAGGAGGAGGAGGACGCCTCTGGTTGAAACACTTGTTGGCATAGTGACCCTTGTGTTGGCACTTGTTACACGTCACCTCTGAAAGCGGACGGTGATACGGAGCACTCGATCTTGGAGCTTGAGACGAAGTCTTGTTCTGAAAGCCAGGGTTGGGTGGGTGGGAAGAACCACTGCCACCTTTGCTCTTCTGCTGATACGGCTGACGGAACGGAGGAGGAGGAAGCCAATACTTCTGCTGCTTGGCCACTTGAGTAGAGGAAGAAGGAGTAACATCTCTGACTCGCTTCTTGGAAGCATCACACCTCAACTGAGCGGCCTCTTGCTTCAGTGCCATGTTGTAGAACTCATCGTACCTCAAGGGCTCAAAGAGGACAAGAGCTAGCTGAATTTCTTCTCTGAGACCACCTCTGAACTGGTATATCATGCTCTTCTCATCAGGGACGTCCTTCTTGGCAAAGCGGGCGAGCTTCTGGAACAACTTGTTGTAGTCATAGACAGACAAAGAGCCTTACTTCAGGTTGCGGAATTCCTCACGCTTACTTTCAACCACGCTCTGAGGGATGTGATGAGCTCGGAAATCTTGACGAAATTCATCCCAAGTGATCACACGTCCACCTCTAGAATCCTTGTACTACTGGAACCATTCTGCAGCTTGATCTTTGAGTTGGAAGGAAGCGAACTTGACGAAATCTTCAGGCCTGACATTACTGCACTTGAAATGCTTGCAGAGATCCACAAGCCAATCGTCAGCATCGGTTGCCTCAACACAATTGCTGAAAGTCTTTGGCCTGTTAGCAAGGAACTGGTTGAGTGTAGCAGAGTGATTCTGATTGTTGCCTTGGTTCCCTTGGTTGCCTTGATTGCGCTCTTGGAGAATTTGCATGATCAATTGTGTGTTTGCATTGGTTGGGGCCATCACAGCTTGCCATGCCTCCGGAGGAGGTGGAGGTGGTGGCGGATCTCGATTCTGATTCTGACTAGTGCTCTTAGCGGGAGCCATCCTGAAGAGGTTGACCACCGTTAGCACATAGACAGATAAAATGAAGCTGAATCCAACGGAATGAAAATTGCAACATATAGTCTTCACATCCGAACAAAATAAACGAATGCATTCCTCTTGAAATGGTCACATATCCATAAATTGAGAAGCCACGTAGAATTAAGGTAGAGAAATAAATCAAGAAGGTACGGCTCAAGAACGAATAATCGGTAAGAAATCCCAATCTCAAACCAATATCCGGGGAAGAAGAACTAGAGCTACGAGAATTCCCACCTATGAAACTCCCGAACCTTTCCGGTTATGCAATCAGGTGTTGGGGATACAGGGGAAGCATAATATCTCACCTAATTCTAGCAAATCCTACATCCAGCTGTGTCCATCCTTCAACACATAACCAAGAAACCTTCGGAAACCATCTACCTCAACCTTCGAAAAGCATTCGTTATACAAGTTCTGGCAATACTCCCGAACTCCCGCCCCAGTACTGGGTGGCGTCGAGGTTATCTCACCAACGAACTGCATACAAGAGATTTCCGATGTCGGTGTACTAAACTCAGGTATTCCAGAACTGCAACGATAAAATTATGACGACAACACCTCAGAGCTCAACTCCCCGGGACACTTCCACAAAACCCCTGACAGGAGGCACCAAGACAATGTTCTCATCATAAAACCATCGGAACGATTCCAAGATACCCGCGTGATCCTAATTTTTTTAGTGAAATTTGAGAAGAGAAGAGTCAAAACTCTACGTCAGGATGCCTTACCAGAGCGATGAGGAGACTGGGAAGTAAAAAGAATTCCTAAACTCTGCGATATATAATTCCTAAATGACTCAAAACATTTTTCTAGACACAACTCAGCTGCTAAAAACGATCAAGCAATGGGGCTCCTAAGGTCGGGGAAGGCTCTGATTACCAGCTTGTAACACCCTTGATGCGACTATAGCTCCCACGTGTCGAGGCACGACTTAGAGACATAATCGCATTGAAGGCATATGTCGCAAGTAAGGTAATCTTTACACATCCCATGTAATATAATAATAAAGGGGAGATAACATAGTTGGCTTACACTCGCCACATCAAACAAGGCACATAAATAAAATTACATCATCCAAACACTCATGGCCCGACTACGGCGCCAAAATAAAAGATAACCCAACATGCGACACGGTCCCGATCACCCCCAACTGGGCACCACTACTGATCGCTAGGAAAGGAAACATAATAACGTTGAGAGTCCTCGTCGAACTCCCACTTGAGCTCGAGCGCGTCACCTGGAGCGGAATCATCAGGCCCTGCATCTGGTGTAATAGTAATCTATGAGCCACAGGGACTCAACAATCTCGCACCCTCGTGATCAAGACTATTTAAGCTTATAGGTAAGACAAAGTAAGAATATATGTGGAGCTGCAGCAAGCGACTAGCATAATATGGTGGCTATCCTGTTCGCAAAAGAGAGCGAGAAGAGGAGGCAAAGCGCGAGCGAGAAACTAGAGAGCAACCTGCGCAAGCATTACTCCAACACCGTGTCCACTTCCCGGACTCCGCCAAGAAGAGGCCATCATGGTAACACACTCAGTTGATTCATTTTAATTAAGTTAAGGTTCAAGTTATCTACAACCGGACATTAACAAATTCACATCTACCCATAACCGCGGGCACGGCTTTCAAAAGTTCAAATCCCTGCAGGGGAGTCCCAACTTAGCCCATGACAAGCTCTCACAGTCAATGAAGGAATAGACCTCCTCCCAAGATGTTCCGATCAGACTCGGTTTCTCGGTTCTTCAAGACACTTCGACAGGTTAAAACAAGACCAACAACACCGCCCGAATGTGCCGAAAAATCCCGATAGGAGCTGCACATATCTCGTTCTCAGGGCACACTCAGATTTTCTAAACTTCTGGTAGGCCAGCCCAGAGTTGCCCCTGGTAGCCATCGGTGGCTGACGAGTTGGACCAACACTTAGAGGAACACTGGCCCGGGGGGGTTTAAATAAGATGACCCTCGGGCTCCGGAAACCCAAGGGAAAAGAGGCTAGGTGGAAAATGGTAAAACCAATGTTGGGCATTGCTGGAAAAGCTTTAATCAAGGCAAACTATCAAGGGGTTCCCATTATAACCCAACCACGTAAGGAACGCAAAATCCGGGAACATAACACCGATATGACGGAAACTAGGGCGGCAAGAGTGGAACAAACCACTAGGTGAGAGGCCGAGCCTTCCACCCTTTACCAAGTATATAGATGCATTAAGATAACATAGCAATATAATGATATCCCAACAAGTAAATAAATGTTCAAACAAGGAACGGTCTCCAATCTTCACCTGCAACTAGCAACGCTATAAGAGGGGCTGAGCAAAGCGGTAACATAGCCAATCAACGGTTTGCTAGGACATGGTGGGTTAGAGGTTTGACATGGCAATTTGGGAGGCTTGAAAGCAAGTGGTAGGCATCGTAGCATTGGCATAGCAAAAGAGCGAGCAAACTAGCATAGCAATGATAGTAGTGATTTCGAGGGTATGATCATCTTGCCTACAAAGTTGTCAGAGTTGACTGGATCCTCGAGAGCAAACTCAACGGGCTCCTCGTTAGCGAACTCGTCTCCCGGCTCTGCCCAAACAAGACAAACAAGTAACAAGGACACAATCAACCACGTGCAAGGATCAAACAATATGATGCAAAGATGGTATGCTATGCGGGATGCGATGCGGGATGCATATGCAATATGTGACAAGGAATGCATGAACCTGGCCTCAACATGGAAATCCAGTGTGCCACTGGAAAGATGAGATGAAATCGCTTGAAAACCATATAAAGAACGCCGGAATCGTAGTTACGGTTTGGAAATGGCAAGCGATTCAAATATGACACCGGTCTGCGATTTACAACAAGTAGCCATCTAAATGCAATGAGATGAACATGCTACAGCACCCAAACATGACAACAAAATACATGACAGGGATGCATACAAGATGCTTAACAAAAGTCTAGCACTGAGCTACGGCCAAAACATCCATTAACAGGTTCAAACAAGCATGGCAAAATGCATATGGTAAACAGATCTCAGACTTAGTGAAATTAACGCTTGTCTGGAATTTCAGATCAGTTAGCACTCTTCGGAGCAACAAAACTACATGCTACGGGAGCTGAACATGGAAAAGTAAAGCATGGCATGGAGCTACTCAAAGAGCTTAACAAAAGTCCCTTAGTGACCTTGAGCCAAAAGGGATCAGAAAATACAATTGCAAGCATGTGAACATGGCAAAAACATAATCAGTTCTCAGACTTAGTGAAAACTGGAGCATGCTGAAAACAGATATCAAGTAGGCATGGTTACGAGTTCGATGCACTCACTACAGTGCAAGTCATGACTAGCTAAGCATACACCCATCAAGAACACATAAAATGCAAGCTAGCCATGGCAAGAACAATAACATAGCATGCACGGATCAACTACAACAACATCGGCAAAATTGCAGACAAGTTGACAATCTGTCCAGATTCACAAAGTAGCAAAAGTAGAGCTCGATTGACTCAAGCTAGGGTGCTCCATAATTGCAAACAAAGACATGGATGGATAGAGAAATACAAGATTAACAAAACATCCTTACTGATCATCCTCAAAAGAGGAGCGGATCACTAGCAAACAACATGAACATATGGCAACAAGAACAAAACAGCTCAAGGACTTATTGGAAATGCTAAGTCCCTGAAAACAGAATTACCAAGTGCACCACTTCGCAAGCTTGCACTAGTCATCACACACATCACAAAAATACATGGGTTGCACGTCTGGAGAGAAGGCAAAATCCTTAACAAAACATATGTAGAGCTCATGGGCATATCATGCACACAATAATCATGGCAAAAATGACAAATATGCAAATGGAGTAGCAGATCTGACAATTAACTCAAGTAGCCCTCTTCTAGCAGAATTTAGGGCATCAAGATGAACTCAAATGAAAATGATGCAATGGAATGAAATGATGTACTCTTTGAGACGAACAATTTGATATGCTATATGCCCAAATCGGAGCTACGGATGAGGAGATACGATGCTATGAACATGGGCACTTGAGCTTGGGTTAGGAGGGAAAAAGTCAACCGAAAATTCCAGATCTGAGATTTGCACGCAATCCAAGGTTGGTCAGGAGGTTCGACGGAGTTCCTGTACACCGGAGCTTGCCGGAGAACTCGGGGAAGCAAGGGCCGGCCGGATCTCGCCAGATCCGGGCCGGGCGGCGGCGCGCGGCGGGCGGGCAGCGGCGCGCAGCGAGGCGGCGGCAGCGGGGCGGCGCGGTCGAGGCGGCGGCGCGGCGATGACCGGGCGGCGGGACGGCGCGGTCCGGCGATGGTGGCGCGGCCCGGCCGAGCCTCGGGCGCGAGGAGGCGGGATGAGGGAGCGGGCAGCGGGGGCCGGCTGCGGGCTCCTAGGCCGCGGCGGCGGCTGGCAGCGGAGGTGCCACGTGGCAGCCTGCCACTGGTGCGGGCGGGCGGCGGACGGTGTCCGGCCGGCACGGACGTGTCCGGCACGGCGCCGTGGATTTTTAGGGTTAGAGGAAGGGGAAGATCCGCGAATTTCGGGACGGGACTTTAAATAGAGGTAGAGGGAGCTAGGAGAGTCCATTTGAGGTGCGGTTTTCGGCCACGCGATCGTGATCGAACGCTCTAGATGATGGAGCAGGTTTAGGTGGGTTTTGGGCCAAATTGGAGGGGTGTTGGGCTGCAACACACACAAGGCCTTTTCGGTCCCTCGGTTAACCGTTGGAGTATCAAACGAAGTCCAAATGATACGAAACTTGACAGGCAGTCTACCAGTAGTAAACCAAGGCCGCTTGGCAAGTCTCGGTCCAATCCGAAAATGTTTAAACCCCACACACAAAAGAAAGGTAGAAAAGATCACCAGAGGAGAACGAAGCGCCGGAATGCAAAACGGACAACGGGGAAAATGCTCGAATGCATGAGATGAACACGTATGCAAATGCGATGCACATGATGACATGATATGAGATGCATGACAACGATAACAACACATGGAGACAAAGACCCGAACCCGAGAAAATAAAATAACTTAACGCCAAAAACGGCAAGAGTTGGAGTACAAATTGGGAAAGTCACATCCGGGGTGTTACAATCCATGACCTCATCGGTGAAGCAATGAGGGTGTGCGGCGCCCCTATATCGGGCCATATCGCGACGTAGCTCTGATGGAGCCCGTCTGCGGTTTTCAGCCTGCGCATGACTAAGTTTTTCATGTCCAAATAGGCTGCCGTCGTCGCGTGTCGAGGCACATCCTCGCGATCCATAGATTGATCTGGTATGTCCTGCTTTATTGTTCAGGTTTTTCCAGAGGTCATATGTATGGCCATGGGCTAATTTATCTCTACCTGTGCGATGAGGCGGGGCGAGCTGGTGTGAGTTGCCATTTTGCCCCGACCACGTGGTGGTCGGTCAACCACATTGTACGACGGTGGTATGTATTTCGGCGCCTCCTCATCAAACTGAGGTAGCAGTTTGCGCTTTGGGTAGCTTTTGGTTGGGCGCTTGAGGCCGCATTCTTCGGCTGCTAGGACATCGGTCCATTTATCATTGAGCAGATCTTGGTCAGCTTGAAGCTGATGCTGCTTCTTATTCAGGCTCCTTGCAGTGGCTATTAGCTGGCTCTTTAAGCTCTCTTGCTCAAGAGGTTCCTCAGGCACGATGAAATCGTCGGTGCCGAGGCTCACCTCATCCTAGGGGAGCGGATGATAACTTCCGTCCTCTGAGTCTTCATGTGTGGCCTATTTACCAGGGCTAACCAGCCCATCTTCCCGTTAATCTTGTTCATTAGTTGTTTCAATGGGGTCTTCGTTGTCTTCGGCACCTTCTTGTGTGTTATCTTCTCCTGTGCTGGTGTTGCTGTCTTTACTGCGCTGTGACTTAGAGCGGCGCCGCTGACGCCGGCGCTTGGATTGTATTTCGGAAGGTTTATCCTCAGCTGGATCTTCCTTTTCATCGCCGCTGTTCTCCTTTGGTGCATCCACCTTGTATACATCATACGAGGAAGTGGCCGTCCAGCGTCCGGTGAACGGCGGGTTCTGGGCCTCTTCTTCTCCGGCAAAGTCGTCCATACCGTCGATGTCCTCGGAGTCGAAATCAAGTGTGTGGGTCAAATCCTCGACCGTGGCTATGAAGTGGGTGGCGGCTGGGAAGCAAAATTCTCCACCGTCAGCCCCTAGTTCGGACCGGATAGAGTTCGGCTATGAGTCCTCTGTCAAGGACAGGTTTTTCAATGAGTTTAGCATGTCGCCCAAAGGCGAGTGATGGAAGATGTCTGCGGCGCTGAATTCGAAGATCGATAAACGATCAAGTTCGGCGTCCGTGGGCTCACATGGTTCGGAACTTACGGCCGTAGACGAGTCTGGAGTTCCGGTGGCACAGTTATTGTGTGAGATCAAGTCTATGTGCGGCTCCAACACCGGGGAATCTATGGCCTCTGTGGCGGGGTTAAGCTTCCCATCCTTGGATGGTGTAGTCTGCTCCGGATCTAAGGCCAGAGCGGTTATGGATGTTGTCTCCTGGATGCAGTCCGATGACGGATTTAGGTCATGTCCCTCGGGGTGGCTAGGAGTGGTAGCCGCAGTTACGAATCCAGCGAAGATCAAGTCCCCACGGATGTTCCCAACGTAGTTCAAGCTCCCAAATCTGACCTGATGGCAAGGGACATAGCTTTCGATCTGCTCCAGATGGCCAAGCGAGTTGGCCCGCAGAGCGAAGCCGCCAACCATGAAGATCTGTCCGGGGAGGAAAATTCCCCCTTGGGCAACATCGTTGTATATGGTTGCAGGAGCCATCGAACCTCTTGATGACAGCACAATGGAACTCTCAGTGAAAGCACCAATGTTGGTGTCAAAACCGGCAGATCTCGGGTAGGGGGTCCCGAACTGTGCATCTAAGGTCGATGGTAATAGGACATAGGGGACACAATGTTTTACCCAGGTTCGGGCCCTCTCTATGGAGGTAATACCCTACGTCCTGCTTGACTGATCTTGATGAATATGAGTATTACAAGAGTTGATCTACCACGAGATCATAATGGCTAAAACCCTAGAGGCCTAGCTTGTATAGTTATGATAATGTATATCCTCTGGACTAAGTCCTCCGGTTTATATAGACACCGGGAGGATCTAGGTTTACACCAGGTCGGTTACAAAGAAAGGAATCTACATATTTGGTCACCAAGCTTGCTTTCCATGCCAAGGAGAGTCCTGTTCGGACATGGGTGCAGTCTTCGGTCTTCGTACCTTCACAGCCCATCAGTCCGGCCCATGGCTAACAGGCCGGACGCCCGAGGACCCCTTAGTCCAGGACTCCCTCAGGGACCTCATGGAACCCCGTGGCACCAAGCTCGATGACAATGTGTGGCTCCCAGCCCATCAATGCCATGGGGATGGGTGCTGGCGTAGTCGGGGCGACGGGAGCTGGAACAGGAGCAGGGACAGGTGCGACGTCTTCCCGCAAGGCCAGTTCAAGCTCGTGCCAAAGCGCCTTATGTTCTTGAGACTCCGGCTGGGTGTCTGCCTCAGGAAACTGGAAGATGAAGGGAAGACCATCATGATGCGGCATGGCGTACAGTTAGGTCATGCTGGTTGGAGGTAGACGACAGGAGAGTTGGAGAGGAAGAGAGAAGATTGTAGCAATACTGGGTAGTGCAGGGTTGATTTTAAACTGCGGCGCCGGCGACGTTAAAAGTGGGAGCAGTTGGTACGAAGGTGGGTAGCAGAGCCTGGTCAAAGGGCTCGCCTCCTAGTGAGCCTGCGCAGTGGTCTGCTCGCACGCCTCCCTATCAGCCGACGCAGTGGTCTGCATGTACGCCTCCCACGGTATCAATAGTTAAAGCGTTCGCCTTAACGTGACAGGTCTTTGTTCCAAAATACCTTGGCTCTTCATTTGTGCAACTTCTCATAAGCAACTTGTCTCAAACTGAAGAAAAACTTACGTAGGAATATTTGTGCCATATCACGTGACCATGCTCAGTTTCATGAATTTCTGGTCACTTTTGGATTTTCTGAAATTTAAAATCCTGGATTCGAAACAATATCATAACCTGCATCATGCAATAATTTTCAAGCAATACATCTTTCCTGTTGTATTTCTTAAGAAAGGATTTGGTCAAACATTTTGCTTAGTTAGACTTCAAACAAGTTATATATGTAGAGTAAAAGGATAATCCTTCCGTACTAGTGCATTGCCTGATATATTAACTCAAGTACTAGGCACGAACAACCGGGCTCAATTCTGTGCTCATCCTGGTGTAGTAGTAGTACTAGGCATGTAGTTGACGGGTGTCCCTGGGGAGCGGCGACGGAGGGAATTGAACCATGCTCGGCACGGTAGGTAACGTTGCCTTTTACTAAAGCATCCCTCCATTGTTCATCGGTAGTCATTATGGTCCGGGGACATGAGGTGAATTTCCTAGGGCTAGAATTCTAGCCGCTAGATATTTCGACTCGAAACGCGGAGGCTCGACTGGTTGGGGTTGGCTAATGTGTGTACCACGCACACCACTAGAAGGACATGAGCCCAGTTTTTTTTGAGCATCAACATGAGCCAAGGTCTAGCTAGTACATTGTTGGGTCCTACCATTCGAGAATACAAAAGGAATCTTTTAAATTGCCGAATGAATCTATGTGTATTACAATGCTCGCATTTTCCTTGCAAATAGTAATCTCAACGTGGTAATTGATTTATGATGAGTTCTTAAATTAGAGTGAGTTTGTGATATAGTGATCTCAATGTGGATTTCACATTTTATGGTATCCCTAGTAAGTTTTTCATTGCAAATTCAAATTTAAAAGATGAACGGTATGGTGGTGAGAAAACGTTGTATGTATCAAGCATATGACCACACACACACACACGAACACAACAACAATCCGATAAGTATAGTGCATCTATTTTTCCAAACCATGCATGTATGACACGGATTCAAAAATACTCCTTTAGTTCCTAAATATTAGTCTTTTAGAGATTTCAACAAGTGACTACATACGGAGCAAAATGAGTGAATCTACACTAAAAAATATGTCTATATACATCCTATGTGGCAGTCCATTTGAAATCTCTGAAAGACTAATATTTAGGAACGAAGGGAGTAAAATGTAAGACATGCATGGTCCTCAATTCAATATTTAAAATGAACAGGAAACTGAAAAACGAATATTAAGTTTAGTACTACAGTACATGCAAATGTTGTGTTTAGGCAGAGCTATGTAGATTGTTGGGGGTTAACCTCGACCTTAGATAAAATTGTGAAGCTCTGTTTAGAATTGTTTAGATTATATTTATCCCCACCCTCCCAAACACCGATTGGTTGTGCACCCCCTCCTCCCCGAGAGAATATCATGTGCTCCCCACACCTTAGATGCTATATGCTTATACGAGTTGCTTGGAGCTTGTAGATCTGAGATATAGCAGCTCAGAGGATGTCTTAATATTTTTTACATGAAACCTTAATGAGTTTGATAATTGCACACAATTTGTACAAAAACTACTTAGATGCCCTTGGATCCCATATCCAACGACCTCGAAGCTCATATCACCGTAGCATCTAAGATGAAGGTGGACATCATATTCTCCTATATGTAAGAATACCACACCTTAGATGCTTTGGTTATACAAGCTCTTTGGAGCTGTTGGATTTGTGACCCAACAACTCCTCGGTGGTTCGAACATTTTTTGCAGAAAAGTCCCCAAAGACTGCTTACAAGCACAAAGACTGCTCAGATGCCATTAGATCTCAGATCAAACGACCTCGAAGCTCGTATCACCGTAGCATCCGAGCAGCAAGAGCACCTGATGTTTTCTCGCATGGGAGAATATGAGGTGCTCCCGCATGGTAGATTCTATGGTGATACGAGTTCACAGAGATCTAATAGCTCATAGTAGGAGGTTTGAATGTTTTTGCAATATAGGCCTGAGATAGTTTGGGAATTGCGCAGAAAGTACAAGTACCACGCATGTGGCATCTGATCACAGATCATACGACCTAGATGCTCGTATCACCGTAGCGGCTAATTAAGCTACGGGGAGCACCTAATATGAGCAACGAGGAGCCTTTGGATCTAAGATGCATCGGCACACACGAGGCCTGGATTTTTTATTTGCAGAAAAACCCTTGGAGAGTTTGGAAATTGCGCGTAATTACAAAGACTACTCCCAAGCCATTGGATCTCAGTTCCAACGATGTAAAAACTCGTATCACCATAGCATCTAAGCTGTGGGGTGGATGTGGATATTCTATGCCGTTGTCATTTTTGTTCGTAAACTTGCAAAATACGTGTAATTCGTGTTGTTACTTGTCTAACCGCACAAAGTGTTTATTCAGAAAAACCATCCTACACTGAAATATCGGAACAACACACGGGAGTCCCACTTTTCATTGATCAAATTTTGACCTAAAACTAACAAATATGAAAGACGAGATTCGAACTGGCAACCTGGACTACAAGGCATAAGTCGATAGCCTGAAACAACAATGGTTGTTGGCTTTGTCCCATAACTTGATTTTATACAGTATTACGTTGAGTAGAGTGGAGGGAGTGCCTCGTCAACACGTGCATGACCGTTGACTCACTTACTGGTGGGTCCTAGATCTGCGATCTCTGTCTCCTCTCCATCGTCTCACCTTTAGACACAGGGGCACACACGAAGAGCGGTGCTAGCTTGCGGTCGTGTTATTATAACTAAGAAAAAGCTTGGAAAATATAAGAATCTCCTAGAATAAGAGGTGTTGTGGCTGGTCGAGATGGAGCTAACCACACCTATCCTCCGTGCCACATTAGCATGATGAAGCTGTCTGGCCACTTGGGTGTTTTCGACAGACTGGCTGGGTCCCGAGGTAGAACCATAGGTACTACGTCTGATACAGTATATATTTACACACACATTTTTCCTCCATGCCGAGATGTGGCACACCCTACCGCGCGGTTTCGGGATCCTCCGAGGTGGTGCATGCATACATTCTTCCTTGCCGAGACATGGGATGCCCTACGGCGTGTTTTCTGGTCCTCCTCGGTCATAGCGCCGAAGCAAGTAAATGAGTCATCAAATCACAAAAGACCACCTTTCCCACTGAGTACATCAGTGAAACATGGTCGATAGCTATTTGGGCTAGTGCGACCGATTAGCTAGGTGCCACCACATTTGTTTTCACCCCTTTTTTTATCTCCTTGCCGGTAGGTAAATTTAAATGCCCACCCTGGCGTTGCTTTGGTGTTTGGGTGCGGCGGTTTTTTTTAATGTTTTCATTGACGGGAGCAGGAACGACAACAATTAGTCAGGATGACTCCGCCTGTAAAACCCACTGCTCCCTCATGTAAGAAGTCGTCGACTGGATTCCATTTTCCCATGGTGAAAACCAAAAGATTCCCCGCTCATCGGTTGGCTCCCTCCGCCTTCCTGTAAATTGCATTGCCTTTCAGCTGTTTCGCCCCCTTTGCTTCCTCTCCCCATTTGCTTCTACCTGGTGCCATGGCAGCGTAGCAGATCACGGAGTCTGAGGTGAGGTGCTTGACACAGGAGCTCCAGGACAAGGATGCGGAGCTCAAGGCCAAGGACGTGGAGCTCCGTGAGCTCATGGAGGAGAGGAGTGCCATGCTCCTCCATTATGTGCGGAAGTTCATGGAGCTTCAAAAGCGACAGGCATGCACCACAAAGATGCTCGAGGCGTCGGCGGCGTTGCTGTAGAAAGCAGTATATACGATAGGTCGTCAGGGCAGCCAGCTGGAGCGCGAGCGGGCCGATCATGACAAGGTCTAGGATCGCCTCAGCCACTTGGTGGACCAAGTTGCCACACACGTGTTGCAGCTGCACGATGCTTACTGTCGTGCCAGCGCGACCATGCCGTCCATCAGGGTAGTGAGGTGGAGCTGCAGCAAGCACTAGCATACATGGTGGCTAACTTACGCAAATGAGAGCAAGAAGAGAAGCAAAGCACGGACGAGAAGCTATAATGATCAAGAAGTGATCCTAAAACTACTTACGTTCAAGCATAACACGAAACCGTGTTCACTTCCTGGACTCCGCCGGAAAGAGACCATCACGGCTACACACGCGGTTGATGCATTTTAATTAAGTTAAGTGTCAGGTTTTCTACAACCGGATATTAACAAATTTCCATCTGCCCATAACCGTGGGCACGGCTTTCGAAAGTTCAAAACCCTGCAGGGGTGTCCCAACTTAGCCCATCACAAGCTCTCACGGTCAACGAAGAATATTCCTTCTCCCAGGAAGACCCGATCAGACGCGGAATCCCGGTTACAAGACATTTCGACAATGGTAAAACAAGACCAGCAAGACCGCCCGATGCGCTGACATCCCGATAGGAGCTGCACGTATCTCGTTCTTAGGGAAACACCGGATGAGACATCCTACGAGTAAAACCAAACCTCAAGTTTCCCCGAGGTGGCCCCGCAGTCTACTCGGTTCGGACCAACACTTAGACAAGCACTGGCCCAGGGAGGGCCTAAAATAAAGATGACCCTTGGGCTGGCCGACCCGAGGGAAGTGTATTCCTTGCTGGAGGTGAGGCAAATGGTAAAATGGTAAGGCAAATGGTAAAACCAAGGTTGGGCCTTGCTGGAGGAGTTTTATTCAAAGCGAACTGTCAAGGGGTCCCCATAACACCCAACCGTGTAAGGAACGCAAAATCAAGGAATATAACACCAGTATGACGGAAACTAGGGCAGCAAGAGTGGAACAAAACACCAGGCATAAGGCCGAGCCTTCCACCCTTTACCAAATATAAATGTGCATTAAAGTAAACAAGATATAATAATGATATCCCAACAATAAACATGTTCCAACAAGGAACAAACTCCAATCTTCACCTGCAACTAGCAACGCTATAAGAGGGGCTGAGCAAAGCGGTAACATAGCCAAACAAAGGTTTGCTAGGAAAGGTGGGTTAGAGGCTTGACATGGCAATATGGGAGGCATGATCTAGCAAGTGGTAGGTATCGCGGCATAGCAATAGAGCGAGCAACTAGCAAGCAAAGATAGAAGTGATTTCGAGGGTATGGTCATCTTGCCTCAGCTCCACCTCACTACCCTTTTCCCGTTCGACCACCCCATCGACTCCAACGAGCTACGGCTTCCTGACCTGGTCTCCTTCTTCACCTATATCTCCAAGGAGCTGAGCCATCTCCCCGCGATGGTGGGGCGGAGCTGGACAAGGAGGGGCTGCGGGTTGCCATCACCATTGCGGAGCGGCGGGAAGCGACCCCCTTTAGTATCGGGTCGTGGCTGCAACCGGTACTAAAGACCCCCCCTTTAGTACTGATTGGAGCCATGACCCGGTACTAAAGGGGGTGCGCTGCCACCCCACGGTGCACAAAGTTTAGTCCCACCACGCGGAGCGAAGGGCAGCTGCATTGTCTTGTAAACCCAGCCGCGGCTGCTCCTTCAAGCTCCTCTCTAAAGCAGGCTTCTGGGCTAAACTGCGTCACTGCCCTGTGGGCCTACTGGGCCTTGCGGGCCTGCATCCTGGCCCAACTACAGGTTGGGTTTCTAGTCGTATGCAAGCCATTGTGGTCCAGTAGGCGGGCTTTTTTTCTTTTTGTTCTTTTCTGCTTTATTTATTTTCTTTTATTTATTTGTGAGTAGTTTTTTGCTGTATTTAGAGTTTCTTTGTGAATATTTTTGCTTTAGGTACAACAAATTACAAACTTTCTACTAGTGCCAGTAGTTTTCAAATTTGAATTGTTTAAATTTGAATTATTTGAAATTTGTGCTAATCACTAGTTTATGAATAACTTTACTTTAAAACTGGATTTTTCAGTGATTATTTTTTCTTATTTTTAATATTAGTGTGTTTTATCATTGTATTCAATTTGGTAATACTTAGGTTATATAGAAAATGAAGTGCGTTTGTAAAAGATGAGTTTCTGTCCGAAACCCTGATACTTCGAAAGAGATTGTCCATTTTGTACATGAAATGCTTCCAGTTTTTGCCGTAACCCTCTCAACTTTTTAGCAAATTCTATGTGGGTGAAATGATGATACCATGCCAACTTTCAACCTTTTCAGAGTTCATTTGTAGTGCTTTTCAATTTCAGGGTCATATAGCACAAAAAAAATTAGTAAATGCATGAAAAATAACAAATGAAGTCAGAAAGGGTTGAAAATTGATGACGTGGCTTTAAATGGTGCATACTGAACGCACAAAAGGTACACGTTTCAAATGCCAGAACACATAACTACCCTAACTATTACAAAGATTCCCTACGGTTTGTCCAAATTGGGACATTCCAGATATATATGTCCAGAAACTCACTATAGAAGAAAGTGATGACAGTGAAGCCAATCACATCCCAGAGTGGGGTCTTTGGCCATGTGAAACTTTTTTCCTTCGCGTGCGTCCCTTTGCAGTCTTCATCATTTAACTGGATGCTCGGGTCAATATTCACTCTGAATGGAGCAATTTCATCAAACTTTTCATAATCTTCTGATATGTCTGTCTTGTCATCCACTCCCATGATGTTTCTTTTCAGGGTCATAAGAACTATGTGGCACTTTGGCTCATCGTATGACGTATTCGCTTCCTTATCTTTTCTTTTTCTCAGCTTAGTAGACATGTCCTTCACATAGAAAACCGGTGCCACATCACTGGCTAGGACGAATGGTTCATATTCGTACGCAAGATTGTTGAGATCCACTGTTGTCATTCCGTACTGCGGGTCTTCTGTTACCCCACCTCGTGTCATATTGACCCACTTGCACCGAAACAAAGGGACGTCCAAACCACGTCCATAGTCAAGTTCCCATATGTCCTCTATGTAACCACAATATGTGTCCTTTCCCGTCTTGGTTGCTGCATCAAAGCAGACACCACTGTTTTGGTTGGTGCTCTTCTTATCTTGGGCGATCATGTAAAATGTATTCCCATTTATCTCATACCTTTTGAAACTCATTATATTCGAAGATGGTAACTTGGACAACAAGTACAAGTCATCTTCAATAGTGGCGTCATGCATGACACGTGTCTACAACCAACCGGTAAAAGTCCATGTTTGTTCACGTGTAATCCAATCGTCAGACTGATCCAGGTGTTTGGTGCGTAGAAAATTCTTGTGTTCCTCCATATACGGAGCCACCAAGGTGGAATTCTTTAGAACTGTGTAGTGTGCTTGAGTGAGAGAATGCCCGTCCATACATATTATTTGATTCCCTCCTAGCATGCCTTTTCCACCCAGTCTGCCCTTATGCCGTGATTCAGGAATACTAATCGGCTTAAGGTTAGGAATAAAGTCAACACAAAACTCAATGACCTCATTTTCATGGCCCTTGGAGATGCTTCCTTCTGGCCTAGCACGGTTATGAACATATTTCTTTAAGACTCCAATGAACCTCTCAAAGTGGAACATATTGTGTAGAAATACATGACCAAGAACGTTAATCTCTTCGCGTAGGTGAACTGGGACGTGCGTCATGATGTTGAAGAAGGATGGTGGGAACACCAACTCAAAATTGATGAGACATTGCACCAAATCATTCTCTATTCTTGGTATGATTTCTGGATAAATTACCTTTTGAGAGATTGCATTGAGGAATGCACATAGCTTCACAATGGCTAATCGAACATTTTCTGGTAGAAACCCCCTTAATGCAACCGAAAGCAGTTGCGTCATAATCACATGGCAGTCATGTGACTTTAGCTTCTGGAACTTTTTCTCTGCCATATTTATTATTCCCTTTATATTCGACGAGAAGCCAGACGGTACCTTCATACTGAGCAGGCATTCAGAGAAGATTTCCTTCTCCTCTTTGGTAAGAGCATAGCTGGCATGACCCTGATGTATGCCGTATTTTCTGTGCATACGTTGCTGGTCCTCCCGTGCCTCCGGTGTATCTTTTGTCTTCCCATACACACCCAAGAAGCCAAGCAGGGTCACGCAAAGATTCTTCGTCACGTGCATCACGTCGATTGCAGAGCGGACCTCTAGGTCTTTCCAATAGGGCAGGTCCCAAAATATAGATTTCTTCTTCCACATGGGTGTGTGTCCATCAACGTCATTCAGAACACGTTGTCCGCCAGGACCCTTTCCAATGATTGCCTTCAAATCCTTCACCATATCATCTACATCAGCACCATTACAGTGGCGAGGATTCGTCCGGTGATCCGCCTCACCTTTGAAATTCTTGCCTTTCTTTCTTACGGGATGCCAGCTCGAAAGAAATCGACGATGTCCCAGGTACACATTCTTCTTACAACCATTCAAATATATACTGTCGGTATCATCCAAACAGTGCATGCATGCGCGGTATCCCTTGTTTGTCTGTCCTGAAAGGTTATTGAGAGCAGGCCAATCATTGATGGCCACGAACAGCAACGCCTTTAGGTCAAATTGTTCCCCCATGTGCTCATACCACGCACGTACACCTTTCCATTCCATAGCTGTAAGGTTCTTCAACTAATGGCCTTAGGTACACATCAATGTCATTGCCATGTTGCTTAGGGCCTTGGATGAGAACTGGCATCATAATGAACTTCCGCTTCATGCACAACCAAGGAGGGAGGTTATACATACATAGAGTCACATGCCACGTGCTATGGTTGCTGCTCTGCTCCCAAAAAGGATTAATGCCATCTGTGCTTAGACCAAACCATACGTTCCTTGCATCACCTACAAAGTCCTCCCTGTACTTTCTATTGATTTTTCTCCACTGCGACCCGTTAGCGGGTACTCTCAACTTCCCGTCTTTCTTACGGTCTTCTCTGTGCCATCGCATCGCCTTGGCATGCTCTTTGTTTTGGAACAAATGTTTCAACCATGGTATTATAGGAGCATACACCTTGGCAGGAACCTTCTTCCTGGGGAGGTTTCCCTCGACATCACCAGGGACATCATGGCTGATCTTATAGCACAATGCACCGCATACCGGGCACGCGTTCAAATCCACGTAATCACTACGGTAGAGGATGCAGTCATTAGGGCATGCATGTATCTTCTGCACCTCTAACCCTAGAGGGAAGACAACCTTCTTTGCTTCGTATGTACTCTCGGGAAATTTGTTGTCCCTTGGAAGCATCTTCTTTAACATTACCAGCAACTTTCCAAATCCCTTGTCAGATACACCATTCTCTGCCTTCCATTGCAGCAACTCCAGTGTGGTGCCCAACTTTTTCTTGTCAGCTTCGAAATTCGGGTACAACAATTTCTTGTGATCCTCTAACATGCGGTGCAACTTCTTCTTCTCCTTTTCACTTGCACAGTTTCTCTCTGCATCGGCAATGGCCCGACCTAGATCATCAGCTGGCTCATCTGATGCCTCTTCTTCAGCTTCTTCCCGCATTGTCGGCTCGGATTCTTCCTACATTGCCAACTCAGCTTCTTCCCCCATTCTTGTATCATCGTATTCAGGGAACCCATGACCAGGATAGCTACCATCATCCTCTTCTTCATTGTCTTCCATCATAACCCCTCTTTCTCCATGCTTGGTCCAAACATTATAGTGGGACATGAAACCGTACTTAAACAGGTGGACGTGAATGGTTTTTAACTTAGAGTAATTCTGACCATTCTTACAGCCAGCACATGGACAAGGCATAGAACCATCCCCCTGCTTGTTTGCCTCAGCTGCAAGCAGAAAAGTATGCACGCCATCAACAAAATTGGGAGAGCATCAGTCATCATACATCCATTGCCGACTCATATTCATTACACAACACCGAAAATACCAAATTAATACTAGTTCATACATAAAGTTCATACAACACTTATTCTCATAAAACAAACATACAAATAACTCTCTAGCTAAAGCATTTAAATGCAACAACAAATGCGATCAAGATCGCAACTAAGGTAACAATTGATCCAATAGCATAATGATACCAAGCCTCACTATCAATGGCATATTTTCTAATCTTTCTAATCTTCAAGCGCATTTTCTCCATCTTGATCTTGTGATCATTGATGAAATCGGCAACATGAAACTCCAATTCCATCTTCTCCCCCTCAATTCTTTTCAATTTTCCTTTCAAATACTCATTTTCTCTTTCAACTAAATTTAACCTCTCGACAATAGGCCTGGTTGGCATTTTAGCCTGCTGAAGGTCCATCGACGACTAGTAAAAATTGAGGCCCAACATGAATTTCTGCGTGCTAAAGGCCCATGGTTTCTTCTGGGCCGTAACAGGCTAGCAAAATATTTAGCCTGTTAATGGACCAATGCTACATCGGCCAAACTAAGCGGTGGGTCCACAAAAGGCCCAACTAAAATTTGGGCCGAATATAGGCTGATGTAAGTTCTGGGCCTAGCTCAAAGTGCGAAGGACCCAATGGCCATTCAGGCCCAAGAAAGATGCAGGCCGGCCAATTGTGGCCCTCTAAAAACCAGGCCCGTGATAGGTGAATGTTTCGGCCTAGTCGACTACATCAAATTTTTTTTAGATAGCGAATGATGGCAGTAACTAGTAGGAATTAAGAACAAACCTACTCTATACAATAAAGAAATTACAGCATAGTAACTTAGAATAAAACATACACTATACAATAAAGGATTTATGGTATATTACATCCACTTGGAATCGAAGTTTGCCACCAGTGATCATAAAGCGCAACGAAGAAGCAGATTACAAAAACTGGGCACCATTACAGCGTAACAAAATAATAGTGAAGCGAGACCACTTCCAAGACAATTCAAGAAAGGTTAGCCTTGCGCGGGAACTGCTGCGCAAGTTGCTAAGCAAGGCGGTGAGACCGGCCTAGCATGTCAGTCATAGCTTCTAGGTGTAGCTATTTAGCAATGAGGTTCTCACTGGTGTTCTCCGCAATCTTTCTTAGAGATAGGACTTCATGTCGAAGTTGAGATGTGGAATGCCTTTCTGCTAGAACATGGGGCTGAAGAAGTCGAACTGATTCAGACAGCGAATTTTGTGAGCTTGTCTGACTGCTAGTCTCAAGTAACTTGAACACTGCATCAAGACAATACTTTGGGGTTGTCTCGCTATCTTCAAGATGTTTTGCCTTATTTTCTGCAATATATGTTGGGTTTGTCTCATATCCTTCAATAGACTTGTTCATGCCATCGGGCATATCACCCTGAAACAAGCAGAGAGATGACAGGTTTTGCACGTGTGTGAACAAAGATGATAACTATGCTATCAATTCCATTCATTTTCAAATTAGAAAATAAAGAGCAAGTTCAAAATATCAATAGCATAATTTGGCATTGTTCATAATGCGGGGAGCTTCACCACACTACTGGATTACCATGTTAACATAACAAGCATATATGAAGGGCAAAGATAATCATTGTATCTATTTTGTTAATGTGCATCGCATGTTGTTCATATCATCAGCCACATCAGTAAGATAAAACAGGAGATGCCAAGGTGCAAACGTGGGCTGCTTCACCACACACTAGATTACAGATCCACAAAAAAAGCATACATATAGGGAGTATTGAGTAATGTGCATGGTATGAACAAGGAATTTTGTTTTATAAGTAAAACATGGAACTTACGGTTGTTGCCAACATGCATTTTGATAGAAACAGCAAACTAAGCAGCAGTAAATGATAGGGAGTATGAGAAAATTAAACAGTAGTTGAGGATAAAGGCTTTACAAGGACTGACTTACATTAACAGTTAACACCGACTTTTTAATGCCCTTCTCCATGTCAAGGGAAGGATAACTCAAGAATTTCAGCATAGAATCTTCTTCATAAGCATTGCCTGTACTCTACATTTTGTAGAGAGTAATTATAGATATGATAATACTGGAAGGGATAGAGGATAATGAATATAAGATGCAGATTAACTACCAATCCCTGGAAGTACAAGCGTTACATGACAAAATGTACTGATAAGAGCATTGGGCTACACTTCTGCACTGGCATTGTCTATGTATTCAACTTTTTGGTAAGATTAAATATAGATCTAATATTTTTTTAGTAAATGGTGGGCGAGGGCGATAAGATGCAGAAAGCATTGGGTTGATTCTAAATTTATTTAAGAGTCCATACGGATCTTATAATGTCCACCAAATGGATGATAACGAGGCTAACATGTGTCATGATGCTACATAATCAAACAGCTATGAAAGTAAGTATGGTCATACAGGGCAAGAGGTAGTCACAGGAGCAATGAAGTGTGTAGTATAGTTGCGAGATTCTGTGGTCCCTTGAGAATGAATGTTCTTCTGCTAACAGTTTTCATACAAGTGAGGCGTTAAGGCAAATGCGGAAATGTAGTTCAAATTGTGATGTGATATCATAGATAGTACCTTAAGCTGCAGACGAGACCAATGTGTAACAAGATTATTCCAGTCACTATCGGATAAATGTAGCACCGGAGACTTTACAGAAATTTTGTTTAGAGGCTTGCCATCGAAGTGCGCCTGCCTCAGGTAGTAATGATACTTCATCAACGAGTGCTTGAAAAGCGCAACCAACCCTTGCTCTTCTTGACAATCCAGTTTGGTCCTCACCTATTTCAAAAAAATGAAATCTTGTGTCTTCTGTCAGCCGAAACATATGCAGTAATTACCATGAATAACATTAGTACATTACTTATGCGTAAGTTGCAAAGGAAGAATGGAAATTGTTCTGTGTCTGCGGTATAATCTTTCAATGAAGGAAAGATGCGCACAAAGTTCCTGACAACAATATAAGCTTCGTCTTCTAAACTGGGAAGAACTGGAATAGGGGTCCTATTTGCTGCAATTGGGGCTCTCTCTGGTTCAAAAATGGATTTGGCAACTGGATTTGGTATACTCTTGGCTGGAATGGGGGTTTTGTGTCGTAGAGCTGGTGCTATTTCAACTGGCATCATCATATTGTTTGCTGCAGTTGGGGTTTGCTGAGTTGGGGCATCAGAAATGACCAGTGTAGTAGGGCTAGAGTCTGCTAGAGTTGGGGTGTTTTGTGGGTCAGGTGATATTGCAACTACACCTAATGGGCTATTTGATTTATCAGGTGTCACTACCTTTTCCAAATACTTTGCTCGTGCTCCTCCGCGGTCAGTAATCGCCCTCTTCCTTTTGAACGTCTGATACACAAGAACAACATTTGAATAGATAAATATGGTATGATGACAAATGTAATATGTACTGATAATGGATAGGCATGGCGTATTCACATACACGACACTACAAAAAAATGACACATCCGTGACAGTTTGGGCCGAACGAAATTTTTTCTGTCATACATATGACACTTCTGTGACGATAATTGTGACAAAACTCGGTATCATCATAGATGTGGTGGGCTCCTACTTCTATGACAAAAAATCATGACAGAAAATGGGCTTTTCGTCCTGGGCGGGCCGGAGACGCAGCTGCATGACATTCTTTGGGCCGTCCATGACGGAAAAAACCATGGTAGAAGCGAGGGCAAGGAAAATTTTGAGGAGTTCCCGGCTACGGTGGGAGGTTGGGGGCCGAGCGATGCACGTTTCTCTCATACACATACGCGTGTGTGTGCGAGGCGTTGGCTCTAACTGAACCCGAGCGAGGCGTTGTGCTCTAACTGAACCCGAGTGATTGCACTGTAGGCTACGCATTACTGAACCTGAGCGATCGATCGATGGCTGTTAACTGAACCCGATCAAGCGATTCCTTCGCTACTGCTGCTAACTGAAGCCAATCGATTGGATGAAGAGTGAGCGTTGCCGGGGG
>NC_041390.1:177603368-177605251 GCF_002162155.2 Triticum dicoccoides
GGTGTGGTGGAGGGCTGGATGAACAGTAGACGGTGGAGGGGTGGTTGAACAGGACCCCGTGGTGTGAAGGGCTGGATGAACAGTAGACGGTGGAGGGGTGCCCGTGGAGGGGTGGTTGAACAGTAGCCGGTGGAGTAGCGCGCGGTGGAGGCTGGATGAATAGGAGCCCGTGGAGGCTGGAGGAGGTCGACAGTGGAGATGAACAGTATCCCGTGGAATCCCGTTTTGTGGTACGCCACACCCCTCCCGATCAACAGGACCCCCGTGTCGACCGTAGGAGGTACGTTTCCTCCGTTTTGCGGTATGCCACACCCCTCCCGATCAACAGGACCCCATTCCGAATGTAGGAGGTCCGTTTCCTCCAGTTTGCGGTACGCCAGGCCTCGTTTCCATTGCCTGTTCCATCCAAGCCCTCCCGATGAACACGACCGCGCATTCCGTTCTGACCCAGCCGGTTGGCTCCCACACGTTCTGTTGCCTCCTGATGAACACGACGCCTTCCGTTGCCTTCCCATGAACACGACACATTTCGTTTCCTCCCCATGAACACGACGACAACGCTGTTTCTCCGTTCCGACCCAGCCATGTACACGAGCCATGGCTGTACGTATGCACGAGTAGACGTTCGAGACCCCGCCCATATATACACATACATGGACGTATTTTCTTTCTTGCACCCTGGCCGCTGTACATACGTGTACATGCTACGTGCGTGCCTCTACTATGACACGTGCGCGCCTTTACATCCACCAGTATATATGTACGTACATGTTCGCGACCATAATGACAACGCTACGTAGGCTTCGACCAGGTGGGTCCCGACAGTCAAGCACTTGCTTGCATGCGAAGATGTAGCCGTGGGTCCCAACAGTCAAGGGGGAAACGTTTTTTTTGCAAAATACAGTGGCCCGTCCGGTGGGTCCCCGCTGTCAGGTGGAGGAATATTTATTTTGCACATAATAAGGAGGCACTTCCTTGCTGCGGCCGTGGACTCAGCTGTCAGCCTCTCTACATGCAGTCCACATCCAATGGAAGCCGTTCCTTGACCACATTGACCACGCCGTGCCGAGAGCACCAGGGTGGTGGACGACGACGAGGCCTAGGAAGGGGACGACGCAGAGCCGGGGAAGACGCGGCAGTGGATGCCCTCGCGTAGAGGAGTATGAGGGTTCACTGGTTCACTGCGGTGTGAGGCTGCCGTCGCCGCAGAATAACAGGGGGTGTGGGTGAGTAGAGGGATGGCCTGGCCAGCGGTGGGAGTAGTAGGGGGCGGTGAGGCCTCCGCAGCATCGCAGCCGGCCACGGGAGGCAGGAGCACGAGGCACGACCGACGCTGGTTTGGGCGGCTGGAGCAAGAAGACCAGAGGTTGAAGAAGCACTACGGCCGTTGGATGGACATCGTACGGTCAGTGGAGCTAGAATCGTGCATATTGACTAAGTTGACAAAGCCATCCGTCCCCGTCAACTTAGTAGGCCCACAAGTCAGCCTGCTACTATACTGGGTCCCAGATAACAGGGGGACACTAGTGCAGAACCGGGCAATAGCACTGGTTCGTAAGGCCCTTTAGTGCCGGTTCGGTAACCGGCACTAAAGTGTGGGCACTAAAGGTCCCCCCCCTTTAGTACCGGTTCAGCACGAACCGGTGCTAAAGGGCAACCACGTGGCACGAGCCAACTCCGGGGGCAGGGAGCCCTTTAGTACCGGTTGGTGACACCAACCGGTATTAAAAGGTTGGGGGGGGGGTTGGGTTTATGATTTCTTTTTCATTTAATTTTGTGTTTTCCATTTAATTCTTTTTGGTTTGCTGGTATTTTACGATACTGCATATTGTACATGTTATGCATATATATAAATAGAATTTCTAGTAGAACCGATCATATAT
>NC_041390.1:177605491-177682042 GCF_002162155.2 Triticum dicoccoides
ATATATATATATATATATATATATATATATATATATATATATATATATATATATATCATCGAATGTCTCACAACCACCATTAATTAAGTCACACATATATACACACATGTATATATATATATACAATTAGCTAGCTATATACAATTTCTCCTAATTGGTGCCTTCGGAGCCAGTGGCATTAACCTAATTGGTGCCTTCGGAGCACGATAACAATTGGAAGTGGTTCATGGGGGCGGTAGCGGGTAAAAGGATTCTCCTTTGGGATCTATGACCTAGTCGAGCAAAAATCCCGCTATTTCCTCTTGAATTGCTTCTATGCGGTCCTCTGGTAGGAGCTTCTCCCGCACCTCTTTGAACTGTTAAGAAGGAGATCAATATGCATGTGTATTAGTTGTGTGACTAGATATCGATAATGGTGTAAAAATTGTGAATAGTGTTCTGACAAACGTACCCACTCCTGTCTTTGAGATCTGCTCCTTTCGGACGCCATCATGCGAATGTTCTCGCAAACGTAGTATGGACACAAATTATTCCCCGGCGCCTGCTTCAGGGCCTTTATGAGAATGGAATTTGATCAGATAATAATTAATCAAGGATGATAATTAAAGAGATGGCAGCTAGCTAGTACTACTTAATTACTTACCATGGGTTGATACCATTTTAGATTTTGTTTCCATTGGCCTGGAGTGACGTTGATGAACTTTTCCCAAGCCCTTCCCGCCGACAAAGAAAATGAATAAATGGGTTATTAAATATTTTTTATCAAGAAATGACGAATTAATTAAATAGGCCGAGATATAGTTAATAGTGATTGAAATTACCTATTGACTATCACCTTCACGATGGTGTAGTCAATTGGTTTCTTAAGTAGTGAGTCTAGTACTTCAACTGTTCCTTCATTAACGTTAATGATTAACAAGATCCAATGAAATCTGCATGCACACACGTTTTCATGTCTTAATTAAGTGGGCATATGTAAGCAAAAAACATGTAGCTAGCTAGTAGGCAAAAACAGAATTTTTAGTACAAGACAGTGTGACTCACTCGAAGTTGTAAGGAAGTAGTATATCATCATTGTA
Source organism: Triticum dicoccoides (assembly GCF_002162155.2). Classification (NCBI taxonomy): domain Eukaryota; kingdom Viridiplantae; phylum Streptophyta; class Magnoliopsida; order Poales; family Poaceae; genus Triticum; species Triticum dicoccoides. Next base: position 177,606,571 of record NC_041390.1, read on the forward strand.
TTTGAGGCACTTGAAGAACTCTAGAATGCTTTCCTCTACACTTTTTTCGTAATATGGATCTAATTTCCATGTGTATTCATTAATGGTATTTGGGTCAACAAACCCAATGCCATAGCGTCCACCTTTTTTCATTTCATAAATCTTCATCCTGCATAATACCACAGAAAAGAATATAGTGACGATAATTACAGGTAATGATTGATCAAAATGATCACTACAGCTAGCTTGAGACTTAAATTACAAAAAGAAATCACTTACAGACAATAGCAACTGATGATAGATTTGTCGAGTGCGTCTTGATTGTATAACTGAAATAGTTCTGAATACTCAACGGACACAACTTTCTCATGGTAGTAATGATCCTTCTTGACATTCACCATGAGGGACTCTCGATTGGAATTCTTGGTAATGTCCATGTACCATTGATGCAATTCATACATTCTCGTTGGGAGCTTCTTGACCTCGTCTGGCTCGACCAAAGGTTGGCCCCGGACATATTTCTATTTTATTTCCTCCTCTCTAGTTGGAGACATGGGCTCGATATCGAGGAGTTGTCCAACAGTGATCATGAGGCTTTTAGCCTGCTCAATATGCTCCTTGGTTATTACCATATCGCCCAGCCCGGGAACGTTAACGGCTTGCCCACAATAATATTGGGCGCGCCTACTCTCATATGTTATTGGCACAACAAGCGGGGGGGGTTGATTGCGCTGCCTGTTCTCCCAGCCGGGGAATGGTTTTACCACATGTTTTGCCAGCTGATTTTCTCGAGCTCGAGCTCACCTCTTTTTGTAGACATGCTCGATTTAACTTCCTGAGGTGGCGCTCATAGTCTATGTCAACAGGCTTGGGAGCTGGTGCTCTAGCCATACAAATGAAGTGGTCAATCTTTTCCTCAGGCACTTTCTCGCTTGGCGGCGGTGGCGGTTTCGGTGCAAAATGGGCTTCCACCTCGGCCTTCGATATGGCTGCGTTTTCCTCCTCGGACTTGTCGTAAGGCCTCTGCGGAAGAGGCACGAGGCTTGGACCATATTGAAATCGCTTGCCTCCGCCTGTACCTCCAGTACTACCTCGACTTGTACCGCTACGCACCATAGCTGAGGCGGCTCTCTTCCGCGATTGCTGAGGCGGCGAAGACGGCTGACGTGGCTGAGTTGGAGGAGGAGGAGTGGCCTGAAGCTGTGCCGGACTTGGAGGAGGAGTGGCCTGACGCTTTGCCGGACTTGGAGGAGGCGGAGTGGCCTGAAGCTGTGCCGGACTTGGAGGAGGAGTGGCCTGACATGTTGGTGGACTTGGAGGAGCGGGAGTCTGCTGACTCGGTGACGGACTTCGACGAGGAGTCGGATGACGCGGTGTCGGTGGCCTTCGAAAGATGATGCAATCCTTTCTCCATAGGATGATACGATGGTTGGCCTCTCCCAGTGTGTGCTCCTCGTCACCTCCAGGAATGTCAAGCTCTAGCCCTTAATATTGGTCCACCACCTCATCAACCAAGACACGAGCATAGCCCGCTGGAATCGGGTTGCAATGGAAGGTTGCCTAGGGGGGATTTGTAAAAGCAAGGGTGTCCGCCACCTTCATGGATATGTTCTTCATTTTGAAGTGTAGCTCGCAGTTAGTGTTCTCCATGATGCCATCCACTGGGTAGCTATCCAGCAATGTGTCGCCCGGGGCGGAACCCATGCTGCTTCTCGGCATGGATTGGACATTGCTATCCAATGCTGGATCATCCGCTAGCTGCTGCAGCTGCTGAGACCCCCTTTGCTGGCTAAGTGAGTCGATCTGCTCCTGCTGCCGCTGGAATTTGACTGCCAAGTCTGCGTGCACTGATTCTAGGCCTTGAAGGTGTTCATAGTCCAGCTTCCTCTGCTCCTCCTCCATCTTCCTCTTCTTCTCCTCCACAATCTTCTTTCTCGCACAGGTTCTGTAGTTGGCGTTCCAGTCCGAAAACCCCTCATACCACGGAATAGCGCCCATGCCTCGCGTTCTTCCCAGGTGTTTAGGATTTCCCAGGGCACGCGTAAGCTCGTCGTTCTCTCTGTTGGGCTGGAACACCCCCGATCGAGCCTCTTCTATTGCAACAAGTAGCTTATCTTCGGCTCCGTCCAGACATGTCTTCTTCGAAACTTTGCCTGTCTTCGGGTCCAACTCCCCCCCTGCGCATAGAACCAAGTCCTGCACCTGGGGGCTAGCTCAATGTTTCTGGAGTGACACCTGCATCCTCCATCTGTTTCTCAGACTTATCCACTTAGGCATTCCCACCGCATAGCCACCTGGCCCCAGCTTATGGAACTTATCCTTTTTTGCGGCATTGGCCTTGTTTATTCTCAACCGTTCCTTAGATAATCCCGAATCCTTGAATTTCACGAAATCGTCCCAATGAGCACTTTTCTTCTCTAGTGTTCCCTCGAATACTGGAGTCTTCCTTCCTCCCTTGACGTACTTGGCCCATTCATGATTCTTGTGGTTGTTGAATGCAACCGCCATCTTCCTAAGAGCAGCGTCCTTGACTTTCTCCACATCTGCATCTGTGAAATGATCTGGTAGGGTGAAATGTTCCATGAGCGTTTCCCAAAGCAGAAGTTTTTGTCTGTCATCGACAAATGTAACTCCTGGACGTGGCTTTGCTGGCTCTCTCCATTCTTGAAGGGAGATCGGGAGTTGGTCCTTCACAAGAACTCCACACTGACGAATGAACTTGTCCGCAATCTTCTTAGGCGCTAATGGTTCGCCATTATGTTTGATGGCCTCGATATTGTACTTTACACCCTCCTTCCACTTTTTGTTCGGGCCTCGTTTCCTGTTGCCTGAAGATTTGCTCGATCCGGATGGCTGAAAGAAGAAAGATCTATTCGTTAATATATCTTCAAGTCATTTAAAACATGTGATGATCACCAGATGCCTGCTTATATAAATATATATACCTCGCCAGTCTTTGTTGTTTCAAGATCAACATTTTCTTCGTCATGTTCATAGTTCATGACTTCATCAATTCGGTCATCGTGATCGAATATCATATCACCCTCCCCGGTGTTGTTTAGATATTCGGAGCCGTCATAATCTTCTTCATTCTGATCATCATCTGGCCTGCGAGGATTGCATATGATATTGAACAGGGCCTCTTCTCCCTCTCTGCTGGTATTATCCGCCATAGGTTTTATTTAACTAATCCAAAAGAAATATATTCAAATTACAATGCATGGATGCAATCAATTAATAAGGAAAAACTGAATCAATCATAGTACATAATAAGCATCATCGAATATAATCCCGAATATGTCGTCTCGAATAATAGATATAATCTTGAATACATCGTCTCGAATAATATATATCATCTCGAATATTATATATCGAATACATCACTAGCTAGCTAGCTAGCTAATAAAGATCGAATACTAGAGAGTAATCTAGGCGGTGGACAACCAAAGTGAAGGAACCATCACTGGATCAGAGCTCGGGTGATCTCCCCAAAGAACCTTCTAGGTATTGGAGAACCTGACGTCCATAGTAGCCATGTAGCGATGAACATGCTCGTCCTCCTCCCTGACACGGCGACGTACCACCTCCTGCGGGGCTGGCTCCCTCCGCACCGAAAGTGGCCCACGCGAACGCCACCAAAGGAGATGAGGGTCGATGACGGGACCCGGGGCCGGGTTCCTCACCAAGCGTCGCGTCCCTGAAGGTAGCACGTCCCAGTGCCAGCCCGGCGGAGCCCAGTCCCGGACATGGGTCCTCTGAAGCAGAACGTCGTCGTGAACGGGTCGATGACGAGGATGCGGGCCGGGCATCGTCGACAACAAATACTATATGCCTCAAAAGTGAAGTAACGTTTTTTAAATGATGGATTGTGATTTCATATATGCAAATTCTAAATTTTATAACTAAAACTAACATTTCTAATATTTCTATAACTAAAACTAACATTGCTAATATTTCTATAACTAAAACTAACATTTCTAATATTTCTATAACAAAAAAAACATTTCTATATAACTAACATTTCTAATATAACTAACATTTCTATATAACTAACATTTCTATAAATAAAACTAACATTTCTAATAATTCTATAACTAAAAAACAGAAAGACTACTAACAATTCTATAACAATGTGTGTGTGTGTGGTTGGCGGCCGGGGCAGGAGCCACCGGCGAGGCGCGACAACATGGGGCGGTGACGGGGACGGGGAAGGAGACGGGGACGGGGCAGCGACGATGGGGGTGGGGACGGGCCGGGCGGGGACGATGGGAGGACGGGGCGGGGCATGGCGACGGGGCGCGGCACGGCGACTGGGACGACGAGGACGGGGACGGCGACGGGGGCGGCGACGAGGGGCGGCGGCGACGGGGCAGAGGAGAAAGAAGCAGAGGGAGAGATGAGAAACTGACAATTTTTTTGAAGTGTTTTCTTATATAGAACCCACCTTTAGTACCGGTTGGAGCCACCAACCGGTACTAAAGGTCTCTTTTGGCCAGGTGAAGCGGCGGGAAGCGCACCCCCTTTAGTACCGGGTCGTGTCACCAACCGGTACTAAAGGCCCCCCCTTTAGTACCGGTTGGAGCCACGACCCGGTACTAAAGGGTGTGTGCTGCTAGGCAAGGGGCGTAAAGTTTAGTCCCACCTCGCTAGCCGAGGGGCACTCACACCTGCTTATAAGCCCTGCCGTTGCTGCTGTCTCGAGCTCCTCTCTTAAGCAGGCCTTCTGGGCCTACCTCTGCTGCGATGCCCTGTTGGCCCTACTGGGCTAGCGGGCCTGCATCCTGGCCCAACTAGAATTTGGGTTTCTAGTCGTATGCAGGCCGCTGTGGCCCAGTAGGTGGGCTTTTTTTCTTATTTTTTGCTTTATTTATTTTTGTTTTATTTATTTTTGAGTTGTTTTTTGCTGTATTTAGAGTTTCTTTGTGAATATTTTTGCTTTAGGTACAAAAAATTACAAACTTTCTGTTAGTACCGGTAGTTTACAAATTTGAATAGTTTAAATTTTGAATTATTTGAAATTTGTGTGAATCACTAGTTTGTGAATAACTTAACTTTGAAAATAGATTTTTCAGTGATTCTTTTTTCTTATGTTTACTATTAGTGTGTTTTATCATTATATTCAATTTGGTAATGCTTAGGTTATTTAAAAAATGAAATGCCTTTGTAACGGATGAGTTTTCGTCCGAAACCCTGATACTTCGAAAGAGATTGTCCATTTTGTACACGAAGTGCATCCAGTTTTTGCGGTAACCCTCTCTACTTTTTTGCACATGCTATGTGGGTGAAATTATGATACCATGGCAACTTTCAACCGTTTCTGAGTTCATTTGAAATGCTTTTCAATTGCAGGGTCATTTAGCTAAAAAAAATCAGTAAATGCATGAATGAATTTGCTTGCACATAAATTTCTTCGCGTTTCAAATGCCAAAACACATAACTAGCTACCCTAACTATTACAGAGATTCCCTCCTGGGTGTGAAACACAGAATAAAGTGATGATAGTGAAGCTGATCACATCCCAGATCTTTGGGTGTGAAACTTTTTCTTCGCATGTGTCCCTTTGCACCGTAGACATGGAAAATCTTCATCATTTAACTGGATGCTTGGGTCAATATTCATTGTGAATGGAGCAATTTCATCAAACTTTTCATAATATCCTAACATGTCTGTCTTGTCATCCACTCCCATGATGTTTCTCTTACCAGAAAGAACTATGTGCCGCTTTGGCTCATCGTACGATGCATTCGCTTCCTTATCTTTTCTTTTTCTTGGATTGGTAGACATGTCCTTCACATAGAAAACCTCTGCCACATCATTGGCTAGGACGAATGGTTCGTATGCATATGCAAGATTGTTGAGATCCACTGTTGTCATTCCGTGCTGTGGGTCTTCCGTTACCCCGCCTCGTGTCATATTGACCCATTTGCACCGAAACAATGGGACCTTCAAACCACATCGATAGTCAAGTTCCCATATGTCCTATATATAACCATAATATGTTTCCTTTCCCATCTTGGTTTCTGCATCAAAGCGGACACCACTGTTTTGGTTGGTGCTCTTCTTATCTTGGGCGATCATGTAAAATGTATTACCATTTATCTCGTATCCTTCGAAAGTAATTATATTCAAAGATGGTAACTGGGACAGCAAGTACAGGTCATCTTCAATAGAGGCATCATGCATGGTACGTGTCTGCAACCAGCTAGCGAAACACCTGGTTTGTTCACGTGTAATCCAGTCATCAGACCGCTCCGGGTGTTTGGAGCGTAGCAAATTCTTGTGTTCATCCATATACGGAGCCACCAAGGTGGAATTCTGTAGAACTGTGTAGTGTGCTTCAGTGAGAGAATGTCCGTCCATACATATTATTTGTTCCCCTCCTAGCGTGCCTTTTCCATCCAGTCTTCCCTTATGCCGCGATTCAGGAACACCAATCGGCTTAAGGTCAGGAATAAAGTCAATACAAAACTCAATGACCTCCTCATTTTCATGACTTTTGGAGATGCTTCCTTCTGGCCTAGCACGGTTATGAACATATTTCTTTAAGACTCCCATGAACCTCTCAAAGGGGAACATATTGTGTAGAAATACAGGACCCAAAACGTTAATCTCTTCGCATAGGTGAACTAGGACGTGCGACATGATGTTGAAGAAGGATGGTGGGAACACCATCTCGAAACTGACAAGACATTGCACCAAATCGTTCTCTAACCTTGGTATGATTTCTGGATCGATTACCTTTTGAGAGATTCCATTGAGGAATGCACATAGCTTCACAATGGCTAATCGAACGTTTTCCGATAGTAGACCCCTCAATGCAACCGGAAGCGGTTGCGTCATAATCACGTGGCAGTCATGAGACTTTAGGTTCTGGAACTTTTTCTCTGCCATGTTTATTATTCCCTTTATATTCGACGAGAAGCCAGACGGTACCTTAATACTGAGCAGGCATTCAAAGAAGATTTCCTTCTCTTCTTTGGTAAGAGTGTAGCTTGCATGACCCTGATGTATGCCGTCTTTTCCGTGCATACGTTGCTGGTCCTCCCGTGCCTCAGGTGTATCTTTTGTCTTCCCATACACGCCCAAGAAGCCAAGCAGGGTCACACAGAGATTCTTCGTCACGTGCATCACGTTGATTGCGGAGCGGACCTCTAGGTCTTTCCAATAGGGCAGGTCCCAAAATATAGATTTCTTCTTCCACATGGGTGCGCATCCGTCAGCGTCATTTGGAATAGGTTGTCCACCAGGACCCTTTCCAAAGACCACCTTCAAATCCTTGACCATATCATGTACATCAGCACCACTACGGTGGCGAGGCTTCGTCCGGTGATCCGCCTCACGTTCGGAAGAAATCGATGATGTCCCAGGTAGACATTCTTCTTACAATTAGCCAAATATATACTGTCGGTATCGTCCAAACAGTGCATGCATGCGCGGTATCCCTTGTTTGTCTGTCCTGAAAGGTTAATGAGAGCAGGCCAATCATTGATGGTCACGAACAGCAATGCCTTTAGGTCAAATTCTTCCCACATGTGCTCATCCCACACACGTACACCTGTTCCATTCCACAGTTGCAAGAGTTCTTCAACTAATGGCCTTAGGTACACATCAATGTCGTTTCCGGGTTGCTTAGGGCCTTGGATGAGCACTGGCATCATAATGAACTTCCGCTTCATGCACAACCAAGGAGTAAGGTTATTAAAACATAGAGTCACAAGCCAGGTGCTATGGTTGCTGCTCTGCTCCCCAAAAAGATTAATGCCATCTACGCTTTGACCAAACCATACGTTCCTTGCGTCATCTGCAAACTCCTTCCCATGCTTTCTTTTGATTTTTCTCCACTGCGACCCGTCAGCGGGTACTCTCAACTTTCCATCTTTCTTACGGTCTTCTCTGTGCCATCGCATCACCTTAGCATGCTCTTTGTGTTGGAACAAACGTTTCAACCGTGGTATTATAGGAGCATACCACATCACCTTGGCAGGAATCTTCTTCCTGGGGAGCTCGCCCTCGACATCACCAGGCTCATCGCGGCTGATCTCATAGCGTAATGCACCGCATACCGGGCAAGCGTTCAAATCCTCATACTCACCGTGGTAGAGGATGCAATCATTAGGGCATGCATGTATCTTCTGCACCTCTAACCCTAGAGGGCAGACAGCCTTCTTTACTTCGTACATACTCTCGGGCAATTCGTTGCCCTTTGGAAGCATATTCTTTATCATTACCAGCAACTTTCCAAATCCCTTGTCAGATACACCATTCTCTGCCTTCCATTGTAGCAATTCCAGTGTGGTGCCCAGGTTTTTCTTGTCACCTACGCAATTCGGGTACAACAATTTTTTGTGATCCTCTAACATGCGCTGCAACTTCTTCTTCTCCAAATCACTTGCGCAGTTTATCTTTGCATCAGCAATGGCCCGACCTAGATCATCAACGCGCTCATTCGATGCCTCTTCTTCAGCTTGTTCCCGCATTGCCGGCTCAGCTTCTTCCTACATTACCGGCTCAGCTTCTTCCCTCATTGTTGTATCATCGTATTCAGGGAACCCATGGCCAGGATAGCTGTCGTCGTCCTTTTCTTCTTCATTGTCTTCCATCATAACCCCTCTTTCTCCATGCTTGGTCCAAACATTATAGCGGGGCATGAAACCGAACTCAAACAGATGGACGTGAATGGTTCTTGACGTAGAGTAATTGTGACCATTCTTACAGCCAGCACATGGACAAGGCATAAAACCATTCGCCCACTTGTTTGCCTCAGCCGCAAGCAGAAAAGTATGCACGCCATTAATGAACTTGGGAGAGCATCGGTCTTCGTACATCCATTACCGGCTCATCTTCAATACACAATACCGAAAACACCAAATTAATACAATACATAAAGTTCATACATAAAGATCATACAACACTTAAATGCAACAAACAAATAACTCTCTAGCTAAAGAATTTAAATGCAACAACAAATGCGATCAAGATCACAACTAAGGTAACAATTGATCCAACAGCATAATGATACCAAGCCTCACTATGAATGGCATATTTTCCAATCTTTCTAATCTTCAAGCGCATTTTCTCCATCTTAATCTTGTGATCATCGACGACATCGGCAACATGCAACTCCAATTCCATCTTCTCCCCCTCAATTCTTTTCGATTTTTCCTTCAAATCCTCATTTTCTCTTTCAACTAAATTTAACCTCTCAACAATAGGGTCGGTTGGAATTTCCTGTTCAACTACCTCCTACATACAAATATCTATGTCAACTTGATGGGCATAATTTGTCATAAACACAAAATACAACGAATAGTTTTAAAAGAGAATATACCACATCCGAATCATAACCCGGACGAGGGCCGACGGGGACGGATATCAAAACCATGGCACTATGTATAACAAACAACGTATGGGTAAGATAATTATACGAGTAACTATATATCCAAATCTCACAAACATCATTTTTTATATAAAACTTCATGAACAAGAGGCTCACCACAAGGTGGTGCCGGTGACGGGACGTTGCGGGCGATCAACGGTGGTTACGACGGAGATTTAGAAGGCAACAAGTAAACCACACCTACATATGCAAAGTAAGTGTTATTTTTGACCTCAAATTGCATATAAATCAAATACTAGCACATATATATAATTCCACCCAAATTACTAAACTCAAAAATCAATCACTATATAAAGCATTGCACGAGCTAATCTAGCAATGAGAGATGAAAGGACAAAGTTGCTAACCTTTGTGATCATTTGAATGGATGGGGGCCTTCAAATCTTGAAAAAATTTGGGCAAAATGTGCGATGAGCTTGAGAGGAAGAGGGAAAAGAACGGAGAGGAGAGGGGAAAGGGGAAGAACAGAGCGAGCTCGGGTGGACGAAGGGTCTATGTAGGATGACCTTTAGTACCGGTTCGTGATACGACCCGGTACTAAAGGTGCTGGAGGGGCCCCGGACTGACAACATCCTGCCACCACTCACTTTAGTACCGATTTGTGGCATGAACCGGTGCAGAGGTTTGCCACGAACCGGTACTAATGAGAGCTGCCGGCTAGCCGTTGGAACCGGCACTAATGCAAACATTAGTGCTGGCTCAAATTCAAACTGGCACTAATGTGCTTCACATTTGACCCTTTTTCTACTAGTGGGAGTATTCATATTTTTTGTGCGTAATGAGGAGGCACTTCCTTGCGTGCGAACATATAGCTTGTGGGTCCGAGCTGTCAGCAGCGGTAACGTTTTTTTCGCGAAATATAGAGGCCCTTTAGGTGGGTCCCTGATGTCAGGTGGAGGAATCATTATTTTGCGCGTAATAAGGAGGCATTTCCTTGCGTGCGGCCGTGGACCCAGCTGTCGGCCTCTCCACGTACAGTCCACTTCAGATGCATGTCGGTCGTTGACCATGTTGACCAGGCCGCGCCGAGAGCACCAGGGCGGTGGATGACAGTGAGGCCTAGGAAGGGAACGACAGGGAGGCAGGGAAGACTCAGCAGTTGTTTCCCACGCGGAGGGGAGTACAACTGTACAAGGGTTTACTGGTTCGTCTGCCGTCGCCGAAGAATAACATCAGTTGTGGGTGAGTAGAGGGATGGCTAGGCCAGCGATGGGAGTATGGTGGGGCGGTGAGGCCTGCGCGGCAGCAAAGCCGGCCGCGGGGAGGAGGGAGCAGGCAGTCCTGTCGGCGCTTGTTTGAGTGGCTGGAGCAGGAAGAGCAGAGATTGAAGAAGCACGACGGCCGTTGGATGGCCATCCAACAGTCACTGCTTGTGCATCAACCTTTTTTTTAGGAAAGCCTCAAATCTGTGGAAAACAGCATACAACCCATATGCCATTATTTCTAATAATTTACAGCCCATTTGGTAATTATTATGGTTTTTTGGAGCCCATATTCTTTTTGTTAGCATTACAGCCCATATTGTGGCAACGGTTAAAAAATTATACGAAATTTTGCATATTTCGGTGCGGTCCAAACTATTTTTAATCCCGAAATTTCGACTCACATTCAAACTGATTTTAAAAATAAATGTATATCAATATAAAATCCAACAAATTCTCCACGCATAAGAATTAATGTAATTTAAAATCTCGAAATGAAAAAAATATATTTGAAACTAATTGCCGGTTTGATGTGTTTTAAAAATGTACAGCCCATTTCTCATTACTGATGGGCCATTTTCTCGGCCAGCCGAATGAAAGCTCTCCTCGTCTTGAAAGATTTGCAGCCCAACAGGGCTGGCAAAGCGACTTACTTGGCAAATCACAAAAAAAGTGGGTTGTGGCCGTGGACCCAGCTGTCAGCCTCTCCACGTACAGTACTCTTCCGATGGAATGTCGTTGACCAAGTTAACCACGCCGCGTCGAGAGCACCAAGGCGGTGGACGACAGCGAGGCCTTGGAAGGGGACGACGCGGAGCCGGGGAAGACGCGGCACTGGATGCCCACGCGGAGAGGAGTACGAGGGTTCACTGGTTCGACTGCGGTGTGAGGCTACCATCACCGCAGGACCTGGCTAGCGGTGGGAGTAGTAGGGGGCAATGAGGCCTCAACGGCAGCACTGCCGGCCACTTGAGGCAGGAGCAGGCGGTTTCCCCGGCGCTGGTTTGGGCGGCTGGTGCAAGAAGAGCAGCGATTGAAGAAGCATCAGGACCGTTCGATTCAAATCCAATGGTTACTGCTGCTAGAATCGTTTGTTGACTAAGTTGACAAGCCGTGCTTACGCGTCAACTTAGTAGGCCCACAGGTCAGCCTCCCAACCGGTGCGCCCCAGATGTCAGTGGGAGGAATCATTTTTTTCGCGTAATAAGGAGGCAATTGATTGCGTGCGGCCAGGCCAGCGGAGGGAGTAGGGTGGGCCGGGGAAGCCTGCGCGGCATCACAGCGGGCCATAAGAGGAGGGAGCAGGCAGTCCTGCCAGCGCTAGTTTAGGCGGCTGGAGCAGGAAGATCAGAGATTGAAGAAGCACATCGACCGTTGGATGGACATCCAACAGTCACTACTGCTAGAATTGTGTGTTCACTGACAAAGCCTTGCGTAAACAAGTCAGCCTCGAAATCTATGGCGTGTATAGCCCATTTGCTGTTATTTTTATAATTTTTACTCATTTCCTATTTCATATGGAATTTATTGCAGCCCGTTTTCCATTTTTAGAATTGCTGGCCATTTTCTGGTCAGTACCAGGGTCCAAAAATTAACTAAATATGTGGGAAACTTTGAAAATTCGCAAATTTTTGCTGGGGAACGAAATATTCTTAATCCAAAAATTAATAGCCATACTAAAACAAATTTAAAAATAAATTAGTACTATGTCATGTTAATCCAATGAAATACGTATAAGATATCAGTGAAGAACAAAAACAAAAAAAGAAATTATATCCCATTTGCTATAATTTTTTTGGAATTTTCAACCCCTTTTGATATTACGTTTAACAGACATTGACCATACTCTTAAGCCAGGGCGGAATGCATCCCTCCTCGTCTTGAAAGATTAGCAGCCCAGTAATTTGGAGAAAACAAATAGGCCTAGCATGGGTATTCTTCAAAAAGAAATACCGGGCTACCTATTTTCCCAAAGAACTGGTACATGAGCATTTAGCTTTATTTATTTATTTATTTACTTATTTATGTACCTGGGCCGGATTCATGTGAGAGCCTCCCTTCTAGTTAATTATGGGCTTCTCTATTGGGCCTTCATCAGTGGGCTGCATGTTATCAACAAGTGGAAAATGTGTTCCGTATGAAAAATAGTATGCGCTACGTATGGTACGGAGCACTAAAGGATCGAACCGTGCAACGACTTCCAAAACATTGTGTTTGTCGTTCTAACAACACATTTATTCAACCAACAGACGAAATATACTACTGATTGTACATTGAAAACAGCAGCAACAGCAACCAGGGCTGGGGGCGCAACAGAAGCAGTAAGCAGGCCAGAAGAGTGAATACACAGCTCTCTCTTCCAAACCAAACATCAGCCATCATTACAAAAGGGCTACCAAAAAAGAACAAGTGTATGCATCAAACTAAATAAAGATCCTACTACGCCAAGTGTACGCATCTAACTAACTGGCTCAGATAGACGTTACTATTTATTAAGCTGTGGAGATTGGCTGACCGCTTGAATCAGATGGGTGCCTGACGGGGGAAACTCCAGCCAGCAGGTCGAAGTATGATACTTGCGACCCTCTCCCCTACTTTGGGCTGCAGAGCGTGGCGGCACATACCAGGGTATGGTGCATGCAGAGACGCATGGTACGTTGTGTACACACAGTTTTGCCTAATGAATGAAACCGCGCTGCCATCATGATCCTTGCCGTCGGTTATCTCCTGGTTAATCGGATAGTTCAGTCCGACAAATAGAGAGCGTGTACCAAGGCTACTTACCAGCCTCCAGTCAAAAATTCCTGAAGGCCCAGAGAAGCTGGGATCCTACTCAAAGACCTTGCAGTGACTGTGATTGTATTCCGCAAAACAACACGTCCGGTACGTGCGAACGATCATCAATCTTTCGCCGTCGTCTGATCGAGCCAGGAACCACCTGCAACTGCCATGCCACTTTTCTTTAAAAGGTTCTGGGATTAGGAAGGGTAGGGACACCAGGCGGCCTACAACATCATACCAAGTTGGAGTCAAATAAAAAAGCGCTCTTGATTTAGTCAATCTTGAGAACAGCATGTTATGAGCATGAATAATTTTTCAGCAAATGTTGACAGTAATATAAGCAAGCCATCATGTTATCATAGGAAAGTAACATACTATTGTAACAGACGTTTGTAGCGATGACTGGAGTAGGCCAGGAATACGTCCAGCCATAGAAGGAGTCGACAGCTAAAATGAAGCCCTTGTGTTCAATGGCATCAGAGAACCATGGAGGACGTATGATCCTGCGATGGACGTGCAGATTTATCCACTTACCGTAGTGACCTGTCAGATAGGCGAGACCGTGGTTGAAGAACGCAATTAGCCTGAAGTCTTTATAATTCGCAGATCTTGTGGGCACTTGGCAGATTACAACCTTGAGCAAATCAAACTTGGTATCATGTTGGCTACTGTAAGATTCTGAGTATTCTGGGCCGCGGTGCCAAAGTAGTGCAGTGTTAATCGAAGGAAGGGGGATCAATCGCCGGGTGTAAACCTCCACGAGCATCCAGCTGCTGCGACCGTCGACGAGCACCATCCGAGACGTGTTCATGCCGACCCAGTACATACCGTTAATGTAGTTGAGGCTGACGGGGATCGGATCGCAGTCAAGGGGGTTGATGCTTGCCACCCTATGATCGTTATGCTGCGTGACACGCCGTTTCTAAAGATCAGGCGGCATCAGCAAGCAAGGAGCTGGCTTAAAAAGCTCCGGCCTGAGGGCTTTGAGTAAATGGCACAGCCCCGACCAGCACGCGGTGAGAGGCATGGTACTGAGATTGTCCACACGCGAAACAATGAGCTTGATTACCTCTGTGGGGAGCGAATTCCAGCCACTCTTTCGGTGGATGCTGCTCGGTTCTACCATTGTTAGTGCTTGGGTTTCGGACGAGGGGGGAGGCGCCTTAGCGGGGATGGAAGATTGGACGAGATTATGTGCGGACAAAGATGGAGAAGCAAATATGTGCTGCGGGAAGTGGACAGGTGATGATGACTACAGCACGCCGCTTGACTTACGAGACACATACCAGCAGTGTAGGGTCATGTCGATGCCAGACAACTTGCTTGAGTGATCACAATACTGGTACTCCCTAGAGTGCTATGCCCTAACTTTCTTGAGTAGAGTAGTAGAGTAGGACTCTGCTCTACTACTAGCACCAGAGGAGTAGCATATTCTAATCTAAAATAGTTACAAACTTCAATGCCCGAGCGTGGAACGACTACGAACCATGCTCAAAGACCATGTCTACGTGGTGTTTGGACATGGGAGCCAACCTCAACGCCAACGGTGCTGCTCCCGTTCCACCGTATGTGTTCCTGCCCTTCCTGTTTGAAATCGCTCAATGTAATCCGCTGTCTAAGCATGTGGAGACTTCCATGCAGGATCTTGCTCTATTCGAGTATCGCGCATGAATAAAAGTGTATCTGTTTATGGTTTAGTCCAGAATCTTCCATGTATGAATTTTTACTACAGTACTGGTGAAAGACTTACGATGAACCATTTCTTACATCTCCTCTGCCCGCTTGCAAGTCATCCTGATTTAGTCCCTCCATCTAGGTGTATAAGGGCATGGTTAATATTACTTAATAGTATAGCCAACTGTTGACTATAAGAAAGTGCCATGTCATCTGTAGCCAACATGTATAACAATCGATACTCAAAAACTAATTCTTAAAGATCATTTCTTGCAAAGCACAATAAGTGTTATTTCTTCACAAGTTTTGGATGCAGGTTGAATAGTTGAACGCTTTTGTTTGCAAAAGATACCTTTTTATCTATTTCACCCGGATGTTTTTGAGCTCTAGAGATGAAATAATATCCGAAGAAACCTATCGATACCCGTTACACATGAGATGACCCCCACATCCTTTGTCAAAATAAACAACTCCCCGATCAATGCATTTCACTCTTTGGTGCAACGCACGGGCACCTTACTACTATAGATTAGTACGACCAAAAATTGAACTAACATTATATATAGTATGATAAATGCTGATGCATGTCACCTAAAATTATATCATTCAAAACTATGTTCAAACACGAACCCAACGATATAGTTTTTGTTGACATGCACTAACATTTTGTCAGTTAAATCTCCGATCAAATTCAATGGGGGACTAATAAACCACGACTGATGTAGTACAAGTGTAGAGGGCGGCGCTGCACGGGAGTCTCACCTCTCACCCCGCTCATGGCGCGGCTATAAAGCCGTCATATCACAAAACCCAACCACTCCTAGTAATAAGTAGCCTGGTAAAATAAATGGACAAGCAACCATCACATCCCTCCCTCTTTTTTGCATTTCATATCTCTGCATTTACTTTCTCTGGTTCATCTCGCACACTCGATCCCTAGATACTACTCCTAGGGCCAGTTCTTTTGGCGTCTTCCCCAACTTTTCCCACAAGACTAGTCACAGTGGAGAGTACTACTCATTTATTTGGGCTTCTAAACTACTACTCTGTCCTGGTTTATTCCTCACCATTGTAATTTGTGCTGAATTTTGACCAAAGATTTAATTGGTTTATTCCTCACCATTGTAATCCCTCCGTCTAGGTGTGTAAGTCATCTTACGAAAACCAAATAATCCCAAAACACTTAGGCGCGGTGCATTAACTTCTACCTCATTTCTTGTTTCTTGACATATCAACCAATAAGAGATAAAGAGTGTGCATGCTTTTCATGACTTGAGATATCAAACACGACATGCAGTGGTTAGTTCATTGCACGCAATACTATTAATTAGCAAATAAACATTAACGTTTCTCGTTTTCCCAAAACACTAGACGGATGGAGTAGTGCATGTGACATGCACTAACATTTCATTAGTTAAATTTATGATTAAAATTTCACACAGATTACAATGGGGACCAATAAACCAGGACGGAGGTAGTAGTTATGGGATTACGAATCTAGAAGCCTAAAAGAACTAGCCCCTGGTACTCCTACTAGTAGTAGTACTCAAGTTGGAATTCCAATTGCACGGCACTTGTTAGGCAAAAAATTCGATACAAGGTTTAGGAAGCGGTTTGGGAATTTGCATGCCTTTCCAACCAGTGAGATACTCCATACAAAGTACGACAGAGAAATAACCACAGAGAAGGAAGCTAAAAGTAAACAATCAAACGAGCATTTTTGCATTGGTTTTGCATTGAATCGTTTCACAAGCTTGACTAGTGTTGTTTTTCTACTTTTACAAAAACCGCATCGTAATGTTAAAACGTGCATTTGCACGTACATAAGTAATAGTAGTTCTCCCTCCGTCTAGGTGTATAAGTCTTCCCTCCTTCTTGGTCACGGTGCACAACGAAAGATGACTTATTGACCTGGACGGAGGGAGTAGCACAGTCTGCAAGCATATATCGAGAGAGACATGTAGTGCGATAGTATATAGTAAAGTTTGTGCTATATGCACGTACTTGCAAAATGTGTATGAATACACAAGGTTTCCAAACTTTCCCTTTTACATACTTAATTAAGGATGCTAAAAATTCCAGAACGTTTGGGATTTATCATTTGCATCCCAAAACTAATGAGATCGTCTTACAAAACAAAAATTATACTCCTCCTAAAAGCCACGGCGCCCGCAGGAGTGCTTGCGGCGTGCCACGAGTGCCCTAGTGCGCGGCCGTTTCCCAGCACGCCGACACAATGCCTCTTCCGCAGCCTCGCAACTTGCGAGGTGCTGATTGGCAGCTTGCCGGCGGGCAAGCGCGATCTCATCGGTGTGGTGATCCAGCGCCAACAGGTACTCCTCCTCGCTGGAAGCGTGCACCCGGTCCACGTACTGCCAAGCGTACATGAGGCGGTTGGGCTCGACTGCACTCAGGGCGTCAGCACGGGCGTGCTCCGCCACCCTCACAGCCCTCGCACAAGCCTTCTGCCAAAGAGCCAATCGCCTGACTCTCTCGGACGCGACATAGGCCTCCCAGGCAGCTTGTTCCGTGGTGCACATCTCTTCCTTGGCCTTCTTCTCCGCCTCTATTTTGGCGCGCTTTGCTAGAGGTAAAGCCTCCCACAAGGCGACATCCATTTCTTTCCAAAGCTCCTCAAGGCTGGGGGGCTCAACGGGCGGCGCGGCATTCTCCTCATAGAGGGGAGCCGGCGCGTCCTTCGGCGCACGTGCTGGTGAGATTGGGAACGCCAACACGTCCACCTTGACATGTCATGGCGAGGAGCGGAATGCCGACGCGTCCTCCTCGACTAGTGGCGGCGAGGAACGGAACGGCGATGCGTCGCGTCGCGGTGAGGAGCAGAACACCGACGCGTCCTGCTCAACTAGTGGCGGAGAGGAACGGAATGGCGATGCGTCGCGTCGCGGTGAGGAGCGGAACACCGACGCGTCCTCCTCGACTAGTGGCGGCGAGGAATGGAACGGCGATGCGTGACCGTCTGCACGGTGCAGCGAGGGGCTCCTAGGGCTTGGGAGGGGCGATGCCATGGTGGTCGCCGTGAGAGGGAGGGGGAGGAGATAGCGATGAACGTGAACGTGAGGGGGAGGAGATAGCGATGTCGTGGGAGGCGCGATATTTATAGCGAGCAATGGCACACCTATGTAAGATATGGACTGAGCTGCACTGACTTAACTGCAGGTCCAGTTGCGTCACTGACATGTGGTCCAGACCCCTCTTGGGCCCATATGTCAGTGACCCAATGCACCTAAAGTTAAGTAACAGCTACGTGGGCATATTTGTTGGAGTAAATTACGAGGGAGCGAAGGGGTGGAAATATTGCTGGTCACAATGGATTGGACGAGCATGGGGGGAGGAGAGTCATGCATGCAGATTTTTTCACACGGGGTGGAGTGGTGGGACCGCCGGAGGGAGAAGGAGAGTTTGGCAGGCATATTGTTTCCACACATGGAGAGGAAAAGATTTGGAGACGAGCTTCCTGCAGGTATGGGGAACAGTGCATAATAAGTCATCTTGCATGCCGGGCTAGGTATAGTCTCATGTCATTAAAAGCATACACGCCCCACACATGTTCATATTTCAAGGTGCACTAAATTATTGCATGCGATGAATAAGGCTGGCCATAATGGTGGTATATTAGCTAGTATCATGCACACGGGAATAGCAAACATGCTGATGTGGCAAAGAATTAAAGAAGAGAGGGGGGTTAGAGTAACTAGTGTTCATGCATGCATTGGTAAACACATTTTTTTGTGAAGAACAACATCACTAGTTGAGTACTTTTGCAGACTTCAAAAACTATTCCACCGCCTCTACTATCTTGCTAGTAGGAAGGTAGTGGTACTCTAATAGCTAACATTGTTGTGATGACAAGATAGGACATGGCACGCACCTGAACAGAGGAACTAGTCTGCATTGTGCATTTAAGTTTTGTCTGAAGTCAATGTACCTCTACTTTCACCATACTTATGGAAAAATGTGTCAACATTCACAATGTCAAATCAATATTTTTACACTCATTATAAAACGTAGTTCTTATACTCATTACAATTAGTATAGTAGATATTGATATTTTTAGTATAAATTTGGTCGTGGGATTTCATCGATGCTTGTCAAAGCGTGAAGGAAGCGGAGCTTAGGGTTTGCATTGCTGGTCTCTACATAGGTATTTATCTTCATAATCCTGTAATTTTAGAGACTGATTGCGCTTTTGTGGTAGTGTCTCTTGCATGAGGGGACTATGACAGGTCTGCTATGCATGACCAGAAGATGAAAGCGTTGAGCATCTCAAAGTTGATCAACAATCTTCAACTGTCAAAGATTAGCCGTTCGGCCAATAAGGTGGCACACTTAATCGCTAAGTATAGCTTTGACAATAGATTTGATGGTATTCTTGTAAATAATGTACCGCCCTGTGTGGTGAATATTGTATCGAATGAGTGTACTAGTGTGGCTGGTTAATTAATATAAGGTGGTGTTAAAAAAGTATAAATTTGGTCAAACATTTTGCAAACGGTTGATGGGAGTAAAAAGGACCAGAGGGAGTATCATGCATGCGGAGTAGGCAAAAAAATTGCTTGTCTAAAAAAAGGCAAAAAATTTGCTCATTTATAGCCGATCGAAGTCTCAAAGGGCGCGATCGCGCGAGGGAGGTGAAGGTCGTGGGAGGCGCGATGTTTGACGGAATTAAGTGAAGTTACATCCACGCGCCGGCATGGCGTGCGAACAGGCAGAAGCTATACCGTCAGGCCTACGATATGGGTCTAGTAGAGATGACATCTAGTGGGTCCCACATACTTCTCAAGAACTCTTTGGGGGCTTGCAGCCGTTTATCCACCGGGCAAGCCAGCAGCCCCATGCCGCTCGCATGCCCTACTCGTCCCCGTCTTCTACCTTACAACAGTTCGCTCCCAGTTGTCCCGTCCTTTCACATTAGTTTGCTCCCAGTTTTTTGTGGGGTACAATAGTTCAACTTCTCCGAACCCTCCTCCAAAATCTATGGCCTCCCAAATCTCCATGGTCGCCGCTGAGTACCAAGTTAGAGCCATCACTGGCAATCAGTTCATCGTCATCTACACACGTGGATCCGAGACGGTGAAAGCATGGCTTGCTCGCTTCCTACGCATGTTCAACAGTTCAATGGATGAGTGGGTCGCTAGGCTAGATGTTGAGTACACCACAATCCTGGGACGAGAGAAGGATCTAAAGGACGAAGAGAGGAAGAAGCCCGCCGTGATCCAGGTTTGCGTACATAATGTTTGCTTGGTCTACCACATATGCCATGCCGACGTTGAGTGCCAGGATTTTAAGAACTTCCTCAAGGACAAAATAGTGAAATTCGTTACTGTAGGCTTTAAGAACGACATGGATGTCCTGCATCGGATAGGTCTCGTTGTAGGCCAGCCCTTCGATCTCCATAAGGTAAGCCTGGTGTCCTCCTATCAACCTTCAATGTTGACCCTGGCAGCAGCCATGATTGATACTTCGTACGCTAAACTGAAGAAACCGCATCACAAGTTTCATCATGCATGGGAGTCGAAGACATTAGATGAAGATCGCATCTTGTACGCAACAATGGATGCCTACCTTTGTTTAAATATATACAAGGCTTGGATGAAGAAGCAGAGCCCAGTGTCCGGTTCAAGCAAATAAGTGTCAGCGAAGAGGAAGAGGAAGAGGGACGAGGACAAAGTCGAGGATGTGGACTCGGACTCCAAGTAGGTGGCAGTACCGTCGCTCATGCTCGATCTACTGCAGTGTCAAGCGGACTAGTTGCTTAGTTATTTTCAAGGGTGTGTTGTGCTGAGGCCCCAGCAGAACTATGTTTATGTTCTTTCTCGTTATTTGAACTCTTTAGTACGTACAGTAGTACTAGTACTATGTCTTACTACTGTTCTTCTTGTAGTTGGTACTACTACTCGTATCTTCGTGTACCTACTGTACTTAATACGTTCGTACTAGTAGTATAATTTGGGTCAGTCGATTTGTGAAAGAAGTTCGACGGAGCGAAGGAATAAGACGGCAGAAGAGGTGGAAGAATCCCTTCTAGCCATCCATGTTGCATCAAATGGCTCACATGAGTCGACTGATCCAAATTGCTCCTTCAGATTGCAGGATCCACGTGGCATTCAAGGTCTCGAAGGTAGATTCTGCGTCCGCACCCGGTTTGCGGGCTCGACGAGCACGCGACCGACTTCCGCCGCACAGCCACCATGCGCGCCTCCTCCACGCGGGCGGAGATGACAATGCCACACTAGTTCCTCCTCGCCGGCGTGCTGGAGCACGCGCTCGTCCTCCTCTTCGTACACTCCATGCATAGATGCGGCTCCACCAGCTGCTCGCATGCTTGGCAGCACGGCGGCATCACGAGGAGGGACTGCAGACGACGTGAGCGAGCGAGCCTTCGGCTTCATGGCACAGGGATGGGGACGACACGGCGGTGATAGGCGAGAAATTGTTGGCCGGAGCAGGCGGGCGCCGACATGCGCAACGATGGCGGCGGCATATTGATGAGTGCACGTGTGGGAGCTTACTTTAGTTTTATATATAAGGTTGGTCAAACTTAAAAGAAAACCGCACTAGTTGTCGGATTTCGGGTTCCGGCAGATCCTTGAGGTTCGAACACTGGGGTGCGCAAGGAGATTTCGCCTTCTACCTACCTGCACCCCTCCGCCTCGCTAAGATCTAAGCTATGGAAAGAACAACACAAGAGACACAGGGTTTATACTGGTTCGGGCCACCGTTGTGGTGTAATACCCTACTCCAGTGCATGGTGTGGTGGATTGCCTCTTGGGCTAATGATGATGAGCAATACAAGGAAGAACAGCCTCGCGAGGGTCTGTTCTTGGCTGGGGCGACGAACTGCTAGGAGGAGTTCAGTCACCCTTCTCTCTCTCTCTTCTCGATTCTCTCTCTGATTTCCCTCCTTCTTTTTTTCCTACCCTGGGGGTGGCTAGTCCTATTTATAGGCAAATGCCCTGGGCCTCTTCCTGAAAATTGAGCCAGAAGGGTGCCAACAATTGGCCATTTTGAAGGGGAACATCTGGTACACTTATCCTGACTAAAGTTGGTCCTCGCCTGCCAAAGGCTCTGGTGGTGACGCTGCCTTGGGCTCCACAATGACTTCCTCCCTGCTGTTGGATTGGTCTTGGTCTCGTTGCACAGAAACGGGTGCCTTTGCTTGATGCTCTCGCCTGCGCTTGCTACCTTTGCACCAAAGAGGAAAGGAGGACACTGCGCGGGCTGGCGCCCACCTGGCGCCTTTGGTTGTCATGGCCTGCGTCACGGGCACCTCATGAGGTACCCCACCTTGATCTCTTCGCCTCCTCGCGAGCCAGCCTGATGAGGCCGTGCCTGAGGAAGCTCCGTGTCGTCCGTCCCGCGAGGCTTGGCCCCTCTCGAGGCTCTTGGGTCTGTGTTGATGAAGACGGGCCGTGCTGGGCCCCCCTTTGAGCCACGCCGCAGGCCGCAGGCAGGCAAGTCTGGGGACCCCCATTCCCAGAACGCCGACAGTAGCCCCCGGGCCCAAGGCGCGCCCGGACTTGGCCGTGTAGGGAGGCGAAAGGGCAAGAGCGAAGCGCTGCAGGCCCTAACAGCCTGCGGCCTTGGGCGCCGCGTGGCGGTTGGTTGGGCGTGGGCGGCACTGTTCCCCCACGCCCCCCTTATTCTGCGCTATGCTAGGCGGACTCATAGTCGTACACAGCCGCTCCCATTTTTGTTGCTCGAGCGCCCTCTGTCCTTCCTCCGCTTGAACTCCAGCTTTTGTTTTCAACCCAATCTCAAACCTACCCCCCCCCCTTCCCATCGCCATGGCTCCGACGAAGAAGGGAAGAGGGAAGAAACCCATGCCTCCTCCTTGCTCGCCGCCGTTGGCAGCCCCCGCCGAGGGCTTGGGCAAGGTCAGCTCGGCTCTGGCCACTATCTTCAACGAATGCGGGAGGATGACGGCCTGGCCCGCGTCCCACTTCTCCATTGACAGGATAGCCACCGAGGTCCCGTATTTTGCCGACGCCCTGTGGGCGGGTCTGGTTCCCCCCTTTTCCGATTTCTTCAATGCCATGCTTTCCCACTATCGGATCCACATGATGCATCTGGGTCCTGAATCCATCACCCTCCTTTCGGTCTTCGCCTTTGTCTGCGAGGCAATGAAGGGCATCCTTCCTTCGGTTGCCTTGCTGCGCCACTTCTTCTCTCTGCGCCTTGTCGACCCTACCCAATGCTGGGCATGCGTGAGCTTCGTTGCCAAGCCTGAGACAGCGGCCTCAGGGATTGACTTCAGGCTCCCTCTGCCCGCGGCTGGGTTCCGCGAGTGGTGGCTGTATGTGGATGCAGGGGTGCCCAGCCCCCTGCTATTGGAGCCAACTTCGCCTGCTGTCCCCAATTCGGGCTGGGGCCAGGAGACGCTTGAGAGCCCCTGGCTCGTCTTCGTCTGGCACTGCTTCGCGTTCTTGAGGTCTCTTGGCGTGAGAGCGCCCAAGGTGGTGAAGGAGTTCCTGCTATGCCGCGTTGCTCCTCTCCAACGCCACTCCCGCCGGATGTGGGCCTTCAGCGGTCGTGATGATCGTATGAGGCTCCAGGAAGAGGACCTGATGCCTGAAGTGCTGAGGCCAGCGCTCTTGATCCTGACTAGGGAGCCCAACCCTGGCAGCATCCAGCAGGGAGGGGCCTTGCTGTACCTTTGCCAGAGCAGGGGAGATTTTGTGAATCAGATGCCTATCTTTGATGAGTGGGGGCCTCGCCCCACTGGCCTCCAGGGGCCTTGCGAGAACCCAGTGATGGTGACTGCCCTTCCAGTCGGCCAAGGCGACTCTTCCTCAAGTGGAGGAGCAGGGAGGCATGAGGCGCCAGAGGCCGAGGGGGCTCCCTGCGGGGTGACAGCGTCGGGCGATGCTCATGAGGGAGCAGCTCTTGGGGCCCGTGCCGCTGAGGCTGAGGGTGGCAAGCAGCTACCCTCAGCGCCTGCGACTGAGGCCCGTGAGGCTCCAGCCACTTCTCTTGGCGAGGCGATTGGCAGCGCGCATCAGGCAGGCGCCCCTGACACGGATCGCCTTGACGCTCCGTCTTCATTGCAGGTTGATCCATGCGCTCAACTCTTGGGTCGCTTCCGCGTGGACTTTGAGGCCCTCCGGAAGAGAAGGGAGGCCCTGGTCGATGATTACCCTTGTCGCCTCCTGAAGCGTAGGAAGTACTTCGCCACTGATGAGTAAGCCTTCTCCTTTCCCAGCTCCGATCCTTCTGTTGCTTTTACTGATCCTTGCTCCGCAGGCCCCTTCCAGTCGAGCTCGTGGAGATGGCTGAGGTGCCGTCTCCCTTGGCTTCGCCCCCTCCACCGTCCTCAAGCGCTCCGAGCAGCAGAGCCCTTGCGGTGAGGGCGATCAGAGAGGCGAACCGTCCCGAGGCGCATCGTGGCCCTACACACCTCGCGATCCTCCTTCGCGGGCCTTCTCGTGGCATAGCCAGCCTGCCGTGGGCTTCTCGCGTGGTCGTGGACTGCGATTGGCTGAGGCGCTCCCTGCGCTCTTCATCTGGGGACTGTCTAGCTCCAGGCCGGGCTTCTGGCGTGGCGTGCCCGGCCGTCGCGAGGGCGCCAGCCCCCAGCCCCCTGCCCGGAGGGGGAGTGCTAATTCGAGGCCCCCGGCGCTTGCTCGGGGCAGATGATGGTGTGGAAGACATGCTCGAGCGCGCCCGGGAGCGTCTCGCTCTTCGCCAAGGATTCCTTCGAAGGGCGGCTGACGCGGTGAGCCTGCTTGGTGAGGAGCTTGCTGATGAAGACGCGCGCCTTGAGGCCGAGGGCCTGCGCCTGGCTGCAGAGAGGCGCGAGCTGGAGGGCGCCATCGCCCTTGCGCGCCGTCAGCGCGACCTTGACGATGCAGAGGCCAAGGCGTCGCTGGTGGCCTCTCAGGGGGCCCGATCATGGGCCGCTGAGGAGGCCCGGGAAGCTTACCGGCGGTGAGGGGCGGTGGAGGAGCGGGCTCGGGAGCTCCTGGCCTGGTGCCACTCACTGGAGGAGCAAGTGGAGCTGCCCGAGGCAGCCCTCGCGTCGATGAAGGTGGCCTCTGGCGACCCAGCAGAGCTCCAGAAGCATGAGGAGGCGCTGACGCTGGAAGTCGCCGAACGTACCCGCGGGTACGAGCGTCTGGAGACGAGGGAGCGCTTGGTGACGCAGGCGGAGGATGATGTCGCTGCATGGGAAGCCCGTGTCCTGGAGGAGGTCGGACGTCGGGTGGCGATGGCGCACTTGAACCTCGAGCACGAGTTCGAGGAGAGGCTGGAGTTGATCCGTGCCGAGGCTGAAGGTAGGACTGCTGCCTTCAGGGCCAAGCTGGAGGAAGCGACGCGGCGGGCCGATGCTTTTCGGGCCGCCCTTGAGGTAGCGCAAGGGGAGTCAACCACCTCCCAGGCCGAGGTGCTCCTTCTTCACCAGTGGGTGAGGAGGCTGAGGTCGTCGCACGCCAGAATGCAGACGAGATACGTCAACGGCGGATCCTGGAGCATGAGCACGGCCCCATGCTCACCATGCTCTGGGAGAGAGCCAACACAGCCTTGGGCAACATCTGCAAGGCGGCTGTTGGCGAGCCGCACGCAGTCAACTACGCCGGCAACCTTCAGTTCTTCACCGATGTGGTGATGCAGCTGGAGGCGCGGTCGGTCAGGGCCGACAGGTTGGTGGAGGAGAGGAGCCGCACCCTCCTTGGGCGCGCATTTTCTCGCGTCTTCAGCCATCTCCAGAACATGGATCCCCACTTCGATTTCGACGCCACCATCGCCCCAGTCCCCTAGGCCGTCCGAGATGACCTGGCGCACTGGGTGGAAGACAATGTGGATGCTCTTGTCAGGGCCTTCGCTTTAGACAACGACGGCGTGATCTTGGCTGCCGACGAGGGCGGTGCGGTGAACGGCCCTGACGCCGCTGGCAGCGACGCAGACATCGATGGCGAGTTCAGCGACGCTAGCAACGGTTCAGGTGGTGCTCCTGAGGACGCATTGGGGGATTTATCCGACTGATCGTGCATCGTTCCTGTTTCCTTACCCTGCATGAATAGAACTCAGGTTTTGGCCTGATGGCTGTGAGAGCATTTTGGAGGGGGAGCTCCTCATGTAAAACTTGTGTTCTTCATACTAGTAGACGTTACATTGCCCATGCGCCCGCGCCAAGTGGTTGGCTTAAGCGACGCACTGGTCGGCTAGTTTACCTTTGTCCCGTGCGGGCCCTGAGGTAGCCTGTGGGAGGCTGTGGTGTCCCGAGTGTTCCTTGACCGAATCCGTAGGATCTGCAGTAAAAAAAACCTCCTGAGAGGACGTGGCGGCGGCAATCTGGGCCGCGCGCAAGCTAGGCCTGACCCTGCTCGTGAGGGGCTCACGAGGGGAGGCAGCTAAGGCGAAGTGGTAACCAAAACGCGAGAAATTGCTCGAACGGGACTAAGCACCCCTTCCCCGAACACACGCAAATCTCAAATTCGAATCCAACTTAAATCAAGCGGGGGAAAGCGGCAATCAAAGGGAAAAGCAATGAAAGTAGACAAAAGGCCGCGTCCGGCACCTAATCTAGTCTTGGACGTCTTCTCACCAGTGCGGAGCTAAGTGCTGCCACTGGGCATGGAAGGGAGCCCCAGGGCCTGAGGCCGGCACCCCTGAGACTCCGGGGCGTGTACATCCCCACTCATTATTACGTGAGAGTGTCACGGGGCGGCGAGCTTCACAGGCACTGGGCCTTCTTCACAGGTACCGGCCTCGCTTCATATCGCCAGACGAGGGCCCCGCCTTGCGCCACACTCTAGTGCAATCAACGACGACCGGAAACCAGGACGCCACCGATGGGGTAGAGCGGTCGGCAGCAGTTCCCCCGACGACCACGGGTCCTCCGCCAGGGGCAGGCCCTGAGGCACCTCCCTAGCAGAGGGCCTACCTCCTGAGAACACCTTGCTCCGAACGCCGTGGTGGTGATGTCGGATCTCGGCCCCTCTCCTGCAGCCCCCTGCGCCCTCCTCCCGAGGGGTAGGAGACTGTGGGAGCGGGGCAGCTGCTCGCTGTGGCGACCTGCACCTCCTACGATCCATGATTAGCGTATGCCTACTCCTGAGGAATTAGCGGTACTCAATAATCGCTGCCTCCAGCGTGGCCAGTGGGACCATCCCGGGGCTCCTGGAAGGGCTCAACTTCTGGCGCCTCGTCCCCCCAGCTTGGGCTGAGGAGCAAGCCTTGTTCGCCCTCATGAGGGTGTCCTTGGTCGATCATGAGGGGCACATATTCTTCTAGCGCCGTCATCTCGAAGGCCATGCCGTAGTGCTCTGCGTGCCACGCAGCTCTGCTTGACGCGCCCATCGTGGGGTGGTAGCGCGACTGTCCACTAGGGCCGTGGGTCGCGTCGAGTCCTTCTTCGCGGACCGGGAGTGGGGGCAGCGCCGCCGCCGGTCTGGTGCCGACAGCTTCGCTGGCGTTGGAGTAGCCTTGGAGCCCGCGGGCGCGCGCGGAGCCCTTGCGTGGGCCGCCCTGGGCTTGAGATGGGAGCTGGGTCCAGAAGGGGTGAGCCCCCGAGGTGGCGAAGCCCAGGAGCTTTGCCACCCGCTCCAGCAGCACGTCGGGGCCGCCCTCCAGCAGCCTGCACTGCAGCAGCTCTCGGGCCAACGTGAGCGCGGCCCTCGAGTTCGCCTGCTCCCGGCGGGTGTACGGTGTCGTGGTCGCGGCGTGATTGGAGGCCCTTGCTGCCGACCGCGCCTGCCGCAGTGTGAGAACTGTCGAAGCCTGTCCGCGTCACCTGCGTGTTGGAAATATGCCCTAGAGGCAATAATAAAAGCATTATTATTATATTTCCTTGTTCATGATAATTGTCTTTATTCATGCTATAATTGTGTTATCTGGAAATCGTAATACATGTGTGAATAACAGACATCAACATGTCCCTAGTGAGCCTCTAGTTGACTAGCTCGTTGATCAACAGATAGTCATGATTTCCTGACTATGGACACTGGATGTCATTGATAACGAGATCACATCATTAGGAGAATGATGTGATGGACAAGACCCAATCCTAAACATAGCACAAGATCGTATAGTTCGTTTGCTAGAGTTTTCTAATGTCAAGTATCTTTTCCTTAGACCATGAGATCGTGTAACTCCCGGATACTGTAGGAGTGCTTTGGGTATGCCAAACGTCACAACGTAACTGGGTGACTATAAAGGTAGACTGCGGGTATCTCCGAAAGTGTCTGTTGGGTGACATGGATCAAGACTGGGATTTGCACTCCGTATGACGGAGAGGTATCACTGGGCCCACTCGGTAATGCATCATCATAATGAGCTCAGAGTGACCAAGTGTCTGGTCACGGGATCATGCATTACGGTACGAGTAAAGTGACTTGCCGGTAACGAGATTGAACGAGGTATTGGGATACCGACGATCGAATCTCGGGCAAGTAACATATCGATAGACAAAGGGAATAGCGTACGGGGTTGATTGAATCCTCGACATCGTGGTTCATCCGATGAGATCATCGTGGAGCATGTGGGAGCCAACATGGGTATCTAGATCCCGCTGTTGGTTATTGACCTAGAGTCGTCTCGGTCATGTCTGCTTGTCTCCCGAACCCGTAGGGTCTACACACTTAAGGTTCGGTTACGCTAGGGTTGTAGGGATATGTATATGCAGTAACCCGAATGTTGTTCGGAGTCCCGGATGAGATCCCGGACGTCACGAGGAGTTCCGGAATGGTCCGGAGGTAAAGATTTATATATGGGAAGTCCTGTTTCGGACATCGGGACAAGTTTCGGGGTTATCGGTATTGTACCGGGACCACCAGAAGGGTCCCGGGGGTCCACCGGGTGGGTCCACCTGCCCCGGGGGGCCACATGGGCTGTAAGGGGGTGCGCCTTGGCCTAATGGGCCAAGGGCACCAGCCCCACATAGGCCCATGCGCCTAGGGTTTAAGGGGGCAAGAGTCCTAGGAGGGTAAGGCACCTCCTAGGTGCCTTGGGGGGAGGGAAAACCCCCCTTGGCCGCCGCACCCCCTAGGAGATTGGATCTCCTAGGGCCGGCCACCCCCCCTTGGCACCCCTATATATAGTGGGGAGAGGAGGGACTTCATACCTGAATGCCCTGGCCTTTGGTTGCCTCCTTCTCCCTCCTCAACACCTCCTCCACCTCCATAGTGCTTAGCGAAGCTCTGCCGGAGTACTGCAGCTCCATCAACACCACGCCGTCGTGCTGCTGCTGGTGCCATCTCCCTCAACCTCTCCTCCCTCCCTTGCTGGATCAAGAAGAGGAGACGTGGCTGTTCCGTACGTGTGTTGAACGCGGAGGTGCCGTCCGTTCGGCGCTGGTCATCGGTGATTTGGATCACGTCGAGTACGACTACATCATCACCGTTCTTTTGAACGCTTCCGTGCGCGATCTACAAAGGTATGTAGATGCATCTGATCACTCGTTGCTAGATGAACTCCTAGATGATCTTGGTGAAACGAGTAGGAAATTTTTTGTTTTCTGCAACGTTCCCCAACAGTGGCATCATGAGCCAGGTTTATGCGTAGTTCTTCTTGCGCGAGTAGAACACAATTTGTTGTGGGCGTAGATTTGTCAACTTTCTTGCCGTTACTAGTCCTTTCTTGCTTCAGCGGTATTGTGGGATGAAGCGGCCCGGACCAACCTTACACGTACGCTTACGTGAGACCGGTTCCACCGACTAACATGCACTAGTTGCATAAGGTGGCTGGCGGGTGTCTGTCTCTCCCACTTTAGTTGGAGCGGAATCGATGAACAGGGTCCTTATGAAGGGTAAATAGAAGTTGACAAATCACATTGTGGCTTTAACGTAGGTAAGAAAACTTTCTTGCTAGAACCCTAATTCAGCCACGTAAAACTTGCAACAACAATTAGAGGACGTCTAACTTGTTTTTGCAGCAAGTGGTTTGTGATATGATATGGCCAAAGTTGTGATGAATGATGAATGATCTATATGTGATGTATGAGATGTTCATGCTATTGTAATAGGATTCACGACTTGCATGTCGATGAGTATGACAACCGGCAGGAGCCATAGGAGTTGTCTTTATTCTTTTAATGACCTGCGTGTCATCGAGAAACGCCATGTAAATTACTTTACTTTATTGCTAAACGCGTTAGCCATAGTAGTAGAAGTAATAGTTGGCGAGCAACTTCATGGAGACACGATGATGGAGATCATGATGATGGAGATCATGGTGTCAAGCCGGTGACAAGATGATCATGGAGCCCCAAGATGGAGATCAAAGGAGCTATGTGAAAATGGCCATACCATGTCACGTTTATTATTTGATTGCATGTGATGTTTATCATGTTTTGCATCTTGTTTACTTAGAACGACGGTAGTAAATAAGATGATCCCTCACAATAAAATTAAAGAAGTGTTCCCCCTAACTGTGCACCGTTGCGACAGTTTGCTGTTTCAAAACACCACGTGATGATCGGGTGTTTTATTCAGACGTTCACATACAACGGGTGTAAGACATATTTACACATGCAAACACTTAGGTTGACTTGACGAGCCTAGCATGTACAGACATGGCCTCGGAACACAGAAGACCGAAAGGTCGAGCATGAGTCGTATAGAAGATACGATCAACATGAAGATGTTCACCGATGTTGACTAGTCCGTCTCACGTGATGATCGGACACGGTCTAGTTTAACTCGGATCATGTAATACTTAGATGACTAGAGGGATGTCTAATCTAAGTGGGAGTTCACTAATAATTTGATTAGTTGAACTTAATTATCATGAACTTAGTCTAAAATCTTTGCAATATGTCTTGTAGATCAAATGGCCAACGTAGTCCTCAACTTCAACGCGTTCCTAGAGAAAACTAAGCTGAAAGACGATGGCAGCAACTATACGGACTGGGTCCGGAACCTGAGGATCATCCTCATAGCTGCCAAGAAAGATTATGTCCTACAAGCACCGCTTGGTGACGCACCCGTTCTCCCTGCGGAACAAGACGTTATGAATGCTTGGCAGGCACGTTTCGATGACTACTCCCTCGTTCAGTGCGGCATGCTTTACAGCCTAGAGCCGGGCCTTCAAAAGCGTTTTGAGAGACATGGAGCATATGAGATGTTCGAAGAGCTGAAAATGGTTTTCCAAGCTCATGCCCGGGTCGAGAGATATGAAGTCTCTGACAAATTCTTCAGCTATAAGATGGAGGAAAACAGTTCTGTCAGTGAGCACATACTCACTATGTCTGGGTTGCATAACCGCTTGACTCAGCTGGGAGTTAATCTCCCGGATGATGCGGTCATTGACAGAATCCTCCAGTCGCTTCCACCAAGCTACAAGAGCTTTGTGATGAACTTCAATATGCAGGGGATGGAAAAGACCATTCCCGAAGTATTTGCTATGCTGAAATCAGCGGAGGTAGAAGTCAGGAAGGAACATCAAGTGTTGATGATCAATAAAACCACTAAGTTCAAGAAAGGCAAGGGTAAAAAGAGCTTCAAGAAGGACGGCAAGGAGGTTGCCGCGCCCGGCAAGCAAGCTGCCGGGAAGAAGCCAAAGAATGGACCCAAGCCCGAGACTGAGTGCTTTTATTGCAAGGGAAGCGGTCACTGGAAGCGGAACTGCCCTAAGTACTTAGCGGATAAGAAGGCCGACAAAACCAAAGGTATATGTGATATACATGTAATTGATGTGTACCTTACTAGTGCCCGTAGTGGCTCCTGGGTATTTGATACCGGTGCAGTTGCTCACATTTGTAACTCAAAGCAGGGGCTGCGGAATAAGCGGAAACTGGCAAAGGACGAGGTGACGATGCGCGTCGGGAATGGTTCCAAGGTCAATGTGATCGCCGTCGGCACGCTACCTCTGCATCTCCCTTCGGGATTAGTTTTAAACCTTAATAGTTGTTATTTAGTGCCAGCTTTGAGCATGAACATTGTATCGGGATCTCGTTTAATTCGAGATGGCTACTCTTTTAAATCTGAGAATAATGGTTGTTCCATTTTTATGAGAGATATGTTTTATGGTCATGCTCCTATGGTGAATGGTTTATTCTTTATGAATCTCGAACGTGATGCTACACATGTTCATAATGTGAGTACCAAAAGAAGTAAAGTTGATAATGATAGTCCCACATACTTGTGGCACTGCCGCCTTGGTCACATAGGTGTCAAACGCATGAAGAAGCTCCATGCTGATGGACTTTTAGAGTCTCTTGATTATGAATTATTTGACACGTGCGAACCATGCCTTATGGGTAAAATGACCAAGACTCCGTTCTCAGGAACAATGGAGCGAGCAACCGACTTATTGGAAATCATACATACCGATGAGTGCGGTCCAATGAGTGTTGAGGCTCGCGGTGGCTATCGTTATGTTCTCACCCTCACTGATGATTTAAGTAGGTATGGGTATATCTACTTAATGAAACACAAGTCTGAAACCTTTGAAAAGTTCAAGGAATTTCAGAGTGAGGTTGAAAATCAACGTGACAGGAAAATCAAGTTTCTACGATCAGATCGTGGAGGAGAATACTTGAGTCACGAGTTTGGGGCACACTTAAGAAAATGTGGAATAGTTTCACAACTCACGCCGCCTGGAACACCTCAGCGTAATGGTGTGTCCGAACGTCGTAATCGCACTCTGTTAGATATGGTGCGATCTATGATGTCTCTTACCGATTTACCGCTTTCTTTTTGGGGCTATGCTTTAGAGACTGCCGCATTCACTTTAAATAGGGCTCCGTCGAAATCCATTGAGACGACACCGTATGAATTATGGTTTGGGAAGAAACCTAAGCTGTCGTTTCTAAAAGTTTGGGGATGCGATGCTTATGTCAAGAAACTTCAACCTGAAAAGCTCGAACCCAAATCGGAAAAATGCGTCTTCATAGGGTACCCAAAAGAAACTATTGGGTACACCTTCTACCTCAGATCCGAAGGCAAGATCTTTGTTGCCAAGAATGGGTCCTTTCTGGAGAAAGAGTTTCTCTCGAAAGAAGTAAGTGGGAGGAAAGTAGAGCTTGATGAAGTATTGCCTCTTGAACCGGAAAATGGCGCAACTCAAGAAAATGTTCCTGAGGTGCCAGCACCGACTAGAGAGGAAGTTAATGATAATGATCAAGATACTTCTGATCAAGCTCCTACTGAAATTCGAAGGTCCACAAGGACACGTTCCGCACCAGAGTGGTACGGCTATCCTGTCTTGGAAATCATGTTGTTAGACAACGGTGAACCTTCGAACTATGAAGAAGCGATGGCGGGACCAGATTCCGACAAATGGCTAGAAGCCATGAAATCCGAGATAGGATCCATGTATGAGAACGAAGTATGGACTTTGACTGACTTGCCCGTTGAACGGCGAGCCATAGAAAATAAATGGATCTTTAAGAAGAAGACAGACGCGGATGGTAATGTGACCATCTATAAAGCCCGGCTTGTCGCTAAGGGTTATCGACAAGTTCAAGGGGTTGACTACGATGAGACTTTCTCACCGGTAGCGAAGCTGAAGTCCGTCCGAATCATGTTAGCAATTGCCGCATTCTATGATTACGAAATATGGCAAATGGACGTCAAAACGGCATTCCTTAATGGTTTCCTTAAGGAAGAATTGTATATGATGCAGCCGGAAGGTTTTGTCGATCCTAAGAATGCTGACAAAGTGTGCAAGCTCCAACGCTCGATTTATGGGCTGGTGCAAGCATCTCGGAGTTGGAACATTCGCTTTGATGAGATGATCAAAGCGTTTGGGTTTACACAGACTTATGGAGAAGCCTGCGTTTACAAGAAAGTGAGTGGGAGCTCTGTAGCATTTCTCATATTATATGTAGATGACATACTCTTGATGGGAAATGATATAGAACTCTTGGACAGCATCAAGGCCTACTTGAATAAAAGTTTTTCAATGAAGGACCTTGGAGAAGCTGCTTATATATTAGGCATCAAAATCTATAGAGATAGATCAAGACGCCTCATAGGTCTTTCACAAAGCACATACCTTGATAAGATATTGAAGAAGTTCAATATGGATCAATCTAAGAAAGGGTTCTTGCCTGTGTTACAAGGTGTGAAATTGAGCTCAGCTCAGTGTCCGACCACGGCAGAAGATATAGAAGAGATGAGCGTCATCCCCTATGCCTCAGCCATAGGTTCTATTATGTATGCCATGCTGTGTACCAGACCTGATGTTAACCTTGCCGTCAGTTTGGTAGGAAGGTACCAAAGTAATCCCGGCAAGGAACACTGGACAGCGGTCAAGAATATCCTGAAGTACCTGAAAAGGACTAAGGAAATGTTTCTCGTTTATGGAGGTGACGAAGAGCTCGTCGTAAAGGGTTACGTCGACGCTAGCTTCGACACAGATCTGGATGACTCTAAGTCACAAACCGGATACGTGTATATTTTGAATGGTGGGGCAGTAAGCTGGTGCAGTTGCAAGCAAAGCGTCGTGGCGGGATCTACATGTGAAGCGGAGTACATGGCTGCCTCGGAGGCAGCACATGAAGCAATATGGGTGAAGGAGTTCATCACCGACCTAGGAGTCATACCCAATGCGTCGGGGCCGATCAAGCTCTTCTGTGACAACACTGGAGCTATTGCACTTGCCAAGGAGCCCAGGTTTCACAAGAAGACAAGGCACATCAAGCGTCGCTTCAACTCCATTCGTGAAAATGTTCAAGATGGAGACATAGAGATTTGTAAAGTACATACGGACCTGAATGTAGCAGATCCGTTGACTAAACCTCTCCCTAGAGCAAAACATGATCAACACCAGAATTCCATGGGTGTTCGATTCATCACAATGTAACTAGATTATTGACTCTAGTGCAAGTGGGAGACTGTTGGAAATATGCCCTAGAGGCAATAATAAAAGCATTATTATTATATTTCCTTGTTCATGATAATTGTCTTTATTCATGCTATAATTGTGTTATCTGGAAATCGTAATACATGTGTGAATAACAGACATCAACATGTCCCTAGTGAGCCTATAGTTGACTAGCTCGTTGATCAACAGATAGTCATGATTTCCTGACTATGGACACTGGATGTCATTGATAACGAGATCACATCATTAGGAGAATGATGTGATGGACAAGACCCAATCCTAAACATAGCACAAGATCGTATAGTTCGTTTGCTAGAGTTTTCTAATGTCAAGTATCTTTTCCTTAGACCATGAGATCGTGTAACTCCCGGATACTGTAGGAGTGCTTTGGGTATGCCAAACGTCACAACGTAACTGGGTGACTATAAAGGTAGACTGCGGGTATCTCCGAAAGTGTCTGTTGGGTGACATGGATCAAGACTGGGATTTGTCACTCCGTATGACGGAGAGGTATCACTGGGCCCACTCGGTAATGCATCATCATAATGAGCTCAGAGTGACCAAGTGTCTGGTCACGGGATCATGCATTACGGTACGAGTAAAGTGACTTGCCGGTAACGAGATTGAACGAGGTATTGGGATACCGACGATCGAATCTCGGGCAAGTAACATATCGATAGACAAAGGGAATAGCGTACGGGGTTGATTGAATCCTCGACATCGTGGTTCATCCGATGAGATCATCGTGGAGCATGTGGGAGCCAACATGGGTATCCAGATCTCGCTGTTGGTTATTGACCTAGAGTCGTCTCGGTCATGTCTGCTTGTCTCCCGAACCCGTAGGGTCTACACACTTAAGGTTCG
The DNA here is from genome assembly GCF_002162155.2 of Triticum dicoccoides. Classification (NCBI taxonomy): domain Eukaryota; kingdom Viridiplantae; phylum Streptophyta; class Magnoliopsida; order Poales; family Poaceae; genus Triticum; species Triticum dicoccoides. The sequence goes on from NC_041390.1 coordinate 177,642,253, forward strand.
GTTACGCTAGGGTTGTAGGGATATGTATATGCAGTAACCCGAATGTTGTTCGGAGTCCCGGATGAGATCCCGGACGTCACGAGGAGTTCCGGAATGGTCCGTAGGTAAAGATTTATATATGGGAAGTCCTGTTTCGGACATCGGGACAAGTTTCGGGGTTATCGGTATTGTACCGGGACCACCGGAAGGGTCCCGGGGGTCCACCGGGTGGGTCCACCTGCCCCGGGGGGCCACATGGGCTGTAAGGGGGTGCGCCTTGGCCTAATGGGCCAAGGGCACCAGCCCCACATAGGCCCATGCGCCTAGGGTTTAAGGGGGCAAGAGTCCTAGGAGGGTAAGGCACCTCCTAGGTGCCTTGGGGGGAGGGAAAACCCCCCTTGGCCGCCGCACCCCCTAGGAGATTGGATCTCCTAGGGCCGGCCACCCCCCCTTGGCACCCCTATATATAGTGGGGAGAGGAGGGACTTCATACCTGAATGCCCTGGCCTTTGGTTGCCTCCTTCTCCCTCCTCAACACCTCCTCCACCTCCATAGTGCTTAGCGAAGCTCTGCCGGAGTACTGCAGCTCCATCAACACCACGCCGTCGTGCTGCTGCTGGTGCCATCTCCCTCAACCTCTCCTCCCTCCCTTGCTGGATCAAGAAGAGGAGACGTGGCTGTTCCGTACGTGTGTTGAACGCGGAGGTGCCGTCCGTTCGGCGCTGGTCATCGGTGATTTGGATCACGTCGAGTACGACTACATCATCATCGTTCTTTTGAACGCTTCCGTGCGCGATCTACAAAGGTATGTAGATGCATCTGATCACTCGTTGCTAGATGAACTCCTAGATGATCTTGGTGAAACGAGTAGGAAAATTTTTGTTTTCTGCAACGTTCCCCAACACTGCGACCCGCAGCGCCCTGCGGACCGCGAGCTGCCTGGGGCACGGGGTCGCCCGAGGCGAGCGGCTCTGCGCGGGCGGCCACGCCGCCCATGGATCTGGGTTGCCCGCCTGGTCGATGGACATGGTGATGACGACGCGACGGGACATGAAGCGGTAGAAGGGGGATTCCGGCGCACCCCTACCTGGCGCGCCAAATGTCGGATTTCGGGTTCCAGGAGACCCTTGAGGTTCGAACACTGCGGTGCGCGCGGAGATTTCGCCTTCTACCTACCTGCACCCCTCCGCCTTGCTAAGATCTAAGCTATGGAAAGAACAGCACAAGAGACACAGGGTTTATATTGGTTCGGGCCACTGTTGTGGTGTAATACCCTACTCCAGTGCGTGGTGTGGTGGATTGCCTCCTGGGCTAATGATGATGAGCAATATAAGGAAGAACAGCCTCGCGAGGGTCTGTTCTTGGCTGGGGCGACGAACTGCTAGGAGGAGTTCAGTCACCCTTCTCTCTCTCTCTCTCTCTTCTCGATTCTCTCTCCGATTTCCCTCCTTCTTTTTTTCCTACCCTGGGGGTGGCTAGTCCTATTTATAGGCAAAGGCCCTGGGCCTCTTCCCGAAAATTGAGCTGGAAGGGCGCCAACAATTGGCCATTTTCAAGGGGAACATCTGGTACACTTATCCTGACTAAAGTTGGTCCTCGCCTGCCAAAGGCTCTGGTGGTGACGCTGGCTTGGGCTCCACAATGACTTCCTCCCTGCCGTTGGACTGGTCTTGGTCTCGTTGCACCGAAACGGGTGCCTTTGCTTGATGCCCTCGCCCGCGCTTGCTCCCTTTGCACCAAAGAGGAAAGGAGGACACTGCGCGGGCTGGCGACCGCCTGGCGCCTTTGGTCGTCATGGCCTGCGTCACGGGCACCTCGTGAGGTACCCCGCCTTGATCTCTCCGCCTCCTCGTGAGCCAGCCTGATGAGGCCGTGCCTGAGGAAGCTCCGTGTCGTCCGCCCCACGAGGCTTGGCCCCTCGCGAGGGTCTTGGGTCTGTGTTGATGAAGACGGGCCGTGCTGGGCCCCCCTTTGAGCCGCGCTGCAGGCCGCAGGCAGGCAAGTCTGGGGACCCCCGGTCCCAGAACGCCGACACTAGTACACGTAAACATTAGACTTAGGCAGTGCTTTTATTAGTTAGTACCACAGCCATGATACGGAATCCTGTGCAAGCGCGTGAAGCGTGGCCGCACGATCGATCAAACGGTGCGTCACATTGTCGCGCTCGAAGGACATCCACTGAACCTTTTTGTGTGTGTGAAAACAATCCTCGAATATTACTCAACTTTTTTTCTTGTGAAAGTTCTTGATGGTGCAATATTTCCATATATTTGAATTTATCTCCAGTTCGTGTTTATTTGGATTTGGACATTTTAGGTGCGCCCTAGTTTTTTTAATACTGATTTTGTGTGTGTGACTGAGAGAGAACGTATGTATGTGTCCATATGTGTGTTGTGGCGGAAGGGCAATGTGGAGACAGTGTGCGTGTGATACAGACATAGAGAGGTGTGAATGTGCAAATGATCATGCACGAGTGAGACATAGACATATGCCGATACATTGTGTATACATGAGATAACGGTCTTATTGTTTACATGTGTGTGTGTGTGTGAGAGAGAGAGAGTGAGAGAGATAGAGACAGAGAGAGGAGCATCCGTAACACAACAACCATCTCTCTCGATTCGTCCGTCCCTCGCACGGTCGCATGCAACACATGCATCAACGCGCACATTTTGACACCCTCACCCGGCCCCTGCCCACCTCAAGGCCCGCACAATCTCCTCGTGAATACACATTTCTCTCCTTAGGTTTGTTTTCTCTCAATATCTGACACACACACACACACGCAGCACAACACACACACTCCCCCAAGCATACAATTCATCCCCATCCAAGGTTATACGGCGACCACTCTCACTTGTGCTTCTTTCCACCCCAACATGCACAACACCTCAATCTTCAAAGAGGGCATCGGGCAGGTCGAAGACGGCGACCACACCGCGCTAGAGAATGCGGGGTCATTTGGAAGCAGGGTGATGTGACGACGGCTGACTGACTCCTCCCCCCACCCCCTCTCTCTCTTGCACAAAATTACCAATCCCTCTCTCCCCCACACAAAATTATCAATCTCTCAACCCACGAGATCCTTCCCCTCTCGTCCATGTTTTTCCAGCTCTCTCATCAAACATGTTGTCTCTTCTCCTTTCACGTATACAGAATCCAGATGCACACGCATCTCATGTATATTACATGTATCCATCTTTCTCACAGACCTAACTTCTTCCTCTCTCTTTCTCTCTCTATCTCTCTCTCTGTCTCGTTAGGTTTGTCTCCTACTCTCTCGTCCACATAAATACAATCTTTCCTGCCCTATCTGCTCCATCTTCAAAAGCTCTCTCTGCACGTTTCATTCACACATTGGGATATGTCAAAATGTTGCTTCTACAATGGCTGATGTAGAGTTATGGTTGTTTTTGTTGCATCCTACAAAGTAATAACTATGAAATGCATTTAGATTCTCATTTGACTGGGATTATGTGAGTTTGAGCATGTTGTGAAGTACTATAGACCTTGTATACATCTTGGGAATCGACAATGATTGTAACTATTGAATTGTATAGACCATTACATTCGAAGTCAATAGCCTAATATATTTATTTCACAATTTCAACAAATGATTAGTTCACTACAAACTAAGAAAACAAATGTGTACTCCCTTCGTTTTTATTTAAGTCCGCGTATTAGCATTGGTCAAAGTCAAGTTTTGTAAACTCTCAAAAAGCTTATAACAAAAATATGAACATATACAATAACAAATAAATACCATTAGATTCATTATTGAATGTACTTTCACATCATACATATTTGTTGTGGTAAATGTTTATATTTTTCTATAAACTTGGTCAAATTTAGGAAGTTTGACTTCGATCAAACCTAATATGCAGAGTTTACTACTAATACTCGCTAGTTCCTTAGCCGAATCACTCAACACGCCACACGGGGAGTCTAGTGTCACAAAATTTTGAGGTCGGTGGGAAAATCTCCCGGGACCCTGATTCGAGAAGTGGGAAGTTACCATCATAGCCTTCGGAACAGGCCTACAGATGACGCTTGGTAGGGGGCTATTTCCGTAACTTCAGGTTCACCCTACCCAGCCAACCCCACCCCGGCACCCAGAGTAGTACACCTGAATACTCCCCATTTTCTATCCCCACCGCAAAATAGACTTCTCCATGGCACCGCAGCCTTCGTGCTCCCCCCTTTACATCGGCGCACTCTTCCACCGTAGCGCATCTGCCTCATCGACGACCTCGTATGCCGCACTGGAGCCAGTCCACCGTCATCGTCGTACACGGAGCCTCTTCCCCGGCATCGTCTTCCACAGTCTCGGATTTGCTTCCCGGAAGCCGACGCCAAGCGCAGAAGTACCACCATCATGGACAATGAACTGACTCCCGTTGCCGACCATGACTCACAGAGGCCGCCGCAACCATCGTTCTCCTCCTCGATTGGTGATGTGTGTATTGAATCACTTAGCAGTACATGTGCAGTTCCAATTTTGTTCATACCTACCCTTCAAATTTCCTAGGTGCTATTGTTCCCGTAAAAGTAATTGGTTATAGCCTCCATTGTCCAACAGAATATCAGCTTGTAATTGTGCGTCGCTCCTGTATCGCGCTGTTCTTGGGTAGGTTTTTCATCTGCAACCAGTAGTGTGGCAAATGATGGAAAGGTTTTTAGAAGTAGCAAGATGCCCATGCGTTGCATGCATCAAGATGCATTTGTATGAGTAGTTTATCTTGTGGGAGAAAAGGATGAACGACGGAAGGCCTTATTTGCAAATCTTTAGAGGGGTATGGGTATCTTTTTTCAAAATTCCCATTTGTTTCCTTCCTATTTGTCAGATATAAATCAGACGGCCTATATTGCAAGAAAAAAAGTATAGAGAAAAAAGTAAACAGTAAAGGAAGTAGAGATAAATATTAAATATAAAATATAAAATAAATATAACAGTAGAGAAGAGAGTAGAGATAGCATGTTGATATTTTTAAAGCTCCGCGCATTGCGATTCTGTTGGAGATGCTCTAACATGGCAGACGAGTGCTTTAATGTTGCCCACAAGATGCGCGAGTATTACTAGTAGTATATTTTTCTTGCCATGTTGAGATTTTAAAACCATGAGTGCGAACATGCAGAGGAGCAATGAAGACCAAACACGGGATATTCGGGACATCTTCAGGGAGCGTGGCAAGTTAAAGGGGAGCTACACCGAACCTGTAAAACGAGCTTTGGTAAGTAACACCCTTTCAATTACTTTCGTGTAGCCTCGTGTTCTTCGATGTGTATATGTTGTAGTTTCTGTTTCTCTTAAGCGTGGTCTTCTTCGATGTGTAATAAGAAGAGTCTTAATCGTCCTAATGCTTTCGTTTTTAGCTTGATGTAGGAAGTGGGTGTTCTCACCTTGTAGTCTGTTTTTATTTATTTTTCCTTTTGAATTACTTCTCCGAGTTCTTTTTATCTTGCTTCTACTAAATGGATCTAGGTTGCTTTGAGTATTGATCTAAAAAAGAAGTAACTTCATGTTAGGATGCAGTTCCTGTGAGGAGGGAAGTATGGTCAACCTCGAGATCATGTTTCCAAAATGAGGATGGATTACACACAAGGTGCCAGTTCCCTAATGATGCTGGATTAGACACAAGGTGCAAATTCCTAGATGATGTTGGATTACACACAAGCCAGGTGGAGTCGTCAGCTATTCGTGTACTCGTGGCATTAGTAAAGGTGAAAGAAACCGTGCAACAACCCTTGAGAATGTAGCTGAGTTCCTGAAGAAGCGAAAACAGCAATCAGATGCTCTCTTCACCCTTGCCAAAGAAGAGCTGGAAGAAGCCAGAAATAAACTAGCAGAGGCAGAGCAGGCTAGGCGTCTCCTGCTATCTAAAATTGTTGTCAATACAAAATTTCCTTCATAATAGCTAGGTTCAAATGTTTATCCAGTCAGCATGCCTGTTGTGATGTCCGTGCATCTACTGATGTGGCACAAAATGTTTTTTTCGGGTTATGTAATAACAGCAATTGCTTTCCAACCAATAACAGACGAAGCATTGGACATGGTATAGTTCACGCGCAACCCCGACATTCCAAGTTCAACTTCCACGTCAAACTCATGTTCACAGATATCTGCACATTCATACATAATGTCCACAACCATGATCCACTTCAAAGCGAAAAAAATGTGAGGAGAGTTATAAATAAAGAAAATCCTCTACTAGTTCCTGCTACCAGTGCGAGCACAATAAGTCAATACCATGCGTAAATCAATTATATTTTAGTCATTTTTTGTGTTCTAAAATGCCTCCCGGCTCGCGGAAGGACGTGTTGCTGGCACACGCGCGGATTCAATGAAGGCAGGCGGGGCAGTCTTAAGCTGGTTGCACACGGCGAGGAGGCGTGCTCAGCCTGGCCTGCAGCGAGTGCGGCCCTCTTGGCCGGCGCGTCGGTTCAATGCCTGCGCTATGAGAGGTCGCGTCCGTGTCAGAGCAAGCACTCCCTCCAATCCTTTTTTGTTTGGGTATAACAAAATCTCGTTTTCCATTCACATTTTACAAGTAAAATACGGGGAAAAACTTTGACCCAAAGTACGATGGGGACTAGTAAACCAGAATGGAGGTAGTAGTTTTTTTAATCAAAGAAGAGTTTCCCCCTTCCGATTTTCATTACTGAAAACTAGCATCTAAATCTAAACCATAGTATTTGCCCTAGAACTACCAGGTTCAACATCTCGCAACATAAACCCATACAACCTCCATCGCAAAAAAACCATACAACCATACGCCAAGGAGGTACGTAGTACTATGAAGTCCATTTTTGCTCCATACCAATCGTTCTAAAAACTACTTACTACAAAACTACTTACTGCTTATAACGCGCCATTGAAAATTGGAACTCTTAACCCCGCTAAAAACGATATTTTAAATGTGGCTACTCGATCTGTGGCAACTGGCGAGCCACCGCGCTCCAAGTCATTCACCTGTGGTCCCGACCATCAACTCCTATGGATCAAATTATCACGTGAGCTGACTATTCCTACAAAGGTGCTCCAGCACATACCCGGTACCAGCGAATGCAGCAATCGTGCACCTAGGGTTTTAGGGTTTATTTGTTAACGTCGCCTTTACGTAACACTCATGTGTGCGAGACAGCGAGAGGCCGACTGCGTGCGTGCGCCTCTTCTCTTTGTATATGTACTCCACCTTTTGTCTGGTGTCCAAAAATTTATAATAACTACTAGCAATGTGCCAATGCGTTGCCACACGATCAAACTAGATTAATACATATTCACCGATTTGATAGAAAAAAGTCTAGTTTTGAAATACGTATATCACTAAAAATATGTTATGTTTCACTCAAAATATATTCCTTTGGCGGTTTTGATGAGATAAGGGAGGAATGTTGTTGGTTTCAGGATTCGAGAAGTGGTATATGTCTAATTTCTACTCTTACTAGCAAGATGCCCGTGCGTTGCACGGAACATAAAGATCTTGTGGGAGAAAAGGATGAACGAGGGAAGGCCTTATCTGCAAATGTGGTGAAGAGTGCGGGTAAATTGCCATATTTTCCTTCCTATCCATCAGATATAAATCGGGCGACCTACACTGCAGGATGGCAGGCCCACCATCATCACCAACACTATTTTTTATCCCTACTCTTATAAAAAAGCATTTTCGGTGATGATCGTGTGCCTGCCATCCTGCAATATAGGTCGTCCGGTCTATATCTGAAGGATAGGAAGGAAACTATGGCAATTTTGCAAAAAGATACCCACACCCCTCTCCACATTTGCAAATAAGGCCTTCCCTCGTTCATCCTTTTCCCCCACAAGATAAACTACTCATACAAATGCATCTTGATGTTCCGTGCAACGCATGAGCATCTTGCCAGTTGTTGCAAAAAGCCCATGTGTGTGTGAGAGAGAAGGAGAGTGGAGGAGGAAGGAGTGCATGTGTGACAAAGACACAAGGAGTGTGTGTGCGATAGGTATCAACTTAAAATGAGGCGATAGTGTGTGTGTGCATGATCGAGAGGGCGTGTCTCAAGAAGGGAAGAAAAATCTACATAGATACAAGGAGCGGGAGAGAGACATGTATGTGATGGTGGAAGCACGAGTGTGCGGGTGTATAAACCTATCTAGAGGCTAGCTAGTCGATAAATGTTTGTGAGAGAAATACGAGTCGGGGAGCGATAGCGAGAGTTTTTTGTGTGTGAAAGAGAGACGATAATCGGGAAGGGGAGTGGAAGCAGGAGTTGTGTGTGTGTGTCTATGTGAGAGAGAGAGGAGGGTAGTCGGGGTTGTCTGATCGGTAAACAAATGAATAATGTCAGTCTGGGATGGAGACGAAAAGGAGACCGCAACAAATGTTGTGTCTACAGGAGAGAGAGAGAGAGTAATTTTAGTGGTATGAGAAATATGTAGAGACATATAGGGTGTGTGAGAGAATCCCATAGAGAGAGAGACAAAGTGAAAGACGAGTGGAGACTGTGTGTGTGGCGGTGAAAAAGAAAGCTTAGGTATCGAGTGATACCAGAGAACAGTAGAGACGTGAGAGATAATGAAAACCATGTAATGTATAATGATAGGGAGAGTGTGACACTTCTCAAGGGAGACATCGAGAGACCATGTTTGCGAGGATAGGAGAAACATTACGTGAGCGTGCGGGTGAGCTGGAGAAAGGAGAGTGATAGCTACCTGAAGGAGCATGCATGCGAGAGATATGGGCGTGAAAGGAGTGAACAAAAAAGGGATTCAAATATTTGAATTCGCGACGATGATACATGTAATCCATACTTGAACCAAAATTGATCTATCAAACATGCATACTCATATGAACTCACGCACATCTATGTTATTTAATATGTAGATATTACTGATCCATACATTTTAGTAGAACATAATTTGGTTTAATTTTTTCGAATTCAACCTTTAGATTTTGAGATCGTTGTATTTGTAAATCATATTATACATATAAAGGAGAAGAGTTCTTTGTTGTTCTTTTGAAAGTATATATAAAAAATGATGTATATAGAATGTAATTCCAATTGAAAATGGATCTCGCCCAAAAAAATAGAATACAAACGGGATTCGAATTGAGTTGGCACGGTAAACATGCACTCTGCAAAATTTGAACGAAGCGGGGAAAGTCGCAGTAACCGCCCGAAACCAAAATCTGCGAGATGGAAATCACTACTACCTATCCCTGCGATGCAAAGCCTATCTGCTGGATTCCTATAGGTTTCGATAGGGATAGGTTTGTAATTTCACCCAAACGTGACGTAACCGCCTCTCACCCAGATTCATATACGGTGGGCGCCAAAACACAGTTTGTCCTCGGCCAAAATCGACTCCTTCCCCGATTCATATTCATACACGGTGGGCGCCAGAAACAAACTCTCGTCAACAAATATTCGGTGTATGTGAGATTACCGTCCTATCCCCAACCGACTAATGTTGTTGTGATGTAGTAGAAATTTGAAACGGGGGCTAAGTTTGTAAATTTCCTCGCATTTGAGACAAGCGTGCCCTGAATACATGGTTCCCTCCTTCCTCTCTACCTCCCTTCTCCCCATTCGTACTCCGTGGGCGCCAAAACACCCTCTCCACCCCACCCTCCTCCGTCCGCCGCAGTCCGCCACCCCATCCACCACCGTCCTCCTCCACCATGCCGGAGCTGATACCCCGACGCCACCGTCCATTAGAAGAGATCGACCTCTCTCATCCACGGCTTCAGACCGGGATCGTTGCATCTCGTCCTCTCGCTTCATCCCCGTCGTCGTCCACCTTGCCGGCGCCGCTCCTACGAACGCCTCGTCCACCGTGCCCCGCTGCCACCATCCAACCTCCTAGATCTGCTTCCACGCCGCTGACAGCCATCGCTACCGTAGCACCGTCAAATTCTCAGCAGATGCATACACGGCGCCGCACCAGAGGCGGTACTCTTTCGTATCTGCTCAACTTATTTATCACAGCAAGAAAATAGATCACCGCTGCTTTACTCGGATTTCTTGTCTTGATTGCAAAGTTGCCTTTGTCCGGTTTGCACCTTCAGATCCGCCATGGCACGCTCAACACTATACTCCCAATGCTTATGGTTTTCCCCTTTTGTATTCCACACTAGTTAAATCATAGTAGACTAAATTTCAAAATTGGGTCAGTCGATTTTTCAGAGCTCGCCGGAGTTCGACGGTGCGATCGAAGGGGCTCGGGTGGTTGTGTGGCCTCGCTGAACGAAGAAAACTCGATGCGGGTGGGGGTTGGGGCAGTGGTGGGGGTGGGGGTGGCAGAGGAACACAGGCGGTGGGGGCTGGTGGTCCGGCCGGCGGCCCGTGCGGTGTTGTTTATGGGAAGAATTAGAGACGAGGAAGAAGAAGGTTTAGGAGACGTAGGATCTTCATCTAACCGTCTGAAATGATCGAGAGACAGCTCAGAGTTGCATTTTTAATGCGCTCTGGTTCATGATGTGTGCGCACTGCGCAACCAACATTTTATTATCCAAAATCTGCTTGCTCTTCTTTACCATGTTCCTCTTCCATTCTTCTTTAATATGTACTCTCTCCGTTCCTAAATACAAGTATTTGTATAGATTCCACCATCGACTACATATGGAGCAAAATGAGTGAATCTACACTCTAAAATGTATCTGGATACATCTATATGCGATCCATAGTCGAAATCTCTACTAAGACTAATATTTTGGAACGAAGGGAGTATGATTGTAGTACAATATGTTCCTTGTACTGAAGATGAGCAGGGACATTTGCAGTGTAGAGGTCTATACGGTCGGTTGTGATGGACACTTTGAGCCTCTTTGATTCGTAGGATCTTGTAAACAAAGGAATAGGATTTGTAGTGGCCTGCCACCTTGAATCCTATAAGAATAGCAAGGAATGCGGGGAGCTGTGTCGCCTTTGAGAGTTACACTGATATTAATAGTACGGCACCTTCACTTGAAGAGAGCTGGTATCCGAAGCCTTTCTAGCCGTACCGGCAATACTAGCACATATATTCCAGCAAGTTCCACTTTGCTGATTTTACTTTGATGCTTAAGGTTTTCCCATTATATCTACACTATGATCGGTGTAGCTGCTTTGTGTCGCACTAGCAGCAGTCCACTCTTGAAGCTAAACACTGCAATGACTTACAAAATTTGCACCAAGGCATTGATTGCCATTCTGGATGCAATGAAACTCATACGCTCCCCACCTATTGATTCTTGTTCAGAATATGATCCTAATGACTATTCTAACCTTGAGGAGTCAAAGGAAGATGGCCTGTCCTGTTCACCCATCAAGGTTCCTGTTCTAATTTGGCAATGTTTTATTGATTGCGGGTACCTTGCATATGTTGTCTTGAATTTCTTCTACTTTGTTGCACCGTCATCTGCGTAATTTACTCATCATATATGTCGAGATGCCATGCCCATCCATTATCAATACATATTCCATCTGTCATCATACCATGTTTTCCACTCAAATGTTGTTCTTGTGCATCAGACATCAAAAAGGAAGAGGGTGATTGCCGAACCTGATGGAGCACCAGCAAAGTCCTTGAAAAACGTGGTGGTGCCGAAGAAATTAGACAGCACCCCACTTATATTGGTTGTACAACTAGTGACACAAAACATAGGACCGACTCCACCAGACTGTACCCATACTTCACGGGCCACACCACTAGCTCCACCACATAGGACCTGCACTCCAGCAAAAGGTATACCAATTTCATTTGCCATAGCACCAGCTATACCACAGAAAAATCCCACTCCAGCAAAAAGTACAGCAAGTCGACCGGCCAAAGACCTATCCCAACTGCAGAGACGGCCAATTCCTGCAGATTGGAACCCCATTCCATTTATTCCCAGTTTAAAGGACAATGCTTTCAATGTTGTTAGAGACTACGTGCATATATTCCCATCATGGGAAGATTATTGTGAAGACAAACACCATTTTCACATCTCCTGTCCAACTTACGTGTAAGTGCTATTATTCATGGTTATTATTTTTTGTTTTCTGCTGATTGAACATATCAATGATTTACATTACATTGTTGTAACTAGGTGAGGGTCAATCTAGATAGTCATGACGAGCAAAGCTTGCTTGTGCTTTTCAAGGAAGCATTGCAGCAGTATCAGTGTTACCTGAGGAAATCACACTTTGATGGCAAGTCTATAAACGAATTTCTGGCGAAGTCTCCTGTGCTAAATTTAGAAGACATCGAAAGGAAAAACCTTGTTATGCACTGGTCTCGTTCCCAGGATGAGGTACTGTCAATGAAATCACATGACAATTTGAACTTCTACTTTTCCGCATGTGCCTTACAGATCTTTTTTGCAGGAAATCTGCTCGAAGAAGAATTCTGATTTGACAAGAACGACATGATATCGCAAATATGGTGCCCGCTGCTTTGCTCTTGTTAGTACCTGTTGTCCTGTATCACTGTACTTGCATACGTACCTGGTTCGTTATGTGACAGCAGTATGCATGATAGCTTGCTTATCAATTGTTCGCTCCAAATTATCCGATCTATATGAATGGTTACATTAGTGTACAATATATCCAATGCCAATGTTTTTTTAGCTCTGCATTGTTCTTGTAAGTACATGCTGTCCTTTATCAGTGTACTTATAATGACAGGTAGTTGTTCATGTACCATCACTCTGCAGCTTATTTTCCTTTGCCCTCCATTTTCTACACATCAGATCTATATTTATACTTACCATAAGGTTGGTACTGAAGAAGTTTAGCTGTGTGTTGCACTTGGCTGTACATTTTGCCTGTATCGCTACACTTACATTTATAGCTACTTGGTTATGTAGCATCACTCTTCATCTTATCTGAAATATTCTCCATTTTTTCGTATATTATCACATCTATATTTACTCTTAAAAATGTAGAATAAAGGCAATGCTTTTGAAGAAGATTCTGTGGTAAACTTCTTGAATTGACCCCCCATCAGCATGGACAAGGCCTTTATAGAGCCAGTCTTCACCAATAATGTAAGTTTGTCCATCTCAAGCCTTCAAACTTTGTTGTATATATTTGGTTAGGCATGACTGTAACAGCTGTTCATTTTTGGTGTTTGCATCAAATTGCTTGTTTAAAGTTTATTATGTAGTTCATAAAAAAAAGTTTGTCCTTTCTCAATTTAAGTTTTCAGTTGTACAACCGAGTTCCTTCTTCATACCATGTAAATTAAACTATACGGAGCAAGTGATCTTCTTTTGCACTGCATGTATGCTTCTGTTCTTCATCCGTAATCCAGTGGTGTGGTGAACCTACCCACTACAGCACAATGTCATATTCTACAATGTCTTAACTATGAACAATGTCATATCATTCTACTATTATTTAAACCATCTCTTTATTTGCCAATCTGAAATGGTATAAATTGACAGCACACTAACCATTGATACTTATGAGTTCTTGATCTATAATCCAGTGGTGTCGTGAAGCTGCCAACTCCTTCACAATGTCATTTCCTGCCATGTCTTGACCTGAAGAATAACATATTGTGTTAATGCAATTTTAAACTATGCCACTTTATTCGTCAGTAAGAAATGTGATGAATTGTTAGCACTGATACTTTTATGTGCAAAACCTGTCATTTGTCTGCTTGTTTATCTTTCAGAGTGAGGAAGATATAAGTGTTGTATAAGCGTAGTCTCATCATCTTGCTCAGCTGCTTGCGCTGCAGCTCCGCAGCAGGGCTAACCTTTCTTGAACTCTATTGAAGTGTTGTCGGTTTTGTATATTATTTTGTCGGCGTGTTATTTGCAGTGGTGGCGTTATTTGATGCCCAGTGTATGTAATCTGCTGTCGGCTTGTGCTTTATTATCATAGTGGCGGACTTTGATGCCCAGTGGATGTAATATGCCATAATTTCTTTATTGTATAGTCTAGGTTTTTTCTTATTCACGATGCTGTAGTTATTTTACTGTATATATATCATGTCTTCACAGTAAACCGGCCAAACCGTAAAATTACAGTACATAATCGGGCCGTCATGCAATCACGATGTAGATTGGGCCTGAAACGTGTCGAACAACTCACGAGCCGGCAGCAGCCCAAAATGAACCGCGGCCCATGATTGTGTGAATCAAATCACGGGCTTTTAATAGGCCAAAATTTTCTCGGTCCTTGTTTGGCCCAATAAGATATCGGCTGCGACCAAGCCGGATGCAAACCGGGCCATAGTTAGGCCCAACTATATGACGGGCTTTTAACATGCCGAAATTAATATAGGGCCGAAATGTTAAACGGCCCCTTAACAGGCCAAAACTAATATCATGCCGAATTACTGAGTGGGCCTATAGGAAGTGGGCCCAAAAGCATAGCGTCCAGTTGACGGGCCGAATCTGATATGGACCATAATTGAGCCCAAAGCCTCTTAAATGGTCGGACCTGATCTGGGCCATAATTTGGCCCAGAACGTGGTAGGCTTTTAACAGGCCGGATCTCATATGGGCCACTATTAGGTCCGGAGCGTGGCAGGCCATTAATGGACCGAATCAAATATGGGCCGACATTTGGCCCAAAACATGATAGCCAGTTAAATGGGCCGGCCTACTAGGGTCCTCAAAATCTTGTGGGCCTACAGCTGGGCCGGCCCATTAATGTCAGCGAAATCTCGTGGGCCTTTAGCTGGGCCGGCCCATTATGATCCACAAGAATCTTGTGGGCCTTTACCTGGGCCGGCCCATTATGGCACACAAAAATCTTGTGGGCCTTTACCTGGGCCGGCCCATTATGGCTCGCAAAATCTTGTGGGCCTTTAGCTGGGCCAGCCCATTATGGTCCGCAAAATCTCATGGGCATTTAGCTGGGCCAGCCCATTATGGTCCGCAAAATCTTGTGGGCCTTCAGCTGGGCTGGCCCATTTAAACTTGATGGGCCGGTCCACGTGTCAACATATCATAAGCGCGTCTCGCCCATTGGATGAGTGACACCTGTGCCAACGCGGACCTGACACGTGTCTCCTCCAGCCAATGATGATTTTACACGTGGAAAATCCCCATTGGTCGGGGCTGTTAACGGGTTATCGGATCCAAAACCCGACCCGATAGCTTAACGAAGTTCCGTTACGGTGGATGCCATGTGTCGGTCACCCTTGACGAAAGCACTTCTGTGATGCACGATTTATCGTCATGGAAGTGGACACTTCGATGATGATAATTTTGGTAATGTCATGGAACACTTCTACGACAGCACAGGTATGATTATCTTGATTCTGTCATAAATTTTTCATGGATGTACATGCATGACAAAAAACGCAACCTAATGTGACAAACACGCATCATCACGGAAGTGTATTTTTTGTAGTGCGATGTGTAAACTAAGCTAATGACAGTGCAACAAATTAGAATCAATGCAAAGCATCAGTTGCAAGATATGTGCGGCCAATATAACCTTGGAAAGTTAGAGCAAGCACCTTGATGGGTGAATAAGATAGGGCATCTGCCTCTGACTAGTCCACTAGGGAGCTATATTGACGTAGGTCTCCCTCTAGCTCACACTCACTATTAGGATCATATTCTGAGCATGAATCTCTAGGTGGAGAGCGTTTGCATTGCATCCAGACTTGATTTCAGTCCCTTAATGCCATGTTTGATAGCAATGTCATTGTTATGCTTTATTCTTTTCATGCGCACAAGCTCATAATCATTATGACGCTGTTCAGAATCTAAGATTCATGAAAACATAAAAAGTAGTCAGATTATCTATGGAATGCATTGCGAGTTCAACTCGAAGAGCGTCTCCCTGTAAACCCCTGAATATGCAAAGTTCACCTCCCAACCGTGCTGACCAGACCACGCACAGAAATACAAACCTCTTATGTCTTTATAACAGGCAGACACGCATTTTAAAACTGAAGTAGGAACATTAGAATCATATCAAATTTGTATTTGAACAAATAAACTAAGGAATTATGAGTGGCATAATGTTTAGCTTCAAGGGTGGAGTTCTGGTAGTGCGACACAAAGCAAGTAGGCAGATTGTATTCCATGTAAGAGATTGTAGTCTATGTGAAAGCTGGAAATGACACTTTCTTTCTATACAATGTAGTGTTCGTTGCCCACACATGATGGAATAGATCACACAGAGAAATACTATTCACTCATGTCTACGGTTCCAGTACTTTGAAACAAGGTGGTCC
Organism: Triticum dicoccoides; assembly: GCF_002162155.2. NCBI lineage: Eukaryota > Viridiplantae > Streptophyta > Magnoliopsida > Poales > Poaceae > Triticum > Triticum dicoccoides. Next base: position 177,658,376 of record NC_041390.1, read on the forward strand.
ACGCTAAAATAATATTGGCAACAAATATGACAAGGCAAGCATAGATGTAGTGAATCAATCATTTACTTGTGAGCTTACCAGGATAAGTATGCATAATTGTAAGTGCAGTAAGAGACCGTCCAAAATCTGAATCAAGAAATTTGTCTAGCACTTATTGTTTGCAACTAATCGACGTGAATAATTGGATATCATATCGAATGAGTAAGAAAGACAAGTAAAATTGTCAACAAACCTGGCCTGCAGTAGTAATCTGGGTCAATGTCACTATGACCAACAATCCAAAATGACTAGTGTGTGTTCCTAGGACCGGAATTTTGAAACCCTGGAACTTTATATGTACTAAATATTACTGAAATACATCTGAACTTAACCATTAAGTGTAGGTAGCACTCAACACACAACAAACCCTAATGTCAGTCCTGTCTAATGAGAAATGGATCAATTATAAAATGGGTGATGAGGAGTGGCTGCTGAGTGTTGACAACGTATCTCAGGACAAATCTGGTTGGCTTAGTGGGTGCTGCACGCTTGAGCCCTGAACGGACTGGGAAGGTAGGCACGGGAGAGCTCCCGAGCAGCGGTGACGTTGTTGGGCGAGCGGCTCCAGACCTCCTGTTAGTCCGACGTCTCCTCCTAGAGTCATGTCGTCCAGGGACGGCAATCGCCAGCGAGGCAGGTGGCTGGGGGCGAGTAGAGATCAGAATTGCACTGCAGAACAGAGGGAATCGGGGCCTGGGCCGACCCAAAATCCCAGGGTGGGCCGCGGCCCGCCGTGGGCATCCTGTAGAGATACACACCCGATCTGTGAACATGCATTTTCAAAACTAAATTAGGAACATTTAGCTGACCAATTAAACGACTCTATTTTAATAATATCAGGTCCGTATTTGAACAACTAAGCTTGTTTTGCTTGATGGGTGGAGCAGTGCTATTATGACACGAAGCACATATGTTGATCGTATAGTGATCATAAAAGGGGGAACCCTAAGCATTTTTTTGAGCAAAAGAGGGTTTCCCCTCTGATTTCTATTAAAGAAACCACCACAGAACCAACATGATCAATTAAACCCTAAGCATGATCAATTAAACCCTATTATGACTGTGCCATGGAAGATTTAAAGCTGCAAACCAGAGAAATGCTATTTAGCATCCATTGTTTGCTTCGAACTATAAGAACTGAATTCTAAGAGCTAAAAAGAAAGTACAGTAACCAAGTTATGATCTATTTTCTGGTTGAGATCAAAAAGTTGAGGAGATATGAAGTATCACCTCTCTTGCGGCGCCGTGTAGGCATCGGGGGTGTGATGTCTGCCAGTGGCGTTGAAGTAGATCTACCACGGTAGACATGTGCATCGGGGGATAAGTCCCGTTGCGGTGGAAGAGAAGGTCGTGTGAGCGGCCTCGACAAAGAGGACGACGGTGCCAGTGAAGTGAGAGGACACCATGCAAGGCTCTTGGTCCGTCTTCGTGGATGAGAAATGTCCATCTCTAGCAGTGGACAACGCGATCTTGGTAGGCGCTCCGACATGGTGGAGGACGGTGGCGATGGACGGGGTGGCGGACGGAGGAGGTTGGTGTGGGGAAGGTGTTCAAGCGCGGATGGTGTATGACTGGGAAATTGGAGGAAGAGGTACGGGGACCATGTTTTTGGGACACAACTGTCTGAAATATGGGAAAGTTATGAACTTCGCCACCATTTAAAATTTGGACGTCTCGTCGGCTGGGGATAGGACGGTAATCTCGCATCTCGCCAATATTTGCCCAGAGTGATTTCGGATGAGGAGATCATGTTTTGGAACCCATGGTTGGCGCCCATGGTGTATGAACAGGGCTGACAGGTAGGGCGGTTGTGTCACGTCCGAGTGAAGTTACAAACCTACCCCTATTGAAAATATTTTCCTACATCGACTTCAGCCAAGTCGAGTTTGTTTTTCCACCCATCGTGTATGAATGGGGAAATTGATGGTGAATTAGAGGTCTTTCAGACGAGCTTGAATCAAATGTGTTTTTCCGCCCATGTTTGGCGCCCACCGTGTCGGAATGGGCTCAGAGGCGGTCGTGTCACGTCTAATTGAAGTTACTAACCTACCCCTATTGAAAGCAGTGGAAATCGGACCGATGGATTGTCCGTGTAAGGGGTAGACAGTAATTTCAATCTACCAAAAACTTGGCTTCGCGTAGCCGACGTGGGAGTGGACATTTTGCCGCTTCTTTCGAATTTTGGGACAATAAGCATCCACGTTTACCCCTGGCAACTAAATTCGAATACATTTTGTATTCCTATACGAATCTTTATAAATCATTCTATGTGTTTTTATATATGTTCAAAATCTCGACAACGATGTATTCCACTGTCATATATGAATATGATTTACAAATGCCGATACTCGAATTCAGAAGCTAGAATCCAATTTAAGGTGAATTCGAATACTTGGAAAACTTTATGTCCAACTCAAATGTGACACGCAGCATAATGTGCACTGCCATTTAGATATGTACACAAGCGATGTATCAAGATTCAAATACCCAGTCAATCAACCAAGAATGTACACAACTAACATACATATAAACACTTATAGAGTATATGGATCAATAATATCAACTAACGTACATAAGCCAGGCCACTGTACTTTTTTTTTTGCTAGAAGAGCATCCTTTTTTTAGTGAAGCTAGTACAACATCTTCGCCCTTTCTGATGTGCGCCACTTATGGTCCATCTATACTACTATTATTGCTGAATGCACATTCAGCCCGATTGGCACATTTGTAGGTCTAGCACAGCAATCAAAATGAAATGTCCCCGAGTCTTATCAATTAATACATACTTGTGCTCAAATAAAATTACAAAGCCAAAAAACAAAAAAACTATTATTACATGATCTCTAAAACAAATGGTTTGATCGATTACATTAACAAACAACACAAAGGTTATTCAATGATGGAAAGAACATTTCACCTATGATTTACCAAGTGGGAATTTAATTTCTTTTTTTCCTTCAGGAGCTTAACAATGCAGTCAGTCTCAGCTTGCTTTGTTTTGAAATCCACCAAATATTTAATGGATGTCTTGACTACTACTTGTGATTGTGCTATTTGCTTCCTCATCATGTCAACTTCATCTCTAAGTGTAGAAGCAGAATCTCTTTCTAATACTAGTTTAGCCTCTAGAGCATCAACAGTTGGCAATTCATGATGCACGATTGGGCTGGTGCCACTGCTGTGGGATGATACAACATCCATGGGGACCTCACTCTTTGGTTTTGGGGTAACCAATTTTGCCATTAAAGTTCCGAGTGGATTCCAAAAAGTTGAAGTTAGTAAAACATCTCAAATGGGAGTTATAATAGCAAACTAGTTAAACAAACAAGGAATTAAAGAGTTTCAACTGGATGCTGAAAAGTAGTTATTAACATCATTGTATCCGGTTGTTGCAGCAGCAAAGCAGTTAAACAAACAAGTTTTGCAAAAGGTACCTATTGTGGCATTGGAGGTTGTCTTGGATCCTGAAAAGTTGAGTAGCCAGTAACATGATTAGAGCAACCGGTTGCAGCAGTAAAGCAGTTAAACAAACAAGTTTTGCAAAAGGAACCTGTTGTGGCATTGGAGTTTCTCTTGGATCCTGAAAAGTTGAGTAGTTGGTAACTTTATTAGAGCAATAAGTTACCGCAACAAACCTGTTACACAAATATACTTTTGAAAATGTACCTGCTTTGCAATTGGACTTCCAATTGGATCCTGAAAACTTGAAGTTGGTAAGATGATTACATCAACAAGTTATAGCAGCAAACTAGGTAAACAAGGAAGTTTATGAAAACATACCTATTGTGCCAACGGATTTTCAGTTGGATCCTGCAAACTTGAATGTTAGCAATCAATAAATAAAGTTTTGCAAGAGCCAAAAGAAACTAACATCAAACTAGTAAAACTAACCAGTTTTGGCAACGTATTTAATTATACATGAACTAGTAAAGCTAACAAGTTCTTGGCAACGTATTAAAGTAACTAGTAGGTACCGCTTATGTAGGAGTAATGGGCGACGGGTAGGCTAACTCGAGCCCCAGAACCTTTCAAGACATCGGGGCAGGCCGCGCCCCTCAAGACCCCAGGACGAAGAGCCGCCTTCTGAGAAGTCGGCGGCAAGACAGCCGACTGCCCACTTGCGGCCGAGTACCGTTGACGACTTCAGGATAAGCCGACTCCTGACTGGCGACTTCCAGGGAAGCCAGCTTTGGGGAGTCGGCCCGCGACTCCAACAAACCCCATGCCCTCATCAAGAGGGACGGGACGGGAAGTGGCAACAGTCAAGCCCACTCCCACCCCTTACCAGGGGCAGGCATGGCTACAGCACGCCATACTCGGGAAGATCTCCGTGCGGCGTGGCACTGTTGCCGTGTCGACCCTGACATCAGCACCAAAGGACTGAATCCTGTGCCCAAGACGGCTTGTCTGTATGACCCTGGGGCGGTGGGTCCCACCAGCCAGTGGCACCCAAGGAGACGGCAAGTGCACCCTTAGTCGGACCTGTTGGGAGTCGGCCCCCGGGAGTAGGCCAGATCCTCCCCCAAGCCCGCGCGCCATTAATCAGATGTGACGAAGAGTAGCAATAGTGATCGCCCGCCAGGCGGCGGGGCTGTTGCCATGACTCCATGACCAAGCTCGCGTCATCAGAAGCACGGCTACAGTAATCAGCTGCCGGCAAGACCCGCCCGCGGCCGGTCGGCTCCGTACCTAACCAGTCGGCGGGGCCCACCAGTCGGCGAGCCCCAGCAGTCGGCGGAGAAGACGGAGGCCGGAGACACTGACGACTAGGCCCGCGTCTAGTTAGATTTCCATTGTACCCCTCGGGGGTAGGCCTATATAAGGCCCCCAGGGCACCCATGCAAACGGTTGGAATCCATTAGCCCTAGCCCAGATCATATAGGAGGGAGAGAGCTAGCCTTGCCCTCTCCTACCTCCAGAAAATAGCTCAAGGAGTAATCGTGTAAACTCTTTGCCATAGTGATCATGCGGAGACCCCGTAGAGCAGCAGTAGGGGTATTATCTCCTCGAAGAGCCCTAAAGCTGGGTAAGATTCGCCGGCGTGCATGTCTACGCCTCATCCCGTTTCCAGGCACCGGTGACGTTCTACTCACCCCCACCATGATAAGCCATCCTTTGGCATATGTCGCACCCAACCCCCGACATTTGGCGCCCACCGTGGGGCCTGGTGCACCGTCATCCAGAGACCTATTCTGGACGGGAACCCTTTTCCTCCCTGGCGAGCCCAGCCAGCCAGGCACACCAGACGGAGTTTGCGCCGACGCGCTGCACGGCGTTGAGATCGCCTGTGCTGCTAGCCGCCTCGCCGAACTTGTTGGTGAGGTTCGCATCACCGACAAACCTGCATCCGACGCAGGCACGGGCGGCCCCGAGAACCTCCTCGCGGGCCACCTCAGTCAACTCCATGTCGCCGGAGAGCCTGCCGTGGACTTGGAGTCTGTAGGCTCCACCGATCCGATGCTGGTGGACTCCGACACAACGTCGCTCGACGCGTTTCCCACTAATGTGGTGGTCTATGACGAGCATCTCCCTTGCACAGAGAGCAATCGAAGCACCGTCACTGAGGTGCTCGTCATCAGCCATGGCGAGCCCTCCGGCGGAGGAGCGCACGACCCGCTTGGCGCGGCGCTGCAAGACCTGACTGCGCCCATTCCGGAAGACGCTGACGCGGAGACGTTGGAGGCGCGCCACCTCCAGCTCGACGAAGGCACGAAGAAGCTGGCTAGCATGAGACGCCTCTCAGAAGCCTACCAGTGAGAGATGGATCGCGCTGTTGGTGGCTTGCCAGCCCTAGCTGGGCCCAGCCGCCTTGGCACGGTCCAGCAGCGCGACATAGCCATCGTCGACCTGTTCGGGGCAAGACGCCCCGTGTATGCTACACCTATGGAGAGCATTCGAGCCACCCAGGCGGCGGCGGATGAGCTGGACAATTTCCAGGGCGAAGAGCGCCGACTGATGATGGAGCGAGTCCAGCGGCTCCTCGACGCGGCTGCCGCGTAGTACGAGGCCGACTGCCGCACATAGGTGCCGCAGCGGCACAACGACGACCTTCACCGAGAGCAAGGCACGACATCTCGAATGCCGACTGGCGGCACCCGAGGAAGAAAGGACAAAGATCCAACTGTCAGCCACAGTCGGACTCGCATGACCATAGAGCGCGACCGAGATGGCCGCCCGAGAGCAGTAGAATGACGGGACGACTGTCTGCCTCCTCCTCCTCGCAGGGAAATGCGAGTCTCCCCGCCGCCTGTTGATCATCCGACTCTTGGCGACCGCCTTGGCCTCCGAGAGGGAGTCGGGGAAAACGACGCCCGCCACCGGATCGACCGGCTTCAGCGATCCCTGGCATTGGAAGAAGAAGACGAGTTGGGTCCGCCTTGTTTCGGGCCCCGCATTCGAGACGAGCCTTTTCCCAAGGGGTTCACGCTCCCAAGAGACACGCCCAAGTACACCGGCTCCGTGAAGACGGAAGACTGGCTAGTCGACTACTCCACGGCTGTCAGCATAGTGAACGGCAACAAGCGTGTCACCGTAAAGTACGTTCCGCTCATGCTCCAGGGCATGGCCCGGACATGGCTGAACAGCCTGAAGCCCCGCAACATCAACAGCTGGGTCGACTTCACCGAAGCATTCGTCCGCAACTTCTCCAGCACGTACAAGCATCCTCCCAAACCTCATCAGCTCTCCTTGTGCATGCAAGGTCCCGACGAGTCGACTCGCGACTACCTCACGCGTTGGGCCGAGCTTCGGAACTCCTGCGAGGGCGTGCACGAGGTGCAGGCTATCGAGTACTTCACCGCCGAGTGCAGAGAAGGCACCCTCCTCAAGCACAAGCTCCTCTGCGACGAGTCAGAAACCCTCGACGAGCTACTGATCATAGTAGACAAATACGCCACGGCCGACTCCTCCATGAAGGCGGAGATTCAAGTTAGCGCAACTGGTAAAGTGGCCCCTCAAGCTCCAAGAACTCCGGCGGGGGATGCCAGTCGGCGGCAACAGCAGAGCGACCACAAGCGCAAGGCCCCGCAGCCGGCTTCCAGCAGCCGGCAGGTCGCAACAGTTGAAGACCAGCAGCCGGAGGGGCAGCCTCTGCCCAAGCGACAGAAAGGCGGCAAGCCCAACTGGTTGCCGGCCTTCTCCTACGAGCAGACTCTGGATGGACCTTGCAAGTTCCATAGCGGCGTGAAGCTGTCGAATCACACCACCCGGAAGTGCCACTGGCTCACCATGATCTCCAAGGGAGACGGCCTCCTACCTCCCCCGCCTGCTGGGCAGCCGCCTACGCCTCCGCCCCAACAGCCGGCTGTGAGGCCAGTCGGCGCAGTACAAGACGAATACCCCGAAGAACACGGAGCCTACATGGTGTTTACCAGTATGGCTGATGATCGACGCAGCAGGCGGCTGCAGCGACAAGAGGTGAATGCAGTAGCATCAGAGATGCTAGAGTTCATGCAATGGTCCGAAAAGCCTATTAGCTGGAGCAGGGCTGATCACCCAGAGGTGATGCCGAGTCCGGGCTCTTATGCCTTGGTCTTGGATGCCACCTTTGCCATGGATAGACGAGCTGCTCGTTTCTCACGAGTCCTGATAGACGGAGGCAGCAGCATTAACATCCTGTACAACGACACCATGGAGAAATTAGGAATCAAGCAAAGACAGCTTCAGAACAGCCGGACTGTGTTCCATGGCATTGTTCCTGGGCTTTCCTACTCACCAATCGGCAAGATCCTGTCGGACGTCCTCTTCGGAGACAAAGATCACTTCCGCCGAGAGTCAGTTTGGTTTGAGGTGGTGGACCTTGAGAGCCCATACCATGCACTGCTTGGCCGACCCGCCTTGGCCAAGTTCATGGCGGTCCCCCACTACGCCTACCTCAAAATGAAGATGCCCAGCTCTAGGGGAATTCTGACTGTAGTCGGCGACTACCGGAAGTCGTCTGCCTATGCGACTAAGAGCAGTCGGCTAGCCGAGTCCCTAGTGATCGCAGCCGAGAAGCAGCTCCTGGAGCTGGTTGTGGCGATGGCCGGCAAGCAGCCAGAGGAGTCGCCTAACCCAAGGGAGTCGGAGGCTGAGGGCTCGTTCAAGCCGGCCAAGGAGACAAAGAAGATACCCTTGGATCCGGAGCACCCAGAGAGGTACACCGTCGTAGGCGCAAACCTCGACAGCAAATAGGAAGGCGAGCTCGTTGATTTCCTCCGTGAGAATCGGGACATCTTCGCATGGTCCCCCAAACACATGCCAGGTGTACCGACAAAATTCGCCGAGCACAAGCTTCATGTCCGATCTGATGCAGAGCCGGTCAGGTAGCCCCTGCGCCGCCTATCAGAAGAGAAGAGAAGAGTTGTCGGAGAAGAAATAGCCCGGCTCCTAGCGTCCGGCTTCATTATGGAAGTATTCTTTCCAGAGTGGCTAGCGAATGTGTATTGACTACACGAGCCTCAACAAGGCCAGCCCCAAGAACCTGTTTGCTCTGCCAAGAATTGATCAGGTGATAGACTCCATAGCCGGATGCGAGCTGTTGAGCTTCTTGGATGCATACTCGGGATATCACCAGATCAAGCTAAACCCGACCGGCAGATTGAAGACCACCTTCATCATGCCATTTGGAGCCTTCTGCTACCTCACCATGACATTCGGCTTGAGGAATTCCAACGCCACCTTTCAGCGTTGCATGCAGAAGTGCCTCCTCAAGCAACTCGGGAGAAACGCGCACGTCTACGTAGACGATGTGGTGGTGAAGACGGAAAAGCATGGAACACTGCCGGAAGACCTCAAGGAGAGCTTTGAGAACCTACGCCGATTCTAGATCAAGCTCAACCCCGAGAAGTGCGTCTTCGGAGTACCAGTCGGCCAACTCCTTGGCTTCCTGGTCTGCGAACGCGGCATAGAATGCAACCCTATAAAGATCAAGGCCATTGAGAGGATGGAGGTACCCAGCCGACTGTTGGACGTGCAAAAGTTCACCGGCTGCTTGGCGTCCATCAGTCGTTTCATCAGTCGGCTGGGCGAGAAAGCTCTCCCCTTATACCAACTCATGAAGAAGACCACTTTTTTCGAGTGGAACCACAAGGCGGACGAAGCTTTTTCCCAGTTGAAGAAGATGCTGACTACTCCACCCGTTCTGGTGGCTCCGACTCCTAAGGAACCTATGCTCATGTACATCGCCGCCACCAGCCGGGTAGTCAGCATAGTCATTGTGGTGGAACGCAAGGAGGAAGGCAGATCATTACCTGTCTAGAGACCGGTATATTACCTCAGCGAAGTACTGTCGGCCTCCAAGCAAAACTACCCCCACTACCAAAAGATGTGCTATGGTGTACACTTTACCACTAAGAAATTGAAGCTTACTTTCAAGAGAATCCAATCATTGTGGTCTGCACGGCCCCACTTGCTGAGATCATCGGAAGCCGAGATGCCTCTGGCCGAGTGGCCAAGTGGGCCATAGAGCTGGCTCCCTACACCATCCACTACCAGCCCCGCACCGCCATCAAGTCACAAGCACTAGCCGACTTTCTCGTCGACTAGGCTGAGACCCAGTACCTACCTCCAGCGCTCGACTCCACCCATTGGCGGATGCATTTCGACGGCTCCAAGATGCGCACCGTCTTGGGAGCCGGCGTCGTCCTCACTTCCCCTAAAGGCGACAAACTCAAATACGCACTGCAAATCCATTTTTCCGCCTCCAACAACGTCGCCGAGTACGAGGCGCTCATTCACGGGCTCCGGCTTGCCAAAGAGCTTGGCATTCACCGGATCCTGTGTTATGGCGACTCGGACTTAGTGGTCCAACAGTCATCTGGCGACTAGGACGCCAAAGATGCAAACATGGCGAGTTACTGTTTCCTCGTGCAGCAAATCAATGGATATTTCGAGGGGTACGAGTTCCTCCATGTGCCAAGAAACGACAACGACCAAGCAGACGCCTTGGCATGAATCGGCTCTACCCGCCAAGCAATACCATCCGGCGTCGCCCTTCAGTGCCTCCTCAAGCCGTCTGTCAAGCCTTCACCAGAATCAGACTCCATCTTCGCGCCGGCTCCTCCCGAAGAAGTCGGATCCGACTCCGGAGCCGCAACAGACGGTACGAGGATTCTGGCAGATGGCTCCAAAGTCGCCGCAGTCGAAGCAGGCCCGAAGACCCCAGAACTCGGCCCAAGAGCCACGCCAGTCGGCCCGGGGACTTCATTAACCCAGCAAGCGGTTGTTGACTCCAAACCACCGCCTCCCAGCCCAGCCGCCCTCGTCCAAGTCGTAGTTCTGGCAGTCGAAGAAATAGCAGCACCCTCATGGTCCCGGCCCATCCTCAAATTCCTGGTGAGCAAAGAGCTGCCGACTGATGAGACCTCAACTTGGCAAGTACAACGCCGAACGGCAGCCTACACCATAGTCAACAGAGAGCTGGTCAGGCGCAGCGTCACTGGTGTCTACCAGCGCTGCGTAGAGCCAGATCAAGGCCAAGCAATTCTCAAAGACATCCATCAAGGCGAGTGTGGCCACCATGCGGCTTCAAGAGCACTCATCTCCAAAGCCTTTCGACACAGTTTCTTCTGGCCGACTACCTTAGAAGAGGCCAAGGAATTGGTCCAAAAATGCAAAGGGTGCCAGAAGTTCAGCTCCAAGCCGCACCAGCCGGCTTCCGCACTCAAGACCATCCCCATTGCCTGGCCTTTCATAGTTTGGGGTCTAGACATGGTGGGACCATTCAAGACGGCATGAGGTGGCTTAACTCACTTACTTGTCGCAGTGGACAAGTTAACCAAGTGGATAGAAGCGAAGCCAATCAAGAAATTGAATGGTCCGACTGCCGTGAATTTCATCTCCGATATCACAATTCGGTACAGCATACCACACAGCATCATCACCGACAACGGCACAAATTTTGCCAAAGGCGCTCTGGCCCATTTTTGCGCGACACAGTGCATTCGATTGGACTTAGCGTCCGTTGCCCATCCACAGTCAAACGGTCAGGTGAAGCGAGCAAACGGCCTCATCCTGTCCGGCATCAAGCCCCGACTGGTCGAGCCTCTGGAGCGCTCGGCTGGCTGCTGGCTCGATGAGTTGCTAGCCGTCCTCTGGAGTCTGCGCACGACTCCAAACAAGTCAATCGACTTCACGCCTTTCTTCCTCGTCTATGGTGCCGAAGCCGTCATCCCAACGGACATATAGTTTGACTCCCCGCGAGTCACCATGTACAACAAGGAGGAAGCAGAAGAAGCACGTCAAGATGGCGTCGATCTGCTGGAAGAGGGCCGACTGTTGGCACTCAGCCGGTACAACATCTACCAGCAGAGCCTGCGCCGATACTACAACAGGAAGGTCAAGCCGAGATCTTTCCAAGAGGGCGACCTTGTGCTCCGACTGATCCAGCGAATAGCCGGCCAGCACAAGCTGTCGGCACCATGGGAAGGCCCTTTCATCATCAGCAAAGTGCTGGGCAACGACTCCTACTACCTGATTGACGCTCAGAAGCCCCGAGCATGCAAGGGGGACGACTCAGGCAAAGAGATAGAGCGGCCATGGAATGCAAATCTCCTCCAAAGATTTTACAGTTAATGCAGTATGTACCACGCTACCTTTTGTATTAAAGTACCAAGACTTCGGGCCCCCCGAGACGAGCTCGGGGACTACCCTCTTTTGTCTATATGATAAAAGTTATGCCTACGTGTGTGTTACTCTTTGTTATGCCGCTTGGCACCGGGCTCGGCAGGTCGGCCCGGGGACTTGCCGCCTTGCACTATGAAATGCTTCCTGCAGCCGGACAAGTAATGTGTGACGCCTAAGCCGTCTCCTGTCAGAAGCCGCAACTCGCAGAGCGACTGTACGGCGGGCAGGTGTCGGGACCCCGATCCTAAGTCACACCGATCTAGCATGTAACACTTCATATCACTTTGCGGCCTCACGCACGGTATTCCCACGGCTGCCACCTTACCTGGCCCGGGACTGTTTGCGCCTTTTGGCTCACGTATATGATAGTGTTGCTAGCATCCATATGACAGAGAACCCGGGCCGACATGACTAGTCGTGAACCCAAAGAAGCACTAACTTACAGGAAAAGGCATACATGAATCAACCTCGAGCATGTCGGTCAACAGCGTATGAATCCGTGCTGTAGCACTGGGCTAACAGGACTCCGGATGTCACCGCGTGACATTTCCCCAAAGGGACAGACACAGGAACGAAGTGAATCACATGCCGGCCAGTCAATTGTTCCGGAGCAGTAGTGCTGGGCTAGCAGGACTCCGGTGAACTGGGTTGTAGCGGACTACTATGGCACATGGAAGCACAAGCCTACATTTCCCCATAAGAGAGGCTATCAGAGGTAAACAACTAGGTTGTCGGATCCCACACATAGCAATACAAGTTACACGTATGCATAACATGCAAGTATGTGATGTACATCATGGCATCACAACATAACTCAAACTCATATAGATAAAGGCCCAGAAGAGCCACATAGCAATCAATACAAACAGGGGTCTCATGACCCATCATTCAGAGCATACAAGCAACGGAAGCATTACATGTCTGAGTACAGACAACTACAAAAGGAAAAGACTAAGAAGCCTGACTAAACACGACCCTCCCAAGGGTACAAGATTGTAGCTGGGATACAAGCTAATCGTCGAAGTCACTAGCGTAACCAACTGCAAAACATAAATAAGCAAACGTGAGTACAAAGGTACTCAGCAAGTCTTACATCAGAACTAACTACATATGCAACATTATCAACACAGGGGGTGGTGGAGGTTAACAGCAGCAAGCCAGCTTTGACTTAGTGGCTAACCTATACTACGAGTATCAAAAACTTCTTCAGGTGAGAAGACGCACACGAGTCCACATATTCACCATATCAATACTCCACTATGGATCCGTTCCCGTCTCCCTACGAGAAGGCCATCCATAGCACTCACGCTTATCTTGCGTATTTTAGAGTATCCACTTATAATTGTCTATGTACTACATAAGTTCTCCAAGTTTCCATATCCGAGGAAAACGGCTATTCGAATAGATAATGTTGACCCTGCAGGGGTGTACTTCGTCACACATGCTCTCGCCACTTATAGCCCTGTACACGTCATGTACCTCGGCAACCTTCAAGCGGAAGCCGGGCGAGGGTGTCGACCACGACCTGACTAACCACACAAGTCTCTCATCCAGGTTTACCGCCTATTCGGGTTCCATCCGCAAGGAGATCCGGCCGGGGTGTCGCTCACGGCCCCAAACGATGTGTGTAGGGTTCCCAAGCCCACCATCCGGGTGCCACTTGGTACACTGTGCCATGGTGCCTAGTCTGTCCCAAGCCCGTCCCGTCGGACACCACCTGGTAGACAAATAGCACTACCTACAAACGCCAGAAACTAGTTGCAACTCTTGGATAGAGATCAAGTGGATTAATAAGCCGAGAGGGGCCGGATAACCGGAACCCAATGTGTGGTAGTAACTGGACTTGGATAACATACACAGAACTCAGTGCTTAAGGACGGTTCCAATGAGACAACCCACCATGTACTCCTACATGGCCTCTCATCGCTACCTTTACCAAAACGTGTTCACACACTTAGCCTTTACCGATAGGACATGTTCACCACTCCGATTCATTCCCGATGAATCAGACCTGACACAATTCTAAGCATAAATGGTACAAGAAAAACAAGCATGGATGAGCAGGCACATCAAGGCTCAAGCAACTCCTACTCGTGCTAGTGGGTTTCAACTATTTACTGTGGCAATGACAGGTCATGCAGAGGAATGGTTTCAGCTACCGCAGCAGAAAGTAGCAGTTTTGAATCGTTGTTGTCCTAATGCAGTAAAAGGAGCAGGAGCGAGAGAGTGGGATTTATCGAGATGCACAAGGGGGCTTGCTTGCCTGATACATCCACGAAGAAGCACTGCTCCTCAGACAGGTACTCAGGACACCTTCCGGAGCAGAACCTATCGAGAGGGAACGGTGCCGACAATCAATAAACAACCATATGCAACAGTATGATGCATGAAGATGACATTTCAAAGATGCTATGATTTGCCCTAATGCATGTAGCATCAATTTGGTTGAAGTCCATATGAACCAAGGATTCATATGCAAACCCCAAATTAAGTATATAACATGCCATTATTACGTTTTCACTTATACAACAAGTATAAGTTGGTTTTTCATGAACGAAACTGGCATAAATGGATTCCTTGCATTTTTCTGATAATTTTTCTTATATAATTTATTTGATTTGGAGTTATGGTTGAATTACTATGATTTTTGGAAGTTTTAACTATTTTCTGGAATTTCTTGATTTAAATTAATACCAGAAAATGATATAATGCGTCAGCACAACGTCATGCTTATGTCAGCAGGTCAAAGGCGGGTGACCAGGTCAAACCTGACGTGTGGGGTCCACACATCAGTGTCTGTGGTTAATCCTAATTTAAAATAAACCTAAACTAGTTTAGTTAATGGGGTTGGGCCCACGCATCAGTGACCCAATTAGCTAAACAAGGTTTAATTAGTTGTTAAACTAATCCTAACTAAAACTTAACAGGGTCGGGGCCCACATGTCAATGACCCAGGGGAGGTCAAACCCCTGGTCAAAGGCCCAACACGTCGGCGGCTCGTCGCCGGCGATAGCACGCACGGCAGAGGCTCGGGTTTCGCCCTCAGGTGACCAAAAGGACGGCGGAGAGGCTCTGCGTGGAGCTGGGCGTGCGCCGCATCCAAGGGAGCACACGAGAGGGGCTGGGGTGGCCGGAGTCATCACCGGCGTCGACCTTGGCGGTCGCCGGAGCTCGGGCGAGCTCGGGATCGATGCTACGGTGGCTGAGGAGTGGCGTGCTTAGATCCTACGGCACCTAAACGGCGCGGTGAGCACGTGGGTGTGCTCGGTTGGGAGCTACGACGGCTGTGGCCACGGCGGCGAGAAGCTCGGGCGGTGGCATGGTTCGGTCTCCGGCTGAGCGACGGCTACAACGTGCACACTGAGCGCAAAGGAGGGGGGTTCGGGTCAGTGGCTCACGGCGAGTCGGACGAGCAGGTCGGCGAGGCCGGAGGAGCGTCGGAGCGAGCGGGGCGGCGAGGCGGATCTCCGGCGACCCGAGGAGGATGAAGGGGCCAGGGACGATGCTTCGAGGCGTCCGGCGCTGCGTGGCCCGGCGAAGAGGACTAGGGCGACGAGGCGGACCTTGTGGGCACGTCGGAGAGGCGAGGGGAAGGCGGTGGTCGTGGTGGCGCACGGCGGTGCTCTCCGCTGCGCTCGGGACAGAGGGGGGAGAGCGAGACAAAGGATGGGGAGGAGCTCGGGGATAATGGAGAGAGACCAGGGGGGCTCGGTGGAGCTCTCGGGGGTGGACAGCGCCGAGGAGGGAGAGGAGGCAGCAAGCAGCTGCCTGGCGGGCATGCACGCTCGCCGTGCTCCCTTTCACCGCTGCCTCCTGGCGAGGGAGATGACTGGCAACGGCCAGTTGGGCCGGGCCACTGTTGGGCCATGGTGGGGCGCCAGGTAAGCGTCAGGTAAGTGTTTTCTTATTTCCTGTTCTCTTTTTCTATTTCTGACATTTGTTCTCTATCCAAAAGGAATGTTAAAACACTTCCATGAATGCTGAAAATATTTGTGGCATCTAGATATAATATTCGAGAGGCCCTTACCAATTCCCAACATTTTTCGAGCCATTAAAATATTTATATAATTTAAACAGCTCCAAATCAAATATTTATGCATTGATTCAAAAATCCAAAATGTGTAGTAAAAATGTGCATCACCTCTGGTTGTTGTTCCCAACATTATCCAAAGAGCATGAACATTTTTGAATAGCATTTTGGGTTCATTGAAAATTCATTTTAAAGTTGAACCTATTTGAATTTGCTTTGGTGCTAGGGTTTGAAACATCCCCATTTCAAATTCATTTGAAAATTTAAACATGATGCACAAAGCAAGCCTAGGACCATACCAGAACTAGGGATGTGACAACTCGCCCCCACTCAGAAAAATCTCGTCCCGAGATTCAGGAGTTGGCGGAAAGAAAGTGGGGTACTCAAGTCGAAGACGATCTTCTCGCTCCCAAGTAGCTTCTCTCTCGGAATGATGAGACCATTGAACTTTGAGAAACTTGATGTTATGACGTCGAGTGACACGCTCTGCTTGATCCAGAATGCGAACAGGGTACTCTTGATAAGTGAGGTAATCTTGGAGATCAAGCGTTTTGTGGTCCACTCTGCGGATGGGATCCGAGAAGCAACGCCTGAGTTGAGAGACGTGGAAGACATCATGAACTCGAGAAAGATGTGGGGGTAGTTCCAACTGGTAGGCAACCTCTCCTCGTTTAGCGAGAATGCGAAAAGGACCAACATAACGAGGAGCCAACTTGCCCTTGATACCGAAACGATGGGTACCCTTCAAAGGAGTAACCCGGAGGTAAGCCTTGCCGTCAACTTCATAAGCCACTTCCTTATGACGACGGTCATACTGGCTCTTTTGACGAGATTGGGCTGTTTTCAAATTTTCACGAATGATGCGAACTTGCTCTTCTGCCTCCTAGATCATATCCGGTCCAAAGAATTGTCTTTCACTGGTTTCTGACTAGTTCAAAGGTGTTCGACATCTTCGTCCATACAGAATTTCGAAGGGTGCTTTCTTAAGACTGGATTGATAGCTATTGTTATAAGCAAACTCGGCAAAAGGAAGACATTTCTCCCAATCCATACCGAATGAGATAACGCAAGATCTAAGCATGTCTTCGAGAATATGGTTGACCCTTTCCACCCGACCACTTGACTGAGGGTGGAAAGCGGTACTGAAAGAAAGATGGGTGCCCATGGCATTCTGGAAACTTTCCCAGAAATGAGAGGTGAAAAGACTACCACGGTCTGAATTGATCTCTAGTGGAACACCATGGAGTGACACTATTCGGGAGATATATAAGTCAGCGAGCTGACTAGCAGTGATACTCTCTCGAACAGGTAGGAAGTGAGCCACTTTGGAGAGACGGTCAATGACTACGAAGATAGCATTATTTCCTTCCTTGGTCCTGGGAAAGCCGGTGATGAAGTCCTTACCAACTTTGTCCCATTTCCACTCGGGAATAGCTAAAGGTTGAAGGGTGCCAGCAGGTCTCTGATGCTCTGCCTTAAGCGACGACAAACGTCACAGTTGGCAATAAACTGAGCGATTTCCCTCTTCATCCTAGTCCACCAGAACCTCTGGCGTAGGTCCTGATACATCTTTGTAC
Source organism: Triticum dicoccoides (assembly GCF_002162155.2). Lineage (NCBI taxonomy): Eukaryota > Viridiplantae > Streptophyta > Magnoliopsida > Poales > Poaceae > Triticum > Triticum dicoccoides. The sequence goes on from NC_041390.1 coordinate 177,675,626, forward strand.
TACCGGGATGAATCGTGAGAGGGGATTCACGGGCCTCCTTAAGGATTAGTTGCTGCATCTGTTGACATTTGGGAACCACCAAACAGTTTCCAAAGTAAACAACACCTCGTTCATCCATAGAGAAACAGTTGGCAACTCCCTTGGAAATATTCTTCTTGATTCGGGAGATTCCCGTATCATGCTTCTGAGCCTCTATGATCTGATCCGTAAGGGTAGGTTTCGCCACCAAGGTAGAAAGGGAACCACGAGGAGCTATGTGAAGGTTAAGCTTACAGAATTCCTCATGGAGGGGTGGTTGACATTGTTGCAACATGAGGTTGTTGCAATAGGATTTACGACTTAAAGCATCAGCCATGACATTGGCTTTGCCTGGGGTGTAGGTGATTCCTAAGTCGTAATCCGAGATCAACTCCAACCAATGTCTCTGTCTGAGATTCAGATCCGGTTGGGTGAAGATATACTTGAGACTCTGATGGTCAGTGTAGATTTCGCAACGGTTACCAAGAAGGTAATGTCACCAAGTCTTAAGTGCATAGACTACGGCTGCAAGCTCTAGATCATGTGTAGGATAATTTTCCTCATGTGGATGCAACTGTCGAGATGAATAGGCAATCACATGACAATCCTGCATAAGAATGCAACCTAGTCCTTGACGCGAAGCGTCGCAACAGATAACAAAGTCTTTAGCGAAATCCGGTGGCACGAGTATGGGCGCAGAAGTCAGACGTCTTTTCAGTTCCTGAGAACTGTGCTCACACTGTGGGGTCCACTCAAACCTTTTATCTTTCTTGAGAAGCTCCGTGAGGGGTTTGGCCACTTTGGAGAAGTTTTCAACGAAGCGGCGACAATAACTGGCTAGACCAAGGAAACTCCTAACTTGTTTGACCGTTTCGGGTGGAGTCCAATCGAGAATGGCTTTGACTCTCTCGGGATTGATAGAAATGCCCTTACAAGAGATCACGTGGCCCAGATAGGTCACTTCTGGCAACCAAAATTCACACTTGGAGAACTTGGCATAAAGGCGATGCACTCTGAGTTTTTCTAACACAAGCCTAAGATGTTCGGCATGCTCTTCCTCGTTCTTCGAGTAAATAAGAATATCATCGAGATAAACCACGACGAACTTATCTAAGTACTCCATAAAGATTGAGTTCATCACGCGGGAGAAAGTAGCTGGAGCATTGGTTAGGCCGAAAGACATCACAGTGTACTTGTATTGACCATAACGAGTGACAAAGGCCGTTTTGGGGATGTCCCCGTTTCTGATCTTGATTTGGTGGTAGCCTAACCTCAAATCCATCTTGGAAAAGACTAAGGATCCAGCAAGCTGATCATACAGGTCGTTGATCCTGGGGAGCGGATACTTGTTCTTTATCGTAACCAAATTAACGATACGATAATCTACAACCATCCGATCCGTACCATCCTTCTTCTTGACGAAGAGGACAGGACAAGCCCAAGGAGAAGAACTGGGATGGATGAAACCCTTTTGCAAGGACTCATCAAGCTGTTTCTTAAGCTCGGCTAACTCCAAAGGTGCCATCTTGTATGGTCTCCTAGAGATTGGAATAGTTCCTGGGATAAGTTCTATGACAAACTCTACATCTCTGTCAGGTGGGACACCTGGCAGTTCTTCTGGAAAGACATCCGGGAAGACACGGACTACCGGAATATCTTCAAGATCTAGAAGAGGGCTGGCATTAAGGGAATAGAGTTGACGCCTTGCAACTCTAGTAGAGACAGTGACTATTTTGCCAGATGGATGTGTAAGTTGAACAGATCTGGTGTAACAATCGATCTTGGCATGATGAGCTGTCATCCAGTCCATACCCAAGATGATGTTAATATCTGAAGACTTGAGAGATATCAAAGAAGCGAGGAATACCAGTCTGTCAACAAGGATTTCATTACCATGGCTTACCTTGGAGGTTTGCCATTTGGAACCGGGAGTCTGGATTATTAGTGGAGCCGGCATATCGCAAAATGACATGTCGTGCAACCGAGTGTAACCTTCGGATATGAAGGAGTGGGATGCTCCAGTATCAAACAGAACTGAAGCTGGGTGACAATTTACAAGAAGCGTACCCAGTATGACGTCGGGATCATCTTAAACTTCTGAAGCTGAGACATGGTGCACACATGCTTGTTCAATGGAGGCTGGCTTGGTACTGATCATCTTGCCTGATGGCTTTTCACGGCCAACAGACCTCTCAGACTAGGGTGGAGTATAACTGGACTGAGGGTAGTCGCGTGCATAGTGTCCTGGTTCTCCGCTGGTAAAGCAAGTTCCTGGGGTAGGACGTGGACCTACATTGGCAAGTGGTCCACTAATAGGCCTAGGTGGAGCACGTTGCTGAGTTGGGTGAGGCACCACATAGGATGGCCTCGGTGCATATGGAGGTGGAAGAGCTGAGTTCGGAATCCAAATCTGTCGCTTCTGAGAGCCAGAGTGGGAGGAAGAACCCAGATCACGGTTGTGCTTTCGAGACTCCTGGTAAGTGAGTTGAGCTATCTCTGCATTAATGGCCTTGTTCACAAGAGCCTGGAAAGTATCACAATGATGTAGGTGGAGATCACGACGCAACTTAGGGTTGAGACCCTTCCGGAACCTAGCCTGCTTCTTAGCGTCCATGGACACTTCTTCTGTAGCATAGCGGGCGAGGTTTCCAAACTCTATACTGTAAGCATCAACAGGCAGCTTACCCTGGGTAAAACTACAGAACTCTTCACTCTTGCTGTCAATCAGAGCCTCAGGAATGTGGTGCTCATGAAAAGCCTTGGTGAAATCCTTCCAGGTAGGAATCTGACCAGCTGGAAGCATAGCCTCATAGCTCTGCCACCAAATACTTGCAGGACCTCCCAGGTGATAGGTAGCATAGGTGACCTTGTCACCTTCAGCCACGTTCGCAGAAAGCAACTTGTGAGTGATGCTTCGGAGCCAGTCATCTGCATCGAGTGGCTCAATGGAATGATGGAAGGTGGGTGGTTTCAGACCAATGAAGTCAATGATGGAAACCAACTTCTTACGCTGATGTGCGGTGTTCGGCTCAATCTGTGCCAGCAAGCGGTTAGTCTCACGCTTGTTCCTCTCGGACATTAACAAGAACTCTGTCATCAAAGGCTGGTCAGGAGGATCCTCGTCCCTACCATCTCCGTGATTCTCGCGATGAGCAACTGAACCTCGGTTAGCAGACGACATCCTGGCACAGGATCCATGGAAACAAGGATGGAATTAGCATCGACATAAGGATGCGAAACGTAAGGCAAAAGCATTAGAAACTCTTGAAATCCTAGGACAATTTCGGCAGCATAATGGTTGTAAATGCTCAAAAGGGATTTTCAGACATTCATAAAAGGAATAGCATAATCAATCAGCATCATAAAATCAAGGTTCTGGGTCAAACTTGTAACACCCTCGATGCGACTATAGCTCCCACGTGTCGAGGCACGACTTAGAGACATAATCGCATTGAACGCATACGTCGCAAGTTAGGCAATCTTCACAACATCCCATGTAATATGAATAATAAAGGGGAGATAACATAGTTGGCTTACACTCACCACGTCAATCATGTACATCATCCAAACACTCATGGCCCGACTACAACGCCAAAATAAAAGAGAACCCAACAAGCGACAACGGTCCCAATCACCCCCAACTGGGCACCACTACTGATCATCGGGAAAGGAAACATAGTAACGTTGAGAGTCTTCGTCGAACTCCCACTTGAGCTCATACGCGTCTCCTGGAGAGGAATCATCAGGCCCTGCATCTGGTGTAATAGTAATCTATGAGCCACAGGGACTCAGCAATCTCGCACCCTCGCGATCAAGACTATTTAAGCTTATAGGTATGGCAAGTAAATATATGTGGAGCTGCAGCAAGCGACTAGCAAAATATGGTGGCTAACTTATACGCAGAAGAGAGCGAGAAGAGGAGGCAAAGCGCGAGCGAGAAACTAGAGAGCAACTTGCGCAAACATTACTACAACACCGTGTCCACTTCCCGGACTCCGCCGAGAAGAGGCCATCACGGAAACACACTTGGTTGATTCATTTTAATTAATTTAGGGTTCAAGTTATCTACAACCGGACATTAACAAATTCCCATCTGCCCATAACCGCGAGCATGGGTTTTGAAAGTTTAATCCCTGCAGGGGAGTCCCAACTTAGCCCATGACAAGCTCTCACGGTCAACGAAGGAATAGACCTCCTCCCAAGACGTTCCGATCAGACTCGGTATCTCGGTAATTCAAGACACTTCGACAGGTTAAAACAAGACCAGCAACACCGCCCAAATGTGCCAACAAATCCCGATAGGAGCTGCACATATCTCGTTCTCAGGGCACACTCAGATGATACTGGCTACGAGTAAAACCAACCCTCAAGTTTCCCCGAGGTGGCCCCGCAGGCAGCTCAGTTCGGACCAACACTCAGAGGGAGCACTGGCCCGGGGGGGGGGTTAAAAAAATAAGATGACCCTTGGGCTCCGGAAACCTAAGGGAAAAAGAGGCTAGGTGGCAAATGGTAAGACCAAGGTTGGGCATTGCTGGAAAAGCTTTAATCGAGGCGAACTATCAAGGGGTTCCCATTATAACCCAACCGCGTAAGGAACGCAAAATCCGGGAACATAACACCGATATGACGGAAACTAGGGCGGCAAGAGTGGAACAAAACACTAGGCGAGAGGCCGAGCCTTCCACCCTTTACTAAGTGTATAGATGCATTAAGATAACAAGATAATATAATGATATCCCAACAAGTAAATAAATGTTCCAACAAGGAACGGCCTTCAATCTTCACCTGCAACTAGCAACGCTATAAGAGGGGGTGAGCAAAGCGGTAACATAGCCAATCAACGGTGTGCTAGGACATGGTGGGTTAGAGGTTTGACATGGCAATTTGGGAGGCTTGAAAGCAAGTGGTAGGCATCGTAGCGATGGCATAGCAAAGAGCGAGCAAACTAGCATAGCAAAGATAGTAGTGATTTGGAGGGTATGATCATCTTGCCTGCACAGTTGTCAGAGTTGACTGGATCCTCAAAAGCAAACTCAACGGGCTCCTCGTTAGAGAACTCGTCTCCCGGCTCTACCCAAACAAGACAAACAGGCAACAAGGATACAGTCAACCACGTGCAAGAATCAAACAAGACGATGCGATGATGATATGCTATGCAGGATGCGATGCGGGATGCAAAATGCAAGATATGACAGGAAAACGAATGAACCTGGCCTCAACTTGGAAATCCAAGTGTTCCACTGGAAAGATGGGATGAAACCGCTTGAAAACGATATAAAGAACACCGGAATCGGAGTTACGGTTTGGAAATGGCAAGCGATTCAAAAATGACACCGGTCTGCGATTTATAGCAAGTAGCCACCTAAACGTAAAGAGATGAACATGCTACAGCACCCAAACATGACAACAAAATACATGGCAGGGATGCACACAAGATGCTTAACAAAAGTATAGCAGTGAGCTACGGCCAATTCATCCACTAACAGGTTCAAACAAGCATGGCAAAAATGCATATGGCAAACAGATCTCAGACTTAGTGAAATTAACACTTGTCTGGAATTCCAGATCAGGTAGCCCTCTTCGGAGCAACAATACTACATGCTACAAGACCTGAACATGGCAAAGTAAAACATGGTATGGAGCTACTCAAAGAGCTTAACAAAAGTCCTTTAGTGACTTTGAGCCAAAAGGGATCAGAAAATACAATTGCAAGCATGTGAACATAGCAAAAACATATTCAGTTTTCAGACTTAGTGAAAAACAGACACATGCTGAAATATAACTCAAGTAGGCATGCTTACGAGCTTGATGCACTCACTACAGTGCAATTCATGGCAAGTCAAGTATACACCCATCAAGAAGGCACAAAATTCAAGCTAGACATGGCAAGAATAATAGCATAGCATGCACGGATCAACTACAACATCACCGGCAAAACTGCAAACAAGTTGACAATCTGCCCAGATTCACAAAGTAGCAAAAGTAGAGCTCGATTGACTCAAGCTAGGGTGCTCCATAATTGCAAACAAAGGCATGGTTGGATAGAGCACTACAATATTAACAAAACTCTCTGAGTTACGGAGCATTTTGATATGCTATATGCATGAATCGGAGCTACGGATGCAAAGTTACGGAGCCACGAACATGTGCACATGGACTGAAATTTCTGGGACTTAGTGAAAAAAATCAACCTCTCCGGGACAGATCTAGGGTTTGCACGGATTACGAGGACGGCCGGAATCACTGTAGCGGCCGGAGTTTTGCCGGAGGTGACCGGATCCGAGGCAAGAGGGGCCGAGGGCGCCGGATCCTCACCGGAGGAGGGAGCTGGCGGCGGGGGCGGCTGGCTGCGTGGCGGCGGCGGTGACCCACGGTGGCGCGGAGGCGGCGGTGGACGGC
>NC_041390.1:177682599-177692163 GCF_002162155.2 Triticum dicoccoides
GGCGGCGGCGGCTCGGCGGCGGGGCAGAGAAGGAGGCGGCGGGGAGCCCGAGGAGCCCAGGCAGCGCGGGGCGGCGAACGGGCCTCGGGGGCCTGGGGTGGGCCTCCCGGGCCGGCGGCGGAGGGAGTGGCGGCTAAGGTGGCGGAGGCCAATGGTGGCGTGCCACGTGGTGGCGGACACAGCGGGCGGACGCGTCCGTCGGCGGGGGAGTTGTCCGGCGCGCGCGAGGAGTGGCGGATCTAGGGTTTCGGGGGAAGAAGAAGAAGAAAACTAAGGTGGTCTTTAAATAGAGGTAGAGGGAGCTAGGACAGTCCAAATGAGGTGCGGTTTTCGGCCACGCGATCGTGATCGAACGATCTAGATGATAGAGAAGGTTTATGTGGGTTTTGGGCCAAATTGGAGGGGTGTTGGGCTGCAACACACACGAGGCCTTTTCGGTCCCTCGGTTAACCATTGGAGTATCAAACGAAATCCAAATGATACGAAACTTGACAGGCGGGCTACCGGTAGTAAACCAAGGCCGCTTGGCAAGTCTCGGTCCAATCCGGAAATGTTTAATCCCCACACACGAAAGAAAGCTAGAAATGACCACCAGAGGAGAACGAAGCGCCGGAATGCAAAACTGACAACGGGAAAAATGCTCGAATGCCTGAGATGAGCACGTATGCAAATGCAATGCACATGATGACATGATATGAGATGCATAACAATGATAACAACACACGGAGACAAAACCCGAACCCTAGGAAATAAATATAACTTAACGCCGGAAACGGCAAGAGTTGGAGTACAAATAGGGAAAGTTAATTCCGGGGTGTTACAACACTCCACCTCTACAAAAGGATCTCGTCCCGAGATCTAGGACTGAAAGAACGCCGGGTACTCAGAACGGAGGTGATCCTCGCGTTCCCAGGTAGCTTCACGGTCGGAATGGTGTGACCACTTGACTTTGAGAAATTTGATTGACTTGTTGCGAGTCTTGCGTTCAGTCTCTTCAAGAATAGCAACTGGGTGCTCACGATAAGAGAGATCTTCTTGGAGCTCAATGTCCTCGAAGTTGACGGTGCGGTCAGGAGTCTTGAAGCACTTTCGAAGCTGAGAGACATGGAACACGTCATGAACATTTGCAAAGTTTGAAGGAAGCTCGAGTTGATAGGCGAGGTCGCCTCTCTTGCTGACAATCTTGAAAGGTCCCACATATCTAGGAGCAAGCTTCCCTTTGATACCGAAGCGACGAGTACCTTTCATAGGAGAGACGCGGAGGTAAACATGATCTCCAATCTTGAAAGCCAAATCACGGTGCTTACTATCATAGTAGCTCTTCTGGCGGGATTGGGCTGCTTTGAGGTTATCACGAATGACTTTGCACATTTCTTCTGCCTCTGTGATTAAGTCATTACCCAAAATCTGACGTTCACCAGTTTCAGACCAGTTGAGAGGGGTACGACACTTCCTGCCATACAGAATTTCAAATGGGGCCTTGCCCGAACTTGCTTGAAAACTATTGTTGTAGGAGAATTCAGCATAAGGAAGACAATCCTCCCACTTCATGCAGAAGGAGATCACACACGCCCTAAGCACATCTTCAAGAATCTGGTTGACACGCTCGACTTGACCGCTAGTTTGAGGATGGAAAGCTGTGCTGAAGCGGATGTTGGTGCCCATGGCCTTCTAAAAAGAATCCCAAAACTTCGAGGTAAAGATGCTGCCACGGTCTGAAGAGATCACTTGTGGAATACCGTGCAGAGAGACAATTCGAGAGGTATAGAGTTCCACCAATTGAGCTGCAGTGATCGACTCTTTGATAGGCAGAAAGTGAGCCACCTTGGTGAGTTTGTCGATGACAACGAATATAGCATCATTGCCACGCTTGGACTTTGGAAACCCAGTCACGAAGTCCATTTCAATATGGTCAAACTTCCATTCTGGAATGGCAAGAGGTTGGAGGAGACCAGCTGGCCTTTGGTGTTCTGCCTTCACTCTTCTGCAGACATCACATTCATTCATGAATTGAGCGATCTCGCGCTTCATTCGAGTCCACCAATAAGCTTGCTTGAGGTCCTGATACATCTTCGTGCTCCCAGGGTGGATGGAGAGGAGAGAATTGTGAGCCTCGTTCATGATCACTTTATGAAGGTCACGTTTGGGTACAACAATATGATCCTCGAAGAAGAGAGTGTTCTTGTCATCAAGGCGGTAGCACTTGTACCTGGACTGACTCTTGGCCATCCCAATCTTCACCTTTTTCACCATAGCATCGAGAAGCTGGGATTGGCGAATCTGGTCTTCCAAGGTAGGAGAGACTTGAAGGTTGGCGAGGAAACCTTGGGGAACAACTTGCAGGTTAAGTTTGCGGAAGGCTTCACAAAGCTCGGGTTGATAAGGCTTGAGAATAAGACTGTTGCAATAAGCCTTTCTGCTCAATACATCAGAAATCACATTGGCCTTGCCTGGAGTATACTCAATACTCGGATTATACTCTTGAATCATTTCGACCCATCGAGTTTGCCTGAGGTTGAGATTAGGCTGAGTGAAGATGTACTTGAGACTCTTGTGATCAGTGAAAATGTCCACTTTTCTTCCCAATAGAAGATGTCTCCAAGTCAAAAGAGCATGCACAACTGCCGCCAACTCGAGATCATGAGTGGGGTAGTTCTTCTCATTAGGCTTCAACTGGCGAGATGTATAAGCAACAACTTTCTTCTCTTGCATCAATACTGCGCCAAGACCTTGGAGAGAGGCATCAGAGAAGACCTCGTACGGTTTGGATTCATCAGGCGGAGTCAGAACTGGAGCCGTGATCAATTTCTCTTTCAAAGTGTTGAAAGCAATGTCACACTCCGGAGACCAAACGTACTTGACATGCTTCTGGAGAAGATTTCAGAGAGGCTTCGCGATCTTAGAAAAGTTTTCAACGAATCTTCGGCAATAGCTTGCGAGACCGAGAAAACTGCGGAGTTGCTTCACGTTCTGAGGAGGTTCCCAATTCACAATTGCAGACACCTTCTTAGGATTCACGGCAATGCCCTTGGCAGAGATGATATGACCAAGATAAAGAACCTCATCAAGCCAAAATTCACACTTGGATGACTTGGCGTAGAACTTGTGTTCTCTGAGCTTATCAAGAAGCAAACGCAAGTGCTTGGCATGATCTTCCTTGTTCTTCGAGAAAACCGGAATGTCGTCGAGATAGACCAAAACGAAGTCATTGGTGTAGGCGTTGAAGATGAATTTCATCATGCGAGAGAACGTCGGAGGAGCATTGACGAGGCCAAAAGACATGACCGTGTATGCATATGAACCAAAGCTTGTTCTGAATGCTGTCTTGGGAATATCTTCTTCACGAATGCGAATCTGGTGATAACCCATACGGAGATCAAGCTTGGAGAATACTTGGGCACCTTTGAGTTATTCGAACAGCTCATTGATGTTGGGAAGTGGGTATTTGTTCTTGATGGTCTTCTTGTTTACTCGACGGTAATCAACACAAAGTCGGTCCGTTCCATCCTTCTTCTTCACAAAAGAACACCATAACCCCACAGAGAAGAACTAGGCCAGATGAGACCCATTTTATCTTGAATATCGAGTTGCTTCTTCAGCTCCTTCAACTCTTCAGGTCCGAGCTTGTAAGGACGCTTGCACACAGGTTCCGTACCAGGCTCAAGATCAATAACGAATTCAACTGGCCGGTGCGGAGGCATTCCTGGGAGCTCTTCTGGAAAGACGTCTTGATATTCGCAAACGACTAGAATTTGAGAGATGGCATCCAATTCACCCCTCTCATTGAGAGAAAACAGACGGATGGTATTATCCCGAGCGGCAAAGACAATTACATCCTCAGACGAATGAGTCAATTGAATCTGCCTGGCTGCACAATCAAGCTGAGCCTTGTGCTTACAAAGCCAATCCATCCCGAGAATAAGATCAATATCCGAGTTACCAAGAACCATTGGAGAAGCCAGAAACTTGAAATCACCCATCAAGATAGAAATATCCAGAACCATCAAACTAGAACTCAGACGCTTAGCCTGAGAGACGACTTGCATAGCTCTGGTAAAGCCTTAGTACTAAAATTGTTCTCCGATGCAAATGGGAATGACATGAAGGAATGCGATGCACCAGAGTCAAAAAGTACTTTAGCGGGAATATCGTTAACAAGAAGGTTACCCATGATCACATCTGACGAGTCCTCTGCCTGAGATGCATTCATCAAATTGACCTTGGCATGTTGGGATTATGCTTAACCACAATTGTACTTGCTGATCTGACAGGAGGAGGAGGAGGAAGACGCCTCTGGTTGAAACACTTGTTGGCATAGTGACCCTTCTGTTGGCACTTGTGGCACGTGACCTCTGAAAGCGGACGGTGATACGGAGCACTCGATCTTGGAGCTTGAGACAAAGTCTTGTTCTGAAAGCCAGGGTTGGGTAGGTGGGAAGAACCACTGCCACCTTTACTCTTTTGCTAATACGGCTGACGGAACGGAGGAGGAGGAAGCCAATACTTCTGCTGCTTGGCCACTTGAGTAGAGGAAGAAGGAGTAACATCTCTGACTCGCTTCTTGGAAGCATCACACCTCAACTGAGCAGCCTCTTGCTTCAGTGCCATGTTGTAGAACTCATCGTATTTCAAGGGTTCAAAGAGGACAGGAGCGAGCTGAATTTCTTCTCTGAGACCACCTCTGAACTGATATATCATGCTCTTCCCATCAGGTACGTCCTTCTTGGCAAAGCGGGCGAGCTTCTGGAACAACTTGTCGTAGTCATAGATAGACAAAGAGCCTTGCTTCAGATTGCGGAATTCCTCACGCTTGCTTTCAACCACGCTTTGAGGGATATGATGAGCTCAGAAATCTCGATGGAAATCATCCCAGGTGATAACACGTCCACCTCTGGAATCCTTGTACTGCTGGAACCATTCTGCAGCTTGATCTTTGAGTTGGAAGGAAGCGAACTTGACAAAGTCCTCAGGCCTGACGTTACTGCACTCGAAATGCTTGCACATATCCACAAGCCAGTCGTCAGCATCGGTTGCCTCAACACAATTGCTGAAAGTCTTTGGCCCGTTAGCAAGGAACTGGTTGAGTGTAGCAAAGTGATTCTGATTGCTGCCTTGATTCCCTTGGTTGCCTTGATTGCGCTCTTGAAGAATTTGCATGATCAACTGTGTGTTTGCATTGGTTGCGACCATCACAGCTTGCCATGCCTCTAGAGGAGGTGGAGGTGGTGGCGGATCAGGATTCAGAGTCATGCGCGCTGGAGGAGCCATCCTGAAGAGGTTGACCACCATTAGCACATTGACAGATAAATATTGAAGCTGAATCCAACGAAATGAAAATTGCAACATATAGTCTTCACATCTGAACAAAATGAATGAATGCATTCCTCTTGAAATGGTCACATATCCATAAATTGAGAAGCCATGTAGAATTAAGGTAGAGAAATAAATCAACAAGGTACGGATCAAGAATGAATAATCGGTAAGAAATCCCAATCTCAAACCAATATCCGTGGAAGAAGAACTAGAGCTACTAGAAATCCCACCTATGAAATTCCCGAACCTTTCCGGTTATGCAATCAGGTGTTGGGGATACAGGGGAAGCATAATATCTCACCCAAATCTAGCAAATCCTACATCCATCTGCATCCATCCTTCAACACATAACCAAGAAACCTTCGGAAACCATCTACCTCAACCTTCGAAAAGCATCCGTTATACAAGTTATGGCGATACTCCCGAACTCCCGCCCCATTACTGGGTGGCGTCGAGTTTATCTCACCAACGAACTGCATAAAAGAGATTTTCGATATCGGCGTACTAAATTCAGGTATTCCAGAACCGCAACGATAAAATTATGATGACAACACCTCAGAGCTCAACTCCCTGGGACACTTCCACTAAACCCCTGACAGGAGGCACCAAGACAATGTTCTCATCATAAAACCATCGGAACGATTCCAAGATACCCGCGTGATCCTAAATTTTTTTTAGTGAAATTTGAGAAGAGAAGAGTCAAAACTCTATGTCAGGATGCCTTACCAGAGCGATGAGGAGACTGGGAAGTAAAAAGAATTCCTAAACTCTTCGATATATAATTCCTAAATGACTCAAAACATTTTTTCTAGACACAACTTGGCCGCTAAAAATGATCAAGCAATGGGGCTCCTAAGGTCAGGGAAGGCTCTGATTACCAACTTGTAACACCCTCGATGCGACTATAGCTCCCACGTGTCGAGGCACGACTTAGAGACATAATCGCATTGAAGGCATATGTCGCAAGTTAGGCAATCTTCACAACATCCCATGTAATATGAATAATAAAGGAGAGATAACATAGTTGGCTTACACTCGCCACGTCAATCAAGTACATAAATAACATTACATCATCCAAACACTCATGGCCCGACTACGGCGCCAAAATAAAAGAGAACCCAACAAGCGACAACGGTCCCAATCACCCCCAACTGGGCACCACTACTGATCATCGGGAAAGGAAACATAGTAACGTTGAGAGTCTTCGTCGAACTCCCACTTGAGCTCATACGCGTCTCCTGGAGCGGAATCATCAGGCCCTGCATCTGGTGTAATAGTAATCTGTGAGCCACAGGGACTCAGCAATCTCACACCCTCACGATCAAGACTATTTAAGCTTATAGGTATGGCAAGTAAATATATGTGGAGCTGCAGCAAGCGACTAGCAAAATATGGTGGCTAACTTATACGCAGAAGAGAGCGAGAAGAGGAGGCAAAGCGCGAGCAAGAAACTAGAGAGCAACCTGCGCAAACATTACTCCAACACCGTGTCCACTTCCCGGACTCCGCCGAGAAGAGGCCATCACGGAAACACACTCGGTTGATTCATTTTAATTAATTTAGGGTTCAAGTTATCTACAACCGCACATTAACAAATTCCCATCTGCCCATAACCGCGGGCACGGCTTTCGAAAGTTCAATCCCTACAGGGGAGTCCCAACTTAGCCCATGACAAGCTCTCACTGTCAACGAAGGAATAGACCTCCTTCCAAGATGTTCTGATCAGACTCGGTATCTCGGTAATTCAAGACACTTCGACAGGTTAAAACAAGACCAGCAACACCGCCCGAATGTGCCGACAAATCCTGATAGGAGCTGCACATATCTCGTTCTCAGGGCACACTCAGATGATACTAGCTACGAGTAAAACCAACCCTCAAGTTTCCCCGAGGTGGCCCCGCAGGAAGCTTAGTTCGGACCAACACTCAGAGGGAGCACTTGCCCGGGGGGGTTAAAAAAATAAGATGACCCTTGGGCTCCGGAAGCCCAAGGGAAAAAGAGGATAGGTGGAAAATGGTAAGACCAAGGTTGGGCATTGCTGGAAAAGCTTTAATCGAGGCGAACTATCAAGGGGTTCCCATTATAACCCAACCGCGTAAGGAACGCAAAATCCGGGAAGATAACACCGATATGACGGAAACTAGGGTGGCAAGAGTGGAACAAAACACTAGGCGAGAGGCCGAGCCTTCCACCCTTTACCAAGTGTATATATGCATTAAGATAACAAGATAATATAATGATATCCCAACAAGTAAATAAATATTCCAACAAGGAACGGCCTTCAATCTTCACCTGCAACTAGCAACGCTATAAGAGGGGCTGAGCAAAGCGGTAACATAGCCAATCAACGGTGTGCTAGGACATGGTGGGTTATACGTTTGACATGGCAATTTGGGAGGCTTGAAAGCAAGTGGTAGGCATCATAGCAATGGCATAGCAAAGAGCGAGCAAACTAGCATAGCAAAGATAGTAGTGATTTCGAGGGTATGATCATCTTGCCTGCACAGTTGTCAGAGTTGACTGGATCCTCAAAAGCAAACTCAACGGGCTCCTTGTTAGCGAACTCGTCTCCCGGCTCTACCCAAACAATACAAACAGGCAACAAGGATACAATCAACCATGTGCAAGAACCAAACAAGACGATGCGATGATGATATGCTATGCAGGATGCGATGCGGGATGCAAAATGCAAGATATGACAGGAAAACGAATGAACCTGGCCTCAACTTGGAAATCCAAGTGTGCCACTGGAAAGATGGGATGAAACCGCTTGAAAACGATATAAAGAACGCCGGAATCGGAGTTACGGTTTGGAAATGGCAAGCGATTCAAAAATGACACCGGTCTGCTATTTACAGCAAGTAGCCACCTAAACGCAAAGAGATGAACATGCTACAGCAACCAAACATGACAACAAATACATGGCAGGCATGCACACAAGATGCTTAACAAAAGTCTAGCAGTGAGCTATGGCCAATTGATCCACTAATAGGTTCAAATAAGCATGGCAAAAATGCATATGGCAAACAGATCTCAGACTTGGTGAAATTAACACTTGTCTGGAATTCCAGATCAGGTATCCCTCTTCGGAGCAATAATACTACATGCTACAGGACCTGAACATGGAAAATTAAAACATGGTATGGAGCTACTCAAAGAGCTTAAAAAAAGTCCCTTAGTGACTTTGATCCAAAAGGGATCAGAAAATACAATTGCAAGCATGTGAACATAGCAAAAACATATTCAGTTTTCAGACTTAGTGAAAAACTGACACATGCTGAAATATAACTCAAGTAGGAATGTTTACGAGCTCGATGCACTCACTACGGTGCAATTCATGGCAATACAAGTATACACACATCAAGAAGGCACAAAATTCAAGCTAGACATGGCAAGAACAATAGCATAGCATGCACGGATCAACTACAACATCACCGGAAAAATTGCAAACAAGTTGACAATCTGCCCAGATTCACAAAGTAGCAAAAGTAGAGCTCGATTGACTCAAGCTAGGGCGCTCCATAATTGCAAACAAAGGCATGGTTGCATATAGCACTACAATATTAACAAAACTCCCTTACTGATCATCCTCAAAACAGGCACGGATCACTAGGAAACAACACGAACATATGGCATCATGAGATAAACAGCTCCAGGACTTGGTGAAATCACTAAGTCCCTGAAAACAGACTTAGCAAGTGCACCACTTTGCAAACTTGCACAAGGCACCACACACATCCTAAAAATACATGGGTTGCACCTCTAGAGAGATGACAAAACCCTTAACAAAACACATGTAGAACTCATGGGCATATCATGCACACATTAATCATGGCAAAAATGACAAAAGTGCTAAATGGAGTAACAGATCTGACAATTAACTCAAGTAGCTCTCTTCTAACAGCATTTCGGGCATCAAGATGAGCTCAAATGAAAATGATGCAATGGAATGAAATAATGTACTCTCTCAGATGAACATTTTGATATGCTATATGCATGAATCGGATCTACGGATGCAAAGTTACGGAGCCACGAACATGTGCACATGGACTGAAATTTCTGGGACTTGGTGAAAAAAATCAACCTCTCCGGGACAGATCTAGGGTTTGCATGGATTACGAGGACGGCCGGAATCACTGTAGCGGCCGGAGTTTCGCCGGAGGTGATCGGATCCGAGGCAAGAGGGGCCGGGGGCGCCGGATCCTCGCCGGAGGAGGGAGCTGGCGGCGGGGGCGGCGGCGGCGACCCGCG
>NC_041390.1:177692604-177736795 GCF_002162155.2 Triticum dicoccoides
AGCCCAGGCGGCGCGGGGCGGCGAACGGGCCTCGGGGGCCCGGGGTGGGCCTCCCGGGCCGGCGGCGGAGGGAGTGGCGGCTGAGGCGGCGGAGGCCAATGGTGGCGTGCCACGTGGCGGCGGACACGGCCGGTGGACGCGTCCGTCGGCGGGGGAGTTGTCCGGCGCGCGCGAGGAGTGGCGGATCTAGGGTTTCGGGGGAAGAAGTAGAAACCGAAGGGGTTCTTTAAATAGAGGTAGAGGGAGCTAGGAGAGTCCAAATGAGGTGCGGTTTTCGGCCACACGATCGTGATCGAACGATCTAGATGATGGAGAGGGTTTAGGTGGGTTTTGGGCCAAATTGGAAGGGTGTTGGGCTGCAACACACACGAGGCCTTTTCGGTCCCTCGGTTAACCGTTGGAGTATCAAACGAAATCCAAATGATACGAAACTTGACAGGTGGGCTACCGGTAGTAAACCAAGGCCGCTTGGCAAGTCTCGGTCCAATCTGGAAATGTTTAATCCCCACACACGAAAGAAAGCTAGAAATGACCACCGAAGGAGAACAAAGCACTGGAATGCAAAACGGACAACGGGAAAAATGCTCGAATGCCTGAGACGAGCACGTATGCAAATGCAATGCACATGATGACATGATATGAGATGCATGACAACGATAACAACACACGGAGACAAAACCCGAACCCGAGGAAATAAATATAACTTAACGCCGGAAACGGCAAGAGTTGGAGTACAAATAGGGAAAGTTATATCTGGGGTGTTACAAAACTGAGGACACACGGAAGTAGTAGAACTATACGGTGACACAACCCAACAATCCTAAGACTTTACGGTTTAGTAACACGTCATCCTGAGAGATAGAGGAGAAGCCTAGGCCTTAATCCTCATAGAAAAGAAGAGGCTGACTCAGAAAGAATGACATGAGGTAAAGGAGTAAAAGAGCCTTACGTTCCCTTCCACAATCAATTCCCTTATATAGCTAAAGCATTACTAGACTCAATTTCGACTAGTTTGTCTTGGTAATCCTATAGTCAGTCAGGCTCTGATAACAACGCTGTCGGGACCCCAATCCTAAGTCACACCGATCTAGCATGTAACACTTCATATCACTTTGTGGCCTCATGCACGGTATTCCCACGGGTGCCACCTTACCTGGCCCGGGACCGTTTGCGCCTTTTGGCTCACGTATATGATAGTGTCGCTACCATCCATATGACAGAGAACCCGTGCCGACATGACTAGTCGTGAACCCAAAGTAGCACTAACTTACAGGAACAGGCATACATGAATCAACCTCGAGCATGTCGGTCAACAGCGTATGAATCCGGGCTGTAGCACTGGGCTAATAGGACTCCGGATGTCACTGCGTGACATTTCCCCGAAGGGACAGACACAGAAATGAAGTGAATCACATGCCAGCCAGTCAAGTGTTCCGGAGCAGTAGTGCTGGGCTAGCAGGACTCCGGTGAATTGGGCTGTAGCGGACTACTATGGCACATGGAATCACAAGACTACATTTCCCCATAAGAGAGGCTATCAGAGGTAAACAACTAGGTTGTCGGATCCCACACATAGCAATACACGTTACACGTACGCATAACATGCAAGTATGTGTTGTACATCATGGCATCACAACATAACTCAAACTCATATAGATAAAGGCCCAGAAGAGCCACATAGCAATCAATACGAACAGGGGTCTCATGACCCATCATTCAGAGCATACAAGCAACGGAAGCATTACATGTCTGAGTACAGACAACTACAAAAGGAAAAGACTAAGAAGCCTGACTAAACACGACCCTCCCAAGGGTACAAGATCGTAGCTGGGATACAAGCTACTCGTCGAAGTCACTAGCGTAACCAACTGCAAAACATAAATAAGAAAACGTGAGTACAAAGGTACTCAGCAGGTCTTACATCAGAACTAACTACATATGCAACATTATCAACAAAGGGGGTGGTGGAGTTTAATAGCAGCAATCCATATTTGACTTAGTGGCTAACCTATACTACGAGTATCAGAAACTTCTTGAGGTGAGAAGACGCACACGAGTCCACATATTCACCATATGAATACTCCACTATGGATCCGTTCCCGTCTCCCTACGAGAAGGCCATCCATAGCACTCACGCTTATCTTGCATATTTTAGAGTATCCACTTCCAGTTGTCTATGTACTACATAAGTTCTCCAAGTTTCCATATCCGAGGAAAACGGCTATTTGAATAGATAATGTTGACCCTGCAGGGGTGTACTTCGTCACACACTCTCTCACCACTTATAGCCATGTACACGTCATGTACCTCGGCAACCTTCAAGCGGAAGCCGGGCGAGGGTGTCGGCCACGACCTGACTAACCACACAAGTCTCTCATCCAGGTTTATCCCCTATTCGTGTTCCATCCGCAAGGAGCTCCGGCCGGGGTGTCGCTCACGGCCCCAAACGATGTGTGCAGGGTTCCCAAGCCCACCATCCGGGTGCCACTTGGTACATCGTGCCATGGTGCCTAGTCTGTCCCAAGCCCGTCCCATCGGACACCACCTGGTAGACAAATAGCACTACCTACAAACGCCATAAACTAGTTGCAACTCCTGGACAGAGATCAAGTGGATTAATAAGCCGAGAGGGGCCGGATAACCGGAACCCAATGTGTGGTAGTAACTGGACTTGGATAACATACACAGAACTCAGTGCTTAAGGACGGTTCCAATCAGACAACCCACCATGTACTCCTACATGGCCTCCCATCTCTACCTTTACCAAAACATGTTCACACACTTAGCCTTTACCGGTAGGACATGTTCACCACTCCGATTCATTCCCGATGAATCAGACCTGTCACAATTCTAAGCATAGCTGGCATAAGAAAAACAAGCATGGATGAGCAGGCACATCAAGGCTCAAGCAACTCCTACTCATGCTAGTGGGTTTCAACTATTTACTGTGGCAATGACAGGTCATGCAGAGGAATGGTTTCAGCTACCGCAGCAAAAAGTAGCAGTTTTGAATCGTTGTTGTCCTAATGCAGTAAAAGGAGCAGGAGCGAGAGAGTGGGATTTATCGAGATGCTCAAGGGGGTTTGCTTGCCTGATAGATCCACGAAGAAGCACTGCTCCTCAGACAGGTACTCGGGACACCTTCCGGAGCAGAACCTATCAAGAGGGAACGGTGCCGACAATCAATAAACAACCATATGCAACAGTATGATGCATGAAGATGACATTTCAAAGATGCTATGATTTTCCCTAATGCATGTAGCATCAATTTGGTTGAAGTCCATATGAACCAAGGATTCATATGCAAACCCCAAATTAAGTATATAACATGCCATTATTACGTTTTCACTTATACAGGAACTATAAGTTGGTTTTTCATGCATGAAACTGGCATAAATGGATTCCTTGCATTTTTCTGATAATTTTACATATATAATTTATTTGATTTGGAGTTACGGTTGAATTACTATGATTTTTAGAAGTTTTAACTATTTTCTGGAATTTCTTGATTTAAATTAATACCAGAAAATGATATAATGCGTCAGCACAGCGTCATGCTTACGTCAGCAGGTCAAAGGCAGCTGAATAGGTCAAACCTAACATGTGGGGTCCACACGTCAGTGTCTGTGGTTAATCCTAATTTAAAATAAACCTAAACTGGTTTAGTTAATGGGGTTGGGCCCACGCGTCAGTGACCCAATTAGCTAAACAAGGTTTAATTAGTTGTTAAACCAATCCTAACTAAAACTTAATAGGGCTGGGGCCCACATGTCAATGACCCAGGGGAGGTCAAACCCCTGGTCAAAGGCCCAACACGCCGGCGGCTCGTCGCCGGCAACAGCACGCACGGCGGAGGCTCGAGTTTCGCCCTCAGGCGACCAAAAGGACGGCGGAGAGGCTCTGCGTGGAGCTTGGCGTGCGCTGCATCCAGGGGAGCTCACGAGAGGGGCTGGGGTGGCCGGAGTCGTCACCGGCGTCGACCTTGGCGGTCGCCAGAGCTCGGGCGAGCTCGGGATCGACACTACGGTGGCCGGGGAGTGGCGTGCTTAGCTCCTACGGCACCTACACGACGCGGTGAGCACATGGGTGTGCTCGGTTGGGAGCTACGACGGCTGTGGCCACGGCGGCGAGAAGCTCGGGCGGCAGCGTGGTTCGGTCTCCGGCGGAGCGAGGGCTACAACGTGCAAACGGAGCACAAAGGAGGGGGGTTCGGGTCAGCGGCTCACGACGAGTCGGACGAGCAGGTCGGCGAGGCCGGAGGAGCGTCAGAGCGAGCGAGGCGGCGAGGCGGATCTCCGGCGACCCGAGGAGGATGAAGGGGTCGGGGACGATGCTTCGAGGCGTCCGGCGCCGCGTGGCCCGGCGGAGAGGACTAGGGAGACGAGGCGGACCTCGTGGGCACGTCGGAGAGGCGAGGGGAAGGCGGTGGTCGCGGTGGCGCACGGCGGTGCTCTCCGCTGCGCTTGGGACAGAGGGGGAGAGCGAGACAGAT
This sequence comes from Triticum dicoccoides, assembly GCF_002162155.2. Classification (NCBI taxonomy): domain Eukaryota; kingdom Viridiplantae; phylum Streptophyta; class Magnoliopsida; order Poales; family Poaceae; genus Triticum; species Triticum dicoccoides. The sequence goes on from NC_041390.1 coordinate 177,697,097, forward strand.
GATGGGGAGGAGCTCAGGGAGAATGGAGAGAGACCAGGGGGGCTCGGTGGAGCTCTCGGGGGTGGACAGCGCCGAAGAGGGAGAGGAGGCAGCAAGCAGCTGCCTGGCGGGCATGCACGCTCGCCGTGCTCCCTTTCGCCGCTGCCTCCTGGCGAGGGAGACGACTGGCAACGGCCAGTTGGGCCGGGCCACTATTGGGCCGTGGTGGGGCGCCAGGTAAGTGTCAGGTAAGTGTTTTCTTATTTCCTGTTTTCTTTTTCTATTTCTGACATTTGTTCTCTATCCAAAAGAAATGTTAAAACACTTCCATAAATGCTGAAAATATTTGTGGCATCTAGATATAATATTCCAGAGGCCCTTACCAATTCCCAACATTTTTGGAGCCATTAAAATATTTATATAATTTAAACAGCTCCAAATCAAATATTTATGCATTGATTCAAAAATCCAAAATGTGTAGTAAAAATGTGCATCACCTCTGGTTGTTGTTCCCAACATTATCCAAAGAGCATGAACATTTTTGAATAGCATTTTGGGTTCATTGAAAATCCATTTTAAAGTTGAACCTATTTGAATTTGCTTTGGTGCTAGGGTTTGAAACATCCCCATTTCAAATTCATTTGAAAATTTAAACATGATGCACAAAGCAAGCCTAGGACCATACCAGAACTAGGGATGTGACAGCAGGGGTAAGGTAGAATGGGCGTTCGCATGAAAAATGGCTAAGGACTCAAAGCATAAAACATAGCTTAAGCCGGCTTCCAGCCTTCCTTTTACTAACCGACTATTAAGTAGTCGGCTCACCGCCTTCTATTCAACTTGCTAAAAAACTCTAAAACGGCTAAGTACTTGCCCTCTCAAAGTAGCCAAGCATTTGATCCAATGGCAGTCCGCAGAGCGGCTGTCCGACTAGCAAGACAGGCAACTAAGGGAAAGCGGCAAAGGAAAAAGCCAAAATAGCAATGAGCAAGAAAAGATAAAACTCGGATAAATATTTACATAGCATAGGCCCTTGGCCGAATCTTCGAGCAGAAGTTCAAAATACACCCCGCGGGTGGAATTGTGCGAATTAACAAGTTCTTCAAGATTACTAAAGCAGATAAAATAAAGATAAGGCGGCAGCCTAAGATGCGGCAGACGGATTCGGAGGGTCAGAGGAGGCGGCAGCGTCAGGCGTTGGGGCGGTCTGCTGGGCAATCTCAGCTTCATCGCCTCCGGCGGCAGTCGAATTGGTCGCACGCGGCTCGTTGCTGGAGGCGCGGTCGAGCTGAGGCGGGCCGTCCGCTCCATCTTCTAGTGCTTCCGTCTCGCCTCCATCCTCCGACTCGCCTTCCTCCTCGACGCTGGAGCCGATCACCTCCGCCGAGTCCTCGGCGTAGTCTGGGTTCATCCCAAACCACTCCGGCGGACCTCCTCGCCGTCTTCAGACCGCTCGGGGACGAAGACGCTGGTGTCAGTGTACTCGGCGATCACTGCGGCACACTTGACGAGGGTGTCTTCCGCGGCTGCCAGCTCCGACTGGGCCTCTGACCGGAGTGTGGCCAGCCGGTCTAGATCCAGCCCCGGATACCACGCCTTGACGAACTCCAAGGCCCGGCGCGCTCCAGCTTGGGCCGAGGAACCCTTCCAGGCCTCAAGACGACCAGCCGCAACCTTAAGCTAGTCGGCAGTCAGGCTGGGGGTGCGCAGAGCCTGCATGTCCGGCCACAGGGCGGCAATCGCCTGGGCGCCGACACGTTGAAGCCGGCGCAACATCCGGTGAGTTGGCCGAAGTCGAGCCTCGATGCTCAGGATATGCTCATCAAGGGTTCGGGGGGCGTCGGCGGCGATCTCTGCACCTTCCGCCCTCCGACCTTCGCGGTCAGCCTCGATGGCTTGGATGGCCGCCTGCGAGTGTCCAGGGAAGAAGTCTGCCAAGACAGAAGAGACGAAGAAACAAGTCAAAAACCGGGAGTTGGCATGATTTATAATCGGCAGCTCAAAGAAATAAAGTAAAGAAACTCACCATCAACGATGTCTTCAATCTCATGGAAGTCGGAGGCCAGCATTGCCTCTCTATCAGTCCAGGAGGAGCGCTCGCTCGCGAACTCGGCCAGGAGGGCAGTTTCCGCCTCTTCTGCCTCCTTCTGCGTCTTCGCAAGCAGCTCCCTCTGCTCTGCCAACTGAGTGGCCACAGATCACGCTCTGTGGCGAGCTTGCTGCACTCCTCCCCCTTGGCGCGCAACGCGGAGTTGGCCTCGCTCAGCTTCTATTGAAGAACAGCGTTGGCTTCTGAAGAGATGGAAGAAAGAAGGCATTAAGTCATCAGAAAAGAAGGTCGCCGGGGAGATCGGGCCCGACTGCTCAGCAGTCGACCCGAATCTCGGGGACTACAGCCCACGGGTGCGCCAGCGCGCCCCCGCGAAGAAGAAAAAGAACTTACTCCGGCTCTCCACAAGTCGGCGGTCCTCTTGCCCAACTCTTCAACGTTGCAGTTGAAGGCGGTGACACGGAGGTTGTGGTAGTCCTGCAACAAGTATTTCAGACAAAAGTTAGTACCCAGAACTCACCAATTGGAGTTCCGGGCCGCCTGCTCAGCAGCCAACCCAAAACTCGGGGACTACACCCAGTGGGTGAGCTGGCGCGCCCCCACAGAGAAGAACAAAACAAGAAAAAAAGAGGACCAAAGATAAAGCATACCCGGACGGCTGCGCGCGACGCCAGGTACGCCTTGGTGCAATTCTAGATCGCGTCGCCCTCAGCTCGCAGCTTCGTCTAGACATCCAGAAGCGCCTGGTTCAGCGGCCCCGTGCCGCCTCCTCGCACCCACCCAATGGGCGCGGCGCTCGTCGCTTCAGCGTCTAGGATCGCCGAGCTGGCGGCGCCGGTCTCCATGGGGTGTGGCGCCGAAGTCGCCTTCTCAAGATGGCGGCGCGTTGGCGAGCCGACTTGAACGAGTAGCCTCGCCACGGCCTCGTCTTCGGTCGGCGGCACCGGCGGGACTGCCGACTGTTCGCCTTGCGCGCTCCCAGACGGCGGCGGCGCGCTCCCAGACGGCGGTGGAGGTGGCAGCGGAACGATCACGTCCGGCATGGAGGAGTCGTCGCCTTCCCTCTCCAGGACATGGTTCTCGCCGCCGGCTTCCCCAGTCTGCCCCGTGAACTCCGGAGGCTACCGCGCAGAGTTCAGCGGGGTGACGAACACCGCCGATTGGTGGTGCGCGGCCTCCTCTGCCTGCCGTTTCGCTGCGGCGGTGGCTTCGGCCTCGGCCAACTTCTTTTTGGCGGAGGCCTCCGCCTTATCGGCCTCCACCTTCTCCAGGCGGGCGGCCTCTTCCTCATTGTGCTTCTCTTCCATCGCCTCCCGAAGGTCGGCGGTGGGGTCAATCCGCCGAGTGGAGGCGGACGTCTCTGCTGACCCGATGACGGAGGCGGCGGCGACCCTCTTAAGAGTGAGGGGAGCCCTGAAGCAAGGGAAGCATGTAAAAGACTCAGACAAAGCTACAGAGAAAGAATAAAGTGTCAAGACGGAATACTCACGTGGAGACCATTGGTGGCTTCTTCACTTCCTTACGGAAGCGGATGGCCTTCGCAGCCGCTTCGTCCTGCCGGGTCGCTGCAGCCGAACTCTTGGGCTTCTTCGGCCGACTGCCGAACAAAGTCGGAACGACCCGGCGCTTCTTCCCACCGCCCGGAGCACCTGGCGCGGCAGAAGAGCCTGCACCAGGATGGCTGGCTCCTGGCCGGGGGTGGGGGGCGACCTCCTCATCATCGTCAGGTCAGTCCTCTAGACTGGCCCCGAGCCGCGGGCCACCTCCTCCCTCGGCGTCGTCTTCCAAAGCCGCCGCCCCCAAATCGGGGTCGTCGACGTCGCTCTCCGCCCGGTCAGCACGGAACCCATGGGTCGGCCCCGAGGTGCCGACGGGTGGATGGAGGAGGGGATTCTGACCAAGGCCGACTGGTCAGGTCACACAAAACAGACTCGGCAAAAAAGAAGACAACTCGAAGAAAGAAAGAAAGGGAAACTCACTATATGTGGGGGGTTGGCGCGGTAGTACGGCTCCTTGCCGAACCGCCAGTCCTCCAGCAGCTTGCTGTCCGAAAGGTAGTTCACCATGTAGGCCACCTCCTGGTGAGGCATGTCCTTGGTGCACATTCGACTCGGATCACGGAGCCCGCTCATTTGGCATACCATATGGGGGCGGCCTTGGAGCGGGAGAACTCGGCGCGCCATGAAGGCGGCCAGCAGGTCTGGACTAGTCAGGCCCTTCGACTGCGTTAGCACTCGGAGTCGGGTGACGGCGCCGGCTCCTGCAGGCGTCAGCGACTTGGCTCAGTACGACCAGTTGGGCAGTCTCCCAGCCGGCGGGCCGGCTTCGAAAGCCGGCAGGTTGACCCAATCGCCCCTCGCAAAGACGCTCTTGACGTAGAAGTACGAGCGCTGCCACATCTTCACCGACTTTATCAGCTTGATGGTGGGGAAGGGGTTGTCGGCCCCCAATCTCTGCACGACGATGAAAGTGCCGCATTGAGCCGGCACGCCTGCAGCCTGGGTGCCGAGGTTGGAGAAGAAGAACTCCCCCAGAGCTCGAGGGTGGGCAGAAATCCGAGGAAGCCTTCGCACAAGGCTACGAAGGCGGACAGCAGCACCACTGTGTTGGGCGGAAGAAGCTGCTCGCCGGCACCCCCAATCCGCGTAGGCAGTGCGAGCGGAAGATGACCCGCTCGCCCTCCTCCGGCGCAGGGGAAATCTCCCCCTTCGGCGAAAGAAGCACCCGCACGTGATCTTCGTCGGGGAGACGATGAGTCTTGCGGAGGAACTTGATGTGGTCATCATGCACTTCTGAGCCGTCCCAGGTGCCGGAATGCACCGAGGGAGGCGCGGCGGCAGAAGATGAACTCATCACGAGCTGATCGCCACGGCGTTCGGCAAAGCTTGGGCGCGCGGCGGAGCAAGGAAGGAGAAGAAGGAGAAGAGCAAGGAGTAGTGGGAAGGAGGGGCGCGCGTGCTCTACCGCGCCCCCCTCCTCTCCCTACTTATAGCCTCATGGGCTGCGAAGCCGAGGGGCGGACGTGGGATTTACAGCGCCCATGACCCCACGACCCCCACGTTTCCATGACAAAGTTATTGCGCGCAGTAACTTCACCAGAATCCCAACCGTCAGCGCGGGCCACAACGGATCTGCTCGAGGGCCGAGGTGCGGTAGTGGCGGGCCCCTCCTACGGGCATGTCCCGTCATGCCTGTAGGCTGGCAGACTAGCCCGGCCACGCACTGCCACGTGACGGGCCTGGAATGGGCGGCGGCCTGGAGGCTTAGCCGGCACGCTACTTGGATCCCGCCAAGACGTTCGAAATACTATGCGAGTCAGAGTTGGGCGAGTCCGACTCCTTCAAGTCAGCCCGACGAAAATCAAGCAAGAACCATGTGTCGAGCACCCGGAGAGAGAAGCTGCTGAGGTTTCTCGGCCGATCGTCCGCGGCGCCTCATCAGCTTCGGGGACTACTGTCAGAGTAATGGGCCACGCGTAGGCTAACCCGAGCCCAGAACCTCTCAAGACATCGAGGCAGGCCGCGCCCCTCAAGACCCCAGGACGAAGAGCCGCCTTCTGAGAAGTCGGCGGCAAGATAGCCGACTGCCCACTCATGGCCGAGTCCCGTTGACGACTTTAGGATAAGCTGACTCCTGACTGGGGACTTCCAGGGAAGCCGGCTTTGGGGAGTCGGCCCACAACTCCAACAAACCCCATGCCCTCATCAAGAGGGACGGGACGGGAAGTGGCTACAGTCAAGCCCACTCCCACCCCTTACCAGGGGCAGGCATGGCTACAGCACGCCGTACTCGGGAAGATCTCCATGCGGCGTGGCACTGTTGCCGTGCCGGCCCTGACATCAGCACCAAAGGACCGAATCCTGTGCCCACGACGGCTTGCCTGTACGACCCTGGGGCGGCGGTCCCACTAGCCAGTGGGACCCAAGGAGACGGCAAGTGCACCCTCAGTCGGACCCGTTGGGAGTCGGCCCCCGAGAGTCGGCCAGATCCTCCCCCGGGCCCGCGCACCATTAATCAGATGTGACGAAGAGCAGCAATAGTGATCGCCCGACAGAAGGCGGGGCTGTTGCCATGACTCCATGACCAAGCTCGTGTCATCAGAAGCACGGCTATAGTAATCAGCAGCCGGCAAGACCCGCCCGCGGCGGACGCGGCCTGTTGGTCCCGTACCTAAGCAGTTGGCAGGGCCCACCAGTCGGTGGGCCCCAGCAGTCAGCGGAGAAGATGAAGGCCGGAGACACTGACGACTGGGCCCCCGTCCAGTCAGATTACCATTGTACCCCTGGGGGTAGGCCTATATAAGCCCCCCAGGGCACCCATGCAAAGGGTTGGAATCCATTAGCCCTAGACCAGATCATATAGGAGGGAGAGAGCTAGCCTTGCCCTCTCCTACCTCCAGAAAACAGCTCAAGGAGCAATCGTGTAAACTCTTTGCCATAGTGATCATGCGGAGACCTCGTAGAGCAGCAGTAGGGGTATTATCTCCCCGGAGAGCCCTGAAGCTTGGTAAGATTCGCCGGCATGCATGTCTACACCTCATCCCGTTTCCAGGCACCGGTGACGTTCTACTCGCCCCCACCATGATAAGCCATCCTTTGGCATATATCGCACCCAACCCCCAATAGTTTACCAGCAACACAGTCATTTGTAAATTTCTTTGATGTAAGAAAAATGATTCCAACACATATATAAGATAAAAACACGGTGTCCCTCATGCAAAAAATACTAGTGCTACAAGTGATAACAGCAAACCATTTAAACAAACATGGTATCACAACATAAATTACATGTGAATTCTCCTGCACCCTAGAAGTACATATGACCAGCTATCTACGTGCTTAAGTAGCTATTTAAGTTGAGGAAAACATGTAATTCTTAACAGTAAGTATCAAACATATAGATAGACGCGGTCTATAATAGGGTTAATAGGCTATGGCATTATGTAATCAGTAGCAAACTAAATTAAGCCAAGCAACGTAATTGAATAATTTTGCAATAGGTGGCTAACTAAAATTCCGAGAAGTAGGTAACCGAACTTACATTAGCTCTTTGTATAGGCACACTGCAATCTTTTTCACTTGCAAGGTTCTACGAAGGAGTCCATGGCATCAATTGCATGGATACGCAGTCCCAGTACTTCTTTCTTCCCACACTGCATTGGTAAGTCGAATGGTTAATCTGGTAAGAGGTGCGTCCTTGATATGTTATATGAGGACGTGTAGTCAGACTAGTTGTAGCCACACACATCACACTGGCTTTTACTGGATATTTCATGCGATTACATTTGGCACATCGAGATCTAAGAAATCTACAATAGGATGAAAAGACTGGCATCCTTCACATTATTGGTGAACTCAGTTCATAGAAACAAGCAATTCAACCATTCTGTGGGTAAATCAAAAGCGCCACTGGAATATATTTCACTACTCCAGTCATACACGCAAAAAGGGGCGACACCACCATTGGTGCTGGTATGGGCGGCCGCCACAGGTGGCTAGGAAGTGTGCACCAAGTTTGAGTCGTCCAGGTTGGCCCAGGCTAGTTTTGTTCATCCCAACGCATGAGCAGGCAATGTAAAAAATGAAGAAAAATGTTTCAATTTGGATGGGCCAATAACATAACTGCAAGGCAGGCCTTATAGCAGGCTCGCAGCCCAAATGAGCAGGAAACGGACGGTCGCAGCTTGCAAGAGTAGGATGCGCAACGAGTAGGTACATCACATCCCTAATTATATCTAATTCAACTATTCAATTTCTGGCCAATAGTTAAACCTGACGTGGTTGTAAAACTGCTTGGATGTAGGGAATCTTTGAGAAAATGAAACCGATTTCTCCTTATCTTATAACTCCCCAATCAATACCAAACTGACTGAATCTGATGTATCTAATCAAGTTTCCAGTGCAAACATACAAGCTCATATTGTTCTTGAGCCTGAAGTGTCTAATGAACAGACTACTAATGAATGATTTGATGCAAACATTTTACATGCTCCTAGTGATGAACATACAGTGTCTAATGAGGGATCTAATGCAAGCATTTTGCGAGCTCCCATTGAAGGATTTAGTGTCTAATGATGATCTGCTATGTTGAGAGAGACATAGAGATTTGCAGGCATTCATGACAAGCAAATTATAGTACATTTTCATGGCTTGAGAAACGTCGAGGCCATCTACCAGAAAGTCCCTGTATCATGACAACGTAGCATAAATACTTTTCTAATATGTTGTTTGAAACTATTGGTATACTTGTGCAGGATAGATATATTGATATGCAATTTGCGCACTGGTTATAGGTGCAATTACACTTCGATATTATTAGCCAGAGAATGAATTATTTGAAGTAGGTATAGACCATGTTAGTAGTCCTTGTACACCATGTTGCATTTTGTGTTTTTTGGTGCTTGCATGATTTAGTGTTTTATAATCTGAACTACTTTGGATTATTAGCTGGTTTTCAAAGTGCATGTAGCTTCACATTTCTCAAGTTATGTTGATTTCTACAGTGCAAGTGCCCTCGTATTTTTTAAGTTAAATGTTCGCCCCTGGTAACTTGAATTCGTGGATCTGCCACTGCACACAAATCATACACGCAGGTCAGTAAAAATTAAATGAAATGCAGGGACATATGCTAGCTCGTTGTACAGGCTCACTACAGCTCTGCTTGTGCTTGGGATGTTCCATGTACAAGTCCATGTTACCACTTGCTTGGACGTGCTGGCCTTGTGCTCCTTGTATTCCCCTCTGCATTTTTGACTCGGCGAATGGTTGATCAAATAAGAGGAATCGACCTTGCTGTTGTACCGGAGGACATATACTTACAAGGTTATACAGGTATGCAGGATCAGTACCAGATCTCATAGCGCCGTCAAGCTTCGCTAAAAATGGTTTTTCTTGTTTCAGATGATATCTCCAGAAGAAATAAGAGTTAAAGTCAGAGTTGCATAGGCGTTTAAGCTAAGAGATCAGTGAAAGGATATCAAAATATCGCCGCAACAATGCACAAGGGAGTGATGCTCGCCTAACTAGAGTGCGGGTCACTTCAGAACAGTGTAGGGTGATGCGCTAGCATTGGTTGGTCGCGCACGGATGTAGATCTTCAGTGGCAGCGGAGTGCTACGATGCAGTGCACGAGACCGTTGGTGAAGCCCCAATGGCCTCGGGGGGCGGAGGTGTCACGATGTGCTTGGTGAAGTAGCCCCGGTGAGGTAGGAGACGGCGTCGATGAAGCGCACCTGATGCGGTGGCAGTCGGTGTCTATGAGGCACGTCAGTTGCGGTGGCCGACGTTGTCAGTGGACCACCCGGTGTGGTGGACGAGGGCGTAGATGAGGTAGCTCCGGTGTGGTGGCGAAGCGCGACCGTCGTCTTCATCGTCGTCGTCCGGGATAGAGGTGGGGAAAGAGACAAGACGAGGGGCGATTCGAACTTTGCTTGGGTTGGCGGCGAATTAGGGATTTGAGCAATCTGAGCGTGGAAGGGGACGGTGGAGAAGGGAGATTTTGTAGGGCTAGAATTGGGGCCGCTAGATATTTCAATCCGAAATGTGGAAGCACGAACTTATTTTGTCGTCGTTCTTTTTTGGGTGGAGGGGAGGGAGGGGGTGGGTGGCTGGGTGCTAAGCGTCCTTACGACACACGCGGCCACCACGACACGACCCTGGTCTACCTGGTGCGCCTATATTTCAGAATGCAAACAAATCTTCTTTCATTTGCAAACGAATATGTGTGTATTACCATGCCTGTGATTTCCTTGCAAATAATTAGTCATTTGAAATGAGATACTATAAATTAATTAATGAGGAGTTATTTGAAAAAACTCAAAACGGCATCCACACTAACGTTGATTAGAGTGTGTGTCACATAATTAGTTATTTGAATTAGAGTGTGTGTCACATAGCGATCTCCAATTCTAACATGGATTTCGCATTTCACAGTATCCATGCTACTTATTTAGTACAAATTCATATGTATATGATGAACACCATGGTAGTGAGAAAGCTTTTGGATGGATTCAAACATATGACCTACAAAATAGCGCAACAATCGAGTCAATGTCAACTTCTCCAAACCTAGTATGGCACACATTCGAAATAATTACCCGTATGCATGGTCCTCAGTTCAAATCTTACAATGTACACGGAATTGAAACATTGATATTAAGTCTCGTACTATCTAAATTCAAATGTTGTTTTTAGCCCCACCCCATCCCCTCGGCATAGACGCTACATAATTCCTCTATCGGTTAATCTTCCTCTCCTAACCACCTTAGGAAGCTATCGGTTTTCGACACACGTTAATTGTTTCTCTCCATGTTTCAATCTCTAACTCTCTCAACTACACAACCCCTTTTTCCACTCTGTTACCAAATGTATTTACCTCACACACCCGACATTGTACCCCATGCCGAGATCTCTCTCTCTCCCTCCCACCCTCTCTCACTAGATACATGCATTGCCTTTCTAGCCCCGCAACCTCTCGTGCGCACGCACGCACGTTGTCTATCTAGGTCACTCCCTCAAGACTTTCTCACTCTTTCTTCCGCACGGCGGGCCACACTCGCTCAATCTCGCTCTCTTTATGTGAGTCTTGATTAACCTCGTTTTCTTTCACACACAAATGATATATCTCCCTGTTCGGGCCTCGATCGACACACTCTATACTCTCTCATGAAAATTGTCTCTCTAGGTCAGTCCATCCAACCCGCCCCACTCTTTTGACCTCATGGCGGGCCACGCTCGCTCAATCTCTCTCTCTCTCTCTCTCTCTCTCTCTCTCTCTCTCTCGCTGTATGTCTCGATTAACCTCGCTCTTTCTCGGACACAAATGATATATCTCCATGTTTAAGCCCAATTCGACATATTCATATTGTATACTCTCTCACGCACATTGTATATCTAGGTCACTCTCTCGAACCCGTCTCACTCTTTCGATCGCATGATGACCCACACTCGCTCAATCTCTCTCCCTTTATATATGTAATTGACTATCCTTGCTTCATCCCACGCACAAAATATATCTACATGTCTGTGACTGGATCATCTCTCAAGCTCTATTTTACAGTCCTCACCCTTCCCAAAAGCTCAATCAGACAATATCTCGCCAGAGCATACATATCTTTTCAATGAATGTCGGACCACACTCACTTTGTCTCTCTATCTATATGTCTCTCGATTGATCTCGCTTTCTCATGCCGTATCTTCCACACATTGAAGCTACCTCTCCGTCCCTCGCAAAGTAGGAGCTATTTACATTGCGAGGGGGAATCCAACCTTGGATTAATTTGTGTAGGCATTTATTCTAGTGGGTTTAGATTATATTTTCGTAGCATTCGGCCCAGAACTACTCAAAACACCGTTGCAGCCCCCGCACCTCCCCCACTTGATTTCACTCTGGCTTGCTCATCGCTCTCTCGCACGTCCTTTCTCGCCTTCAATGTTGCACCATGGTATTATTGCAAAAAATCTATTGTTCTCTTTAGTTATTACAAATAAGCTACAAAACTACACACCGATAGTCCACCTGGAATGGAACAAATTTCGACCCACAAATTAAAGTTCTACAAACCACACACCGAGGGGCCCACCTATAATGAAACAAATTTGGACCCATATACAAATAAAAAAATAAAGGACGAGGATCGAACATGCGACCAGGGACTTCAAGCCGCACATCAATAGGCAACATACGTAGAACAGAATGTTTGTTGTACCCCCCTTTGTTCATATAATGTTTTTTTATTACCACATCCTATTTAATGGATAACATGTAATATTACTTCTAGTACATTAGTGGGACTGGCTCATTAGCACATACTACTCGCCTTCACTTATTGGTGGGTTCAATGTGTGCTCTCTCTCCTCGCCTTCTATGTTTAGATGCACGGGCAAACACGAGAACTCGCGGGCGATGATGCCGTTGACCATATCTGGACGCGTTCACAAGTTACGCACCAGTTTCACGTACTAGTAGTACTAGTCAATGTGTACGTGCAATGCACGTTAATTGGGAAGTATATTAAGTGCATGTGGATATCAAGTAGGATATTATTTGCGTGTTATTATGTGATCAACACTATTTTTGGCACGAAATTAACTGCACGCTAAATGTGTTGAGCGCTCGACATTGAAGTAGTCTAAGTCGTTGGATGAGAAGGAATACATGTGGCTTGATGACGTTTTATATTTAATTTGATACGGCTCTAGCAGAACATTCAATCGATCAAACCATAAATTTCATCCAGTCTGACTCCGACTTTACATTCATACGACGATCGATCTAAAATAAACGGAAATGATAAATGTTCAGATTTTAAGCATGGCAATCCAAAAAAAATTCATGGCAAATTTAGAATACGCGGCGGGGGTCGTCTTGCGGTGGGAAGCGTCTCCTCTGCCATGCTCTGTGTGTCGGCGGGCCACTGACCGACAGCGACGGTGGCGTCTTGCACTGTTGTTCGCGTACTCCTGGACGTTGGCCCTAGCTTCAAGGAAGGTCACAATGTTCTAGACTTTGGTCTCTAGGAGCGAGTCAACTGGCGGGAGGAGGCGACGGGCGTTGGGGCAAGGAAGCAGTCGGCGGCGGCCATCCACGCCATTGAGGGGGCACTGGCACCAATGCAGGGACAAGCGCTGGCAACGGCGCGGCGGAGACATTCTTGTGCATGGGCACCGACACGGGCGCACACGTCAGTGCATGCGCAGGCGCATGCGCTGGCCGGTGCATGGGCACCGACACGGGCGTGCGTGTCGGTGCACACGCAGGCAGGTGCACGGGTGCATGAAAGTCAGCGGGGACTGTCGGTGTCAAAACAGGAGGATCTCGGGTAGGGGGTCCCGAACTGTGCGTCTAAGGTCGATGGTAACAGGATACAGGGGACACAATGTTTTAGCCAGGTTCGGGCCCTATCTATGGAGGTAATACCCTACGTCCTGCTTGATTAATCTTGATGAATATGATTATTACAAGAGTTGATCTAACACGGGATCGTAAATGGCTAAAACCCTAGAGGCCTAGTTTGTATGGTTATGATAATGTATATCCTCCGGACTAAGTCCTCCAGTTTATATAGACACCGGAAGGATCTAGGGTTACACCAAGTCGGTTACAAAGAAAGGAATCTACATATTTGGTCGCCAAGCTTGCTTTCCACGCTAAGGAGAGTCCTGTCCGGACACGGGTGCAGTCTTCGGTCTTCGTATCTTCACAGCCCATCAGTCCGGCCCATGGCTAACAGGCCGGACGCTCGAGGACCCCTTAGTCCAGCACTCCCTCAGTAGCCCCTGAACCTGGCTTCAATAACAATGTATCCGGCACGTAGATTCGTCTTCGGCATTGCAAGGCGGGTTCCTTGCTTCGAACTCCAAGATAGTCTTCGGATGTATCGACGTGTCCGGACCTGTAACACACACCACACACAATCGTAGAGAGAATATAATATTCCACAAGTCCAATCCCCTGACAACTTTTTTACAACATGGCATCATGTCTGCCCGGTCACTATATCGAACCGTTTTGTCTGCCATCTCATGTTTCGAGATGCGATTTCCATTGGCACATCTTGTCAAAGCAGAGATAGTGTCCCCTTATTGCGGGATCCTCATCAATACGGGCGTGGGTAACCCAACCGTGTCGTTTACACAGCCCTTGGGAGTAGGTGAGTTTTAAGGCGAGTAGGAAGGTGTTTGATATTCATGGCCTTTATAAGGGGATAAGGATTCGTCCTCATTCACCCATGCCTTCTCCTTCCTCTGCACATCCATTCTTGAGCTCCACCGCCCATGCTCTAGCTTCCCCCTCCAGAGAAAGCACTCCAACCATGTCCAGATCCAGAGCTGGAGGCAAGTGGATGGTCTCCTCTGTTAAGAAGAAAGACATCAAGGAGCTCCGAGAGGCTGGATACCTGGCCAAGGAGATCGTTCACCGTCTCCCGGCCGAGGGACAGATTGTCCCTACCCCAGAGCCCCATGAGAGGGTTGTGTTTCTCACACATTTCCTCTGCGGGCTGGAATTCCCTCTCCATCCATTTGTCCGCGGACTGATGTTTTACTACGGGTTGGACTTCCATGATCTAGCCCCCAACTTTATCCTCAACATCTCAGCATTTATAGTCATCTGCGAGGCCTTTCTCCGTATCCCACCTCACTTCGGCCTATCGCTGAAGACCTTCAATGTAAAGCCGAAGGTGGTGAGAGGCCATCAAACAGAGTGCGGAGGCGCCATGGTGGGCAAGATGCCCAATGTCACATGGCCCGAAGGATCCTTTGTGGAGACGGTGAAGGGGTGGCAGTTGTGGTGGTTCTACATCACGGAGCCGCACGACACCAACTGGGCGGTGGCCCCCGAATTCCTATCCGGAGTTCCGATGCGGCTCACCTCCTCAAAAGAGAAGGGTCTAACCTGGGGTTCTTTGAACGAGCTAACTGGGCTCCAGACGTGTGTCCAGAATATGATAACCAACAAAATCAATCTTTTCAACGTGATCCAGGTTATGCTCATTCACCGGATCCTTCCGTGCCAACGCCGGACTTGCTATTTGTGGGAGTTCGATTCGGCCAAGCACCAGACGCTGCTAAAGCTCTTCGACACGACACACGGAGACATTTGGAAAGTGCGCTTTAAGGCCGGAGAGACACCACCGCCTACGACCAAGGATCGCGGCTTAGCTTAAAACGCCAGGCTAACTCGGTAAGTTCTTTCCTGTTTTATAGCCTTTACTGGCATATTTTGAGAAGGAGTCTAAGCCTTCCTATCAATTTTTTAGGCCTGGATCGACATAGCGGGGCGGATTAACTGTCCGGCTCCGCTGCCCGAAGACCAAGAAACCCCACTTCTGACAAAGATGTTGTTTCTGGCGCCTTATGATGTGCCGGAGAAGAAGGCCAAGAGGGCCCGGAGTGGCGTTCGCCGAAAAGGCGCTTCAGACGTGACGTCCGAACACGAGACTCACTCTTCGGCCGCCGAAGACGACGATGAGGAGGAGGAAGAAGAACGCGACTCGCCCCTAGGGAGGGAAGGAAGAAAAGGGGGAACTCCCCAAATTTGGAGGCGAAGGCGCCCAAGAGGCGGAATGGCTCCCTTGCGGATAACTCCGCGTAGGATGTCGATAGCAGTCCAGAGCGACCCCCACGAACCAAGCCTCGCGCCGCCTCGTAAGTACCTTATGCACATCCAAATGTCTAGCCTTTCTACTTTGCAATATTAATATGTTTAAATTATGCTATTACAGTCCGGCCGACAACAACTCCCCACGATTCTCGACTGTAGGTTCGCTAGATTGAAGGAAGATGGCCAGCATGTCACCGCCGCCCGCTCACTCCCCCAAGGCCGAGGACGACGCGGAGGTGTTGTCCCGAAGGACTTTCCTAGGCCGGGGAGAGGCTCAGGAGGCGCGAGAAGGCGATGCCTCTGTCGCCGGACTCCAGTGGGAGCCGATCCCCATGGAGACTGGTGGCAAGGAGGGCCGTGTTCAATCCGGCCCTCAGCCGGACTCGATTCTGGAGACCGATGCAGCTCCCGAATCCAGCACGCAACCTCCTTCGAAAGAAGGGGGTATGTGTACTCCATCGGTGACCCCTGTTCAACCCGGGGCACCGGATAATCTGCTGGAAGCGCTGCGAGGTGCTTCCATTGTGGATGAGCACCGTGTCCTTATGGGCACAGTAATTGAGAAGGCTCAGTCCGCCAAAAGCAGACTGAACGAAGCCCGTGCTAGCCTTTTAACAGGCTTTGAGGTAAGTAATGTAATTGTAGAAAGGATATCATAGTGTAGACAGTAGCCCCTGATGCTCTGTTCGGTGTTCAGGAAGAAAAGGCCGAACAGAGGATCAAAATAATTTTCCCATGAGTCTAACATAATATGTCTATGTGAATAAGCAGGTGTCGCTACTGGCTGCTGCTGCTCATACTGCGGAGGTCTCCGGCCTGAAGCAGAGCTTGAAGCAGGCCAAAGAAGAGCTCGGCCTCATGAACAAGCAGCTAGAGGACAGCCAAGGTATGAAGAGACCAGCGCGTGTATTTAGGAATGATGAATGTTTCGTGCTGACTAAAGTGTCATGAATTTTATTAGGGGCCATGACCGAGGTGGCGGCCCTCAAGAAGGCATTAGCCGAGGACGAGGACCAAGTGCCCAAGGAGCGCGCCATGCGCGAGAAACACGAGGCCCGGGTCAGCGAGGTCTAGCAAGAGCTCCAGGACGCCGTCAAGAAGTACGAGTCCTTCGAGCGTGATTCTAAGATGCAAGCGTCCGAACTTGCGAAGGCCCGCCAGAGCGCACAACAGGCTCGAACCGAGGCCCAGAGCACCCTTCAGGAAATCCAGGCGGCCAAGAAGATCGCGGCGGGTAAGGCTTTAATTATGCAAAGTAAGTCTATGAAGGAAACGTTCCTTTTACTTACCCGAATTTGGAGTTCTCCAGGGGCATTTACAGATTTGCTGCGCAGCGTATCAGATGCTGATGAGTTCTATCGAGCCGAAGAAGGGAGTTCTACAGAGAAGTTGTTCTGGTCTCAATATCTTGTACAAGAACATCCAGTGCCCTTCAGCGACTAGCTGAAACAGCTGGTCGAGCTGCACAAGGCGGCCAAGCTAGCCATGAATGACCTGATAGTCCGACTATGGCCTGCCGCGCCGATACCCAGCAGCTACTTCGGACTTGTGAAGCGGCTTGTTAGTGCCTGCCCACGGCTTGAGGTCATAAAGTGGTCAGTCTGTATTGAAGGTGCCCGGATGGCCTTTGCCCGTGTCAAGATGCACTGGGCGAAGATGGACGCCAAGAAGCTGATGACCGAGGGTCCACCTGAGGGCAAGGAGCACCGCCGACCCGAGTTACATTTTGATTGTGCCCTGGAGGGTCCCGCCTTATGGCAGAGCAATGTGCGAAGGATGTTATATTCCCATGAAAATATTCGTATTATCATGTCCTGTAACATGAAACAATGATGTTATGCAATATATTGCTTGTTATATTTTAATTTTTTCCTCCTGTGCGGCCGTGTTGTATGAAATCTGAGGGTTGGCCAATCGTCGGCTTCTACCCCCACGTAGGTAGTACGGGGGTGTTCGGGATAGAATCTAAACAATCTTGATCCAATTATATGGTCCTTGAAGGAGTTATTTAGCACAACGAACCAGGCAACCAGACTATGTGGCTTGAACGCCCTCACTTAGCCATAGGAGTTTTATAATAAAAACATGGGCACAGCCCCTTGTATTCGAACTAGAGTGCTATAAGCGTCTGATCAGGAAGTACCGATCCTTCGCGTAATGCGGAAGAAACCTCCAACGATTTGCAACCTCCGAACAGCTGACCGGCTCTCCCCGCATCATGACAGTCCATTTTCGGCTTTCTCTACCGAGGTGCTCCATTGGATAAAACAAGGCACAATCGCAATAGTTCTCCCTTTACTACCTTAGCTGATATAGCGGAACGTAAGTTAGCAAGCATAGGAGGCGGGCAACCCAACTATTGACCAAAGACATGATTCGGAGCCAATGCATATAATGCTAAATTCGGGGTGTCGGACTATAATTATAAAAAGTGTTCGGACTTTTGTTGCCGTAGTGTGGGGTGCTATGAAGCCCCTGGCGAACATCAATCGTACCAAAGTGTACGGGTGCTACCTGATAGGGTTATCCACATGGGGCAGAGAGAAAAAAAGGAAGAAAACAGAAAGGGTGCAAAGGTAAAAAGTAGGGGTCCTAAAGCTCCAGCCGCAAACTATTTTCATTGTAATTTAATTAGTACGTCAAGGCGCATTGATACAAGTAGTGCGATAAGAAACATGCTATTTGACATGCCGAAACCAAGGGAGAGCTGCATGTGGGTCCTGAAAAACAGGTAGAGTTATCGTTAATGGAATCACCTAAAAAGTCACCCATATGTCTGCATTTCTCGATGTCTTGGTGTGTTTATCCTTCAAGAGGACCGATGACCAGACCACCCGATGGGGCAGTGGGATTGAGACCTGAAAAGGTAACATGTAAAAGTGAAAGTATGTGTGTATCCGATGTCGGTTGAGCCGTACTATGGACCACAAGCTAGCTACGCCTCCGTCGGTGCCCATGGGATTTTGAGTGCGTAGTTATGTACGTGCGGCATGAATGCCACCACTTACTCGGGACTGAGACGGAGGCAAGATTGCTAGTCGAGCTCCGGACGAGCCGAGCTCTCCTCCTGCAGAGTAGTTTGTGCCCTCTTAATGATGTGCGTGGGCTCGGCAGCCGAATTAAGGTTCTTCTTGAGAAGGTCGCTCTATACTTCTGCTGCTAAGGCAGCAATGTGCTCTTCTGTACAGAGGAAGCGTACCGTATTTCCATTAACCATTATGACATTGCATGGACCGGGCATCTTGAGCTTGAGATAAGCATAGTGTGGTACAGCCTTGAATCGAGCAAACGCAGTTCGTCCGAGCAGTGCGTGATAGCCGCTGCGGAAGGGGACGATATCTAAGATTAACTCCTCGCTTCGGAAGTTTTCCGGAGATCCGAAGACAACCTCTAGTGTGATTGAGCCCGTACAGCGGGCCTCTACACCTGGTATGACTCCTTTGAAGGTAGTCCTGGTGGGCTTGATCCGTGATGGATTAATGCTCATTTTTCTTTTTGTATCCTGATAGAGCAGATTGAGGCTGCTACCTCCGTCCGTAAGGACACGAGTCAGGTGGAACCCATCATTATTGGGTCTAGGACCAGTGCGGCTGAGCAACCATGACGGACATTGGTCGGATGATCCTGGCGATCAAAAGTGATCGGGCATGACGACCATGGATTAAATTTTGGGGCGACTGGCTCTATCGCGTAGACGTCCCTGAGCGCACGCTTGCGCTCCCTCTTGGGAATGTGGGTAGCGTATATCATGTTCACCGTTTTGACCTGAGGGGGAAACTTCTTCTATCCCCCTATGTTCGGTTGACGGGGCTCTTCATCATCGTCCTCGCTTTGCGATCCCTTTTCCCTGTTCTCGGCGTTTAATTTGCCGGCCTGTTTTAAAACCCAGCAATCTCTATTTGTTTGATTGGGTGGTTTGTCCAGGGTGCAATGAATTTGGCACGGACGATCAAGTATGCTGTCCAAGCTGGATGGGCCTGCATTGTTCTTTTGGAACGACTTCTTCCACTAACCGGACTTAGAGCCATAGAATCCGGCATTGACCGCCGTATGCTCGGTGTTGTCACTGTTGCTTCAACGCTTGTATCTGTTGCGTCGAGACTTGTCTTTGTTATTTTTAACTTCAGGGGTGCTGGTTTCGCTTGCATTGTTTTTGCTACGGGCCAACCATCTGTCCTCGCTCACACAAAAGCGGGTCATGAGTGCCGTGAGGGCCGCCATGGATTTTGGCTTTTCTTGGCCGAGGTGGCGAGCGAGCCATTCGTCGCGGATGCTGTGTTTGAAGGCTGCTAGGGCTTCAGCATCTGGACAATCGACGATTTGGTTATTTTTAGTTAAGAACCTAGTCCAGAATTTCCTGGCGGACTCTCCGGGCTGTTGAACTATATGGCTTATGTCACCAGCGTCCAGAGGTCAAACATATGTACCTTAGAAGTTATCGAGGAAGGCCTCTTCCAAGTCCTCCTTGCTGCCAATAGAATTTTCAGGCAGACTGTTGAGCCAATGCCGAGCTGGACCCTTGAGTTTTAAAGGGAGGTATTTGATGGCGTGGAGGTCATCGCCGCGGGCCATATGAATGTGGAGAATGAAGTGTTCGATCCACACCGTGGGGTCCGTGGTTCCATCGTATGGTTCTATATTCACGGGTTAGAACCCTTCTGGGAATTCATGATCCATGACCTCATCAGTGAAGCAATGAGGGTGTGCGGCGCCCCTATATTGGTTCGTATCGCAACGTAGCTCTGATGGAGTCCGTTTGCGGTTTTCAGCTCGCGCATGACTAAGTTCGTCACGTACGAATAGGTGGCCGTCGTCGTGTGTCGAGGCACGTCCTCGCGATCTGTAGATTGATCTGGTATGTCCCGGTTTATTGTTCAGGTTTTGCTGAAGGTCATATGTATGGCAATGGGCTAATTTACCTCAACCTGTGCGATGAGGCGGGGTGGGCTGGTGTTCGGCGTGAGTTGCCATTTTGTCCCGACCATGTGGTGGTCGGTCAACCGCATTGTATGATGGTGGTATGTATTCCGGCGCCTCCTTGTCAAACTGAGGTAGCAATTTGCGCTTTGGGTAGCTTTTGGTTGGGCGCTTGAGGTCGTAATCTTCGGCTCCTAGGACATGGGTCCATTTATCATTGAGCAGATCTTGGTCAGCTTGAAGTTGCTACTGCTTCTTTTTCAGGCTCCTTATAGTGGCTATTAGCTGGCGCTTGAAGCGCTCCTGCTCAAGAGATTCCTCAGGCATGATGAAATCGTCGGTGCCGAGGCTCACCTCATACTCGGAGAGCGGAAGATTACTTTCGTCCTCTGAGTCTTCATGCGTGGCCTGTTTGCCAGGGCTAACCTGCCCATCTTCCCGTTCATCTTGTTCATTAGTTGTTTCAGCAGGGTCTTCGTTGTCTTCGGCACCTTCTGGAGTGTTATCTTCTCCCGTGTCGGTGTTTCTGTCTTTATTGCGGCGTGACTTAGAGTGGCACCTATGACGTCGGCGCTTGGATTGTATTTAGGAAGGTTTATCCTCAGCTGGATCTTCCTTTTCATCGCCGTTGTTCTCCTTTGGTGCATCCACCATGTATACATCATACGAGGAAGTGGCCATCCAGCGTCCGGTGAACGGCGGGTTCTGGGCCTCTTCTTCTCCAGCATCTCATCCATACCGTCGATGTCCTCGGAATTGTAATCAAGTGTGTTGGTCAAATCCTCGACCGTGGCTATGAAGTGGGTGGCGGGTGGGAAGCAAAATTCTCCACCATCAGCCCCTAGTTCGGACCGGATAGAGATCGGCTATGAGTCCTCCATCAAGGACAGGTTTTTCAGTGAGTTTAGCATGTCGCCCAATGGTGAGTGCTGGAAGATGTCTGCGGTGCTGAATTCGAAGATCGATAAATGATCAAGTTCGGCGTCTGCGGGCTCACATGGTTAGGAACTTACGGCCGGAAACGAGTCCGGAGTTCCAGTGGCATAGGTATTGTGTGAGATCAAGTCCATGTGCGGCTCCAACGCCGGGGAATCTATGTCCTCCGTGGAGGGGTTAAGCTTCCCGTCCTTGGATGGCGCAGTCCGCTCCGGATCTAAGGCCAGAGCGGTTATGGGAGCTGTCTCCTGGATGCAGTCCGATGACAGATTTAGGTCATGTCCCTCGGGGTGGCCAGGACTGGTAGCCGCGGTTTCGAATCCGGCGAAGATCAAGTCCCCACGGATGTCCGCAACATAGTTCAATATCCAAAATATGACCTGATGGCCAGGGGCGTAGCTTTCGACCTGCTCCAGATGGCTAAGCGAGTTGGCCCGCAGAGCAAAGCCGCCGAAAACGAAGATCTGTCCGGGGAGGAAATTTCCCCCTTGGGCAGAATCGTTGTAGATGGTTGCAGGAGCCATCGAACCTCTTGATGACAGCACAATGGAACTCTCAATGAAAGCACCAATGTCGGTGTCAAAACCATCGGATCTCGGGTAGGGGGTCCCGAACTGTGCGTCTAAGGTCGATGGTAACAGGAGACAGGGGACACAATGTTTTACCCAGGTTTGGTCCCTCTCTATGGAGGTAATACCCTATGTCCTGCTTGATTGATCTTGATGAATATGAGTATTACAAGAGTTGATCTACCATGAGATTGTAATGGCTAAAACCCTAGAGGCCTAGCTTGTATGGTTATGATATTGTATATCCTACGGACTAAGTCCTTTAGTTTATATAGGCACTGGGAGGATCTAGGGTTACACCAAATCGGTTACAAAGAAAGGAATCTACATATTTGGTCGCCAAGCTTGCTTTCCACGCCAAGGAGAGTCATTGTCGGTGTTCTGGGAATGGGGCTCCCCAGACTTGCCTGCCTGCGGCCCGCCGCGTGGCTAACCAGCAGGCCGTACGGTCCATCCTCACCAACGAAGTGCCCAAGACCCTCGCGAGGGGCCAAGCCTCGCGAGGCGAATGACACAAGACCTTCTCTAGAGCGGCCTAGCCAGGCAGGCTCACGAGGAGCGGAGATATCAAGGCAAGGCGAACCCCACGAGGTTCTCGTGACGTGAGCCGTGATGATCGACACCAGGTGGGCGCCAGCATGCAAAGCATCCTTGTTTCCTCTTTGGTGCAAAGGGGGCAAGCACAGCCACGGAGTACCAAGGCCTCAGGCAAAGGTTGCCATTTCGGTGCAACAAGACCAAGACTAAGGACTTCAAGACGGAGGTCACCGTGGAGCCTAGAATAGCGTCACCAGTAGATCTTTGTGTAGGCGAAGGATACCTTTTGTTAGGATAGCTTGTACTAGATGTCCCCCTTCAAATTAGCCCGCCATTGTTGGCTCCCTTCCCGCTCGATATTTGGGAAGAGGACCAGGGCCTCTATAAATAGGACTAGCCTCCACAGTGGAAGGGGGAGCTAAAAAGAGAGACCACCTCACACACAAGCTCACCGAGCACAAGAACGCCTCAACCTCAGGAGGCCGTTCTGCCCTTGTACTATTCATCATCAGCCAAAGAGGCACTCCACCACCACCACACTGGAGTAGGGTATTACACCACAACAGTGGCCCGAACCAGTATAAACCTTGGGTCCTTCCGTGTTGTAAGTTCGTCGATTTCTTCCATGAGATCCTAGCAAACTAGAGCGTATATCGGTTGGAGGGAAAGACTTCACGCGCACCCCAGTGTTCGAACCTTAAGGGTTTGCCGGGACCCCATACCCCAACATTTGGCGCGCCAGGTAGGGGTGTGCCGGAGCTTTTCTCCATCGACCAGCGCCCTGTACCGCCGCACCACGCTCCAATGACAGGTACCTCGCCACCGACCTCCTCAGCCGGCGCCAACAGTGGGGAGTCTGGGTACCGAGCCCTGCCCCCCACCCTCCAGCGGGTGCAGTGGCTGGATAGGTTTAGGCCGGAGATGCCGCCACGTTACGACAGTGCGGAAGGCCCAGCGCTCTTCCTGCTAGCATACGAGGAGGCCGTCCTCGAATCCAGAGGTGATGACAAGATCATGGCAAAATTGTTCCCCCTGGCCCTCGCCGGCGAGCCGCGCGCCTGGCTACTCGGCCTCCCGGGATCCACAGTGACGTCCTGGGGGGAACTCCGCGACCTCTTCACTGCACGCCACGCGGCACCGGCACACCATGCAGTCTCGGCACTGCTGGGCGCTCCCAAGCACCTCCTTTGGATCGCCACGCCAAACCTTTCTTCCGCCAGATTGGAGGCGCCTGCAAGCGCCCGGGGGCTCCGCCGGGCTGGGACACGCCAAAAGCCGACCTCACCTTCGACTCGGAAGACAACCCCGGCTCCACCGCCGGCTCAGGGATGCTTCCGATGCTCTGCACGCCCACCATCTGCAACGTGGCCGTCACCAAGACCCTCATCAACGACGGTGCAGGTCTCAACCTGCTCTCCGTGGAAGCTTTCACCCTTCTTCATGTGCCGCTCGAACGGATCGGCCTCTGCAAGCCCTTCACAAGGGTGGGCAGTGGAGCTGCTCACCCCTTGGGGAAGATCCACCTCCCTGACACCTTTGGCACGCGGGATAACTATTGCACAGAGTTGGTGGACTTTGACATCACCCGCATCGGTATCCCGTACAATGCCATCCTCGGGTACCCTACTCTCGCTCAGTTCATGGCGGCAACTCACCCAGCCTACAACCTCATGAAGATGCTGGGGAGCAAGGGCGTCCTTACCATCCTAGGGGACGCTAAGGAGGCCGTGATGGCGCTCAGGCTCGCCTTCAAGACCGCGGCAGCAGCGCAGCCAGCCGGCGTCGGCGCGCCGGAGGCCAAGGAGGCCGCGCCCACCAAGAAAAAGCAGTTGTTCGCCCAATACAAAGCAGAGACCAAGTAGGTGCCTGTCAACGAGGATGGGTCTTTAGGATCCACCTTCACCATAGGAACCGGCCTGAACCCAGGGCAAGAAGAAGCTTTGGTGAGGTTCTTGCGCGCAAACCAGGATATATTCGCGTGGGAGCCCGATCAACTGGTAGGGGTCTCGAGAGAGGTAATCCAGCACCACCTGAAGGTGTGCCCCAATGTACGCCCCGTGGAGCACTGAGCAAGACGGCAGTCCACCGAGAAGCAGGCCTTCATCGTCCAAGAGACACGCAAGCTGGAGGCGGCAGGTACAATCCAAGAAGTTCGATACCCCGAATGGCTAGCGAACCCCGTTGTAGTGCCGAAGAAAGGCGGGAAGGAACGGATGTGCGTTGACTTCACCAACCTAAACAAAGCCTACCCCCAAGACCCGTTCCCCCTTCCGCGCATTGATCAAATCGTCGACTCCACCGCCGAGTGCGACATGCTGTGTTTCTTGGATGCGTTCTCTGGATACCATCAGATCAAGATGGCGGTGGAGGATGTGGAGAAGAAGGCCTTCTTGACACCATGTGGAGTGTACTACTACACATGCATGCCTTTCGGCCTTCGCAACGCGGGCGCAACCTTTCAGCGGCTGATGCACATCGCCTTGGGGCGGCAGCTCAGCAGGAACACAGAGTCCTACGTTGATGACATAGTGGTTAAATCCCGCGAGGCGAGGACGTTGATTCAAGACTTGGAGGAGACCTTCGAGAGCTTGCGCAAAGTGAACTTGAGGCTTAACCCGGAAAAGTGTGTATTTGGCGTCCCGTCCAGCAAGTTGCTAGGGTTTCTCATATCCCACAGCGGGATCGAGGCGAACCCGGAAAAGGTCAAGGCCATCGAAGACATGAGCCCACCATAGACCCTCAAGGAGATGCAAAAACTAGCAGGACGGGTGACCGCGTTAGGGTGTTTCATCTCTAAGCTAGGCGAGCGCGCCCTGCCCTTCTTTAAGCTCATGAAGAAGAAAGGCCCCTTCGAGTGGACCCCAGAGGCCGACCAGGCCTTCCGAGACCTCAAGAAATACCTCACCAGCTCCCCGGTGATGGTAGCACCGCGGCCTCTCAAGCCTCTCGCGCTATACCTTGCCGCCACCCCGTACTCTGCCAGCACGGCGTTGGTGGCGGTTCGAGAAGAGCATCAAGATAAGGGTAGAGCTGATACAACACCGGGCCGGAGAGGTGCAGCGAAGCCATCAGCGGCGGAAGACCTAGCTCAGCAGAGCAACATCGTGAAGGCTCTCGAGGGCAGTCAGGTCTCAGGAGACCCATCACCTCAGGATATGCCGCAATCTACGCGGGACCTAAGACTCAATGGTGTACCGGCCCTCGTCGAGCACCCAGTGTATTTCGTCAGCACGGTACTGTGGGATGCGAGGGCACGCTACCCCATGCCGCATAAGCTCCTACTCACACTTTTGGTGGCCTCGCGCAAGCTGCGGCACTACTTCCAGGGGCACCCCATCAAGGTCGTCTCCTCTTACACGTTGGAGAGGATACTCAGGAGCCCAAACTCAGCCAAAAGTGTCGCTGAATGGAACATCAAGCTGCAAGCATTTCAGCTGGAGTTTAGCACCACCAGGGTCATCAAGGGAGCCACGCTTGCCGATTTTGTGGTAGAATGGACAGATGCCCCAGCTCTTGAGGAACGAGAAGACCGGTCCACTTCCCTGGGAAGCGAGGTGCCAGACAGCTGGGTCATGTATTTTGATGGCGCCTTTGCGCACCAGGGCGTGGGGGTTGGAGCAGTGCTCACCTCTCCCACTTAGGACAAGCTTTTCTACGCCGTGCAACTCTGCTTTCAGCACAGCGAGAAGGTCTCTAACAACATCGCACAATAGGAGGGCCTCATAGCCGGCCTGAAGGCTGCGGCGGCTATGGGGGTGAGACGCCTTACCGTCAAGGGCGACTCGCAGCTCCTCGTCAACATCTCCAACAAAGTGTATGATCCAAAGGACGAGCACATGGAGGCCTACCTTGCTGAGGTGCGCAAAATGGAAAAGCAGTTCGCAGGCTTGGAGCTGCAGCACGTGCCCCGGGGCACCAACAAGGAAGCCGACGACGTCACGCTGTGCTGCATCTCCAGTGATCAAGGGAGGGAGCTGCTGACTGACATACACGGCGGGGACTGTGGACAACACTCGTCATCACGGACCCTCGTCGACAAGGCCTTCCGCAGCGGATTCTATTGGCCTATAGCACTTAACGATGCAGCCAAGCTGGTGAAGTCCTGCGAAGCTTGCCAATTCCATGCCAAGCAAATCCATCAGGCTGCTCAGGGCCTCCAAACCATTCCGCTCACGGTCTGGGGGCTGGACATCCTAGGCCCGTTCCCATGAGCACCAGGGGGCTACCGCTATCTCTACGTCGCCATGGACAAGTTCACTAAGTGGGCAGAGGTGGAAGCCGTCCGAACCATTCCAGCTGGTTCTGCCGTCAAGTTCATCAAGGGCCTCGTGAGCTGCTTCGGGGTCCCCAACCGCATCATCACAGATAATGACTCGCAGTTCACTAGTAACCTCTTTAAGATCTACTATGCTAACCTTGGAACGCAGATGTGCTACGCTTCGGTAGCCCACCCCAGGAGCAATGGTCAGGCCGAGCGCGCCAACGCTAAGGTCATGAGGGGCCTCAAGACCAGGAACTTCAAGAAGAAGTTGGAGGCCTACGGCAGGGGCTGGCACGACAAGCTCCAGTCCATGTTGTCGTCCATCCGCACCACCGCTACCAAGCCAACGGGCGAGACTCTGTTCTTCCTCGTCTATGGAGCTAAAGCGGTCCTCCCTCACGAGGTCAGGCATCGCTCCGCACGGGTCCTGGCGTTCAACGAAATGCAGCAGGACGCCATGTGGGGAATGGATCTCGTGCTGGGGGAGGAACGATGTCATGAAGCTGCGTTAAGAGCGGCAAGGTACCAGCAAGCGCTGTGGCGCTACCACTGCCGCAACATCCTCTCCAGGACACTCGAGACGGGTGACCTAGTCCTGAGGCGGGTCCTCTCCAGGGAAGGCTTGGACAAGCTCTCACCCATGTGGGAGGGCCCGTTTAGGGTCGCTCACATCGCCAGGCCTGGCGTCGTGCGATTGGAGACGCAAGAGGGGACACCCATCCAAAACGCCTGGAACATCCAGCACCTCCGGAAGTTCTACACATGAAGCAAGGCCCAGAGCATGAGAAGCAAGGCCCAGAGCCTGAGAAGCACGGCCCAGTGCCCATGAAGCAAGGCCCAGAGCCTGTGAAGCAAGCCCAGTGCCTGTGAAGAATCACCGCCCATGACACTCTCAAGTAATAATGAGTTGGGGCTGTACACGCCCCGGAGTCTCAGGAGCGCCGGCCTCAGGCCCTGGGGCTCCCTCCCACGCCTAGTGGACAGCACTTAGCTCCGCGCTGGTGAGAAGACTCGAAGACTAGATTAGGTGCTGGACGCGGCTTTTCATTGGCTTTCCGTAGTTGGCTTGCTTTTCCTTAATCGAGTTTGCCATTGGCGTTCCTTGCTGATTTGGTTTCTTCGCCTTTTACCGCGTTTTTCGGCTCTGGGTTACCCGTGATCTCTCTCGCCTACCTCACGAGGGGGCTAAGCAGGTGCCCTCGCGAGCTTTCTTGCAAGTCACCCTTGTTTGAGCCTGGAAGCTGGCGGAACTCCCCTAAATCCGTGCCCCTCGGGTACCGCGATGCAAAGCGCCGAAGGTTCCGGTGAACGGTAAAATCCTCCTGCGCACCCCCTAACAAATTCTTGCAGTTCCTGAGCAAATGCAGATATCTCGTGAAGGAAGGGGCATCCCAAACACGCCAGGTTAGGTCATCTCTGCGCAAAATAACAACATGACATGGGAATAACACGCATGTTGCATTAACCAAGAACCATAGTTTGATACACGCCCCTCTGGGCCCATACTGGTTTCATTTTCTGGTGCAGGGAAAGAAAGGTAAAAACCAAACAAAGGGACGTTTCTGCAATCTGCGAGGGCAGGCCCTTGGCGACGCCCAAGCCTAGCCAGACCCCTCCTCATGCTTTACGGAGGCACGGTGACGAGATGAACCGCCGCCCCCTTCGAAGCGAGCGCGGCGGCGCGGTGGCTGATCGTAGCCACTACTGCTAGAGCTGTCGCAGGAGGGAGAGCTGCTGTAGCTGGAGGAGATGCGGTCGCTGCTCAGGGCAGGCTCGCCCTCACCCTCGTCACGACCGTCGCCAAGGCCGAGCACCTCCTCGTCGTCATTCGTCTCGGGGCAGCATCCGGCACGGCGGCCATCTTCCTCGAACACCCTCACGAAAAGGGTCGACCCGCCGTCATATTTGAAGTGGAGCGTGCACCGCCTTCCCAGGCCGCGCGCGCGGGCGAACGTCTGCCAGCCGCGAGCCAGGGCTATGTTGCCCGTGGCAGAAGTCTCGACTGCGACCCAGGAGGCCTTGCTGCAGCAACCATCCGCGTGCAACTAGAGCCCCCCTGGACCAGCGGCCGGCAGCTCAGCGGCAAAGAAGCGCGGAAGCTGGAGCCAGTTGCCGGCTGGGTTTTCTGACCAAACAACGAAATCTGGCGACGCCTCCACTGAATGGAAGCGTAGGCGGGGAGGCCTCGCCACCATCACGCACCTCCCCCTGTTGACTGGACTGCCACGGTTGGGACGGCCCCCTCCGCATGTCGTGACGCCGCCTCAGCAGTGAGCCACGGCAGGGGTTGCAGCGTGCTTGCACGGGCGACCGCGACCGCGCTTGGGCACCGGGGAACCAGGGCCCTCGCGAGGGGCCTTACCCTACTCGGCGGCAGAGAAATTCCTTTGCGGCACCATCGGAGGCACTGCGAGCAATGGAGCAAGAAGGAGGAAACAAGCAAGGAAGAGATGGGCAATGGGGGCTCCGCCCCTCCCCATTTATAGCAAGAGAAGGCCAACCGGCGTCTCCCACGATCACAGGTAATGATGGTCTTCCTTGCATGTCGCAGGGACTTGTCAAGTCGTGCAGTCGTCGAAGCATCATGGGGAAGCGGAGACACCGACGTCCAATCAACCGCCACGCGTCAACCGAGGCCGCAGGAATTAGGGGCCTGCGGCGCTTTGAGCTTGACCCTTGGCTTCGCCGTGAAGCCAAGCCCGCGCGCACCTTGGGCCCGGGGGCTACTGTCGGCGTTCTAGGAATGGAGGTCCCCAGACATTCCTGCCTGCGGCCTGCCGCGTGGCTAAGCCAGCAGGCCATACGGCCCATCCTCACCAACAAAGCGCCCAAGACCCTCGTGAGGGGCCAAGCCTCGCTAGGCGGACGAGGCAAGACCTCCTCTGGAGCGGCCTAGCCAGGCAGGCTCATGAGGAGCGGAGATATGAAGGCAAGGCGAACCTCACGAGGTTCTCGTGACGTGAGCCATGACGATTGACACCAGGCGGGCGCTAGTGTACAAAGCATCCTTGTTTCCTCTTTGGTGCAAAGGGGCAAGCGCAGCCGCGGAGTACCAAGGCCTCAGGCTAAGGTTGTCATTTCGGTGCAACAAGGCCAAGACCGAGGACTGCAAGACGGAGGTCACCGTGGAGCCCAGAACGGCGTCACCACCATAGCTTTGTGCAGGCGAAGACTATCTTTTGTCAGGATAGCTTGTACTAGCTGCCCCCCTTCAAATTAGCCCACCATTGTTGGCTCCCTTCCCGCTCGATATTTGTGAAGAGGACCAGGGCCTCTATAAATAGGACTAGCCACCAAAGTGGAAGGGGGAGCTAAAAAGAGAGACCACCTCACACACAATCTCACCGAGCACAAGAACACCTCAACCTTAGGAGGCCGTTCTACCCTTGTACTGTTCATCATCAGCCCAAGAGGCAATCCACCACCACCACACTGGAGTAGGGTATTACACCACAACGGTGGCCTGAACCAGTATAAACCTTGTGTCCTTCTGTGTTGTAAGTTCGTCGAGTTCGTCCACGAGATCCTAGCAAGCTAGAGCATAGATCGGTTGGAGGGAAAGACTTCGCGCGCACCCCAGTGTTTGAACTTTAAGGGTTTGCCGGGACCCCATACCCCGTCAGTCATGTCCGGACACGGGTGCAGTCTTTGGGCTTCATATCTTCACAGCCCATCAGTCCGGCCCATGGCTAACATGCCAGATGCCCGAGGACCCCTTAGTCCAGGACTGCCTTAGGGACCTCATGGAACCCCATGGTACCAAGCTCGGCGACAATGTGCGGCTCCCAGCCCATCAATGCCACGGGGATGGGTGCTGGCGCAGTCGGGGCGACGGGAGCCGGAACATGCACTACAAAAAAATACACTTCCGTGATGATACGTGTTTGTCACAGTAGGTCGCATTTTTTGTCATGCATGTACATCCATGACAATTTTTTGACAGAATCAAGATAGTCATACCTGTGCTGTCGTAGAAGTGTTCCATGACATTACCAAAATTATCATCATGGAAGTGTCCACTTCCATGATGATAAATCGCACATCACAGAAGTGCTTTCGTCAAGGGTGACCGACACGTGGCATCCACTATAACGGAATGTTGTTAAGCTATCGGGTACGGTTTTGGATCCGATAACCCGCTAATAGCCCTGACCAATGGGGATTTTCCACGTGTAAAATCATCATTGGCTGGAGGAAACACGTGTCGGCTCACCGTTGGGACAGATGTCATCCACTCATTGGACCGAAGGCTCCTATGATACGTCGACACGTGGCACGGCCGGACAGAGGCCCATTCCTGTGAAAAGGCTGGCCTGTTTGACTTGGTCAAAAGGTGGCGGGCCGGCCCACGGAAAGCCTGTTAACGGCTTGTTCGCATATAGCCCATTTACAGCCGCTAACCGAGGGCCCGTTATGACCTATCTGAATTAGGCCCAGTAGCGTCATTTGGGCCGTCCAATATGATTCCAGCCCAGTTTAAGTTCTGGCCCATGTATGGCCAATAACGTCTTTCAGCCCATATGAGGCCCTCTATAACTCTTGGCCCATTAACAACCCGTCATGAAACTGGCCCGTACTGAACAGTGTATCACTTTGTACCATTAACGGCCCATTAATCCATTGGCCGTTTGCAGCCCATGTTATCTTTCAGCCTTCTCAGGGCCCGTTTATTGTTGGGCTCACTTCCAGCATTCGGTTACTTATGGCTCGTTACTGCCGTTTTCTGCTTGTGGGCCAAATTCAGCCCGTGGTTACAGTCGACCCGTTTGTGGCCCATTAATACGTTGGGCTTTTTCCATAGCGTCATCAAATACGGCCTATTAACGACGTCCCGTTATGGTCGGCCCATGAACGGACGACTCCAACTCTAGCCCGTTTACAGCCATAATGCGGTCTGTTTTGGCCCATGTTTGGCCAATCGATCATACGGCCCATCTAAGGCCCATTGATGATACGGCCCGTAGAAGTCCCATTGTTTCTACGACCCGTAGAAGGCCCATTGTTTCTACGGACCATACAAGGCCCATTGTTTCTACGGCCCGTAGGAAGCCCAGTGTCACTACAGTAAATATGTAGCCCATGGCCTGTTAAAGGCGGGAAACTACTATAGGTTTAGACCTGCTAATGGCCCAAGATGATTATAGGCCCACATTTTGTCCCATATGAGTAACGGGCTGGCTTGAAGACCGACAACACTGAGATGCACTGAACCTTCCAGCCTAAATTACAACATACCAACCAAAGAATAAACCTAGACTATACAACAAAGAAATTATGGCATATTACATCCACTAGGAATCAAAGTTCGCTACCGGTGATAATAAAGCGCAACATGACCGCGGATTACATACATGGGGCATCAAAGGTCGCCACCTATGCATATAAACGTGCCGACAAAAGAATATACAAAACTGAGAGCACTTCAGAAGGCACTAGACCTGGCAAGTTCGGGCCCCGCAAGCAGCCGAACAAGCTGATGAGACCTCAGTTGTGTCAACGATAGATGCTTCATCCCTAGCTGTATGGCACCATAGTGCGCAAGGCATTCCCTTGACATCTTATTACATCTTTGACTTCAAGTCGGAGCTAAGCTGAAGCAAGCCTTTCCGCTTTAAGTTGAGACTGAAGAAGTGGAACTGATTGAGGCAACGACTGCACAGAGGTTGTCTCACACCTGCTGGTGAGTAGCTTCAAGTCACTGTCTTCATCAAGACAGGACCTTGGGGTCATCTCGCTGTCCTCAAGATGGTTTGGCTCACTATCTTTCCTAAAGTTCTGTCTGGCATAAGAGATACGACTCTGAAAGAGACACAAGGAGACACGTAACAGGTTTCACAATTATATAAACAAATAAATGGATCTATTATGCATAAGGAACATGTTTTTACAACTACAATTTAAAACTAGTAGTTGTTGCAAACATCCAATCAGATGTAAACAACAGTGGAGGAAATGATGTCTATCCAAATCTATTCTAGAACAAAGTTTGAAGGCTTGAGAAGGATGAACTTACATTACATGTTAACACGGGCTGGACAAAGCCCTTCTCCATGTTGATGGAAAGATAATTCAATAAATTCCCCAAATAAAATTCTTTATAAGCGTTGCCATTATTCTACATTTTGCAAAGAGTAAATATAGATCAAATAATATTGGAAGAAATAGAGGATAATGAAGCTCGGGTGCAGACTGATGATACATAATCAAATAGCAATTAATTAAGTACAGCATTACAAGGCAAAAGGTACTGATAAGAGGAATGCAGACATCAACGTGTGCAGTGGCATTGGCTTTATTCAACATTTTGGTAAGTGTAAATGTAAATATGATAATTTGGAGAAAGTGGAGGGCGTGGCAGATAAGATGCAGAGTAATGCTAGACAATCAACTATCTTGCGATGCATGTACAGTAATACCACCACCGTCCATTATTACTTTCCGCTCAAATGGATGTATCTAGAACTATTAAGTTCTAAATACATCCAATTGATCAACAATTAATTTGATACAGAGGGAGTACATGACAACAGGTACAGACATAAGCAATCCAAAACTTCATAACCATTGTGTTAATTCTACATTTATCCAAGAGTAAATATAGATCTCATAATTTCAAGCAAAGGGAGAATAAAGAAGCAAACATTTACAGTGATGCTACATAATCAAACAACAATGAGTGTAAGTATGCTGACAAAGGGAAAGAGTTACTGACAAGAGCAATGCAGAGCCCAGTATTGTCATGAGATCCTATGATCCTTTGAGCAAGGAGATTCATCTGAAATTAGTTTTCATACACGAGAGAAGGTAAGGAACATGCTGAAATTTAGGAGTTCAAATTTTGAATTGATATCATAGACAGTACCTGACGCTGGGCTGTCAGCAGTTCTGATAGGGGTTTGGCCACTGGAGTAGGGGTAAAGTATGTTACAGTTGGGCCTATGTTTTCTGTGGCTGCTGATCTATCTGATTTAACAGGTATCACTACCTTTTCCAAATACCTAGTTTGTACTCCTTGAGGATCTGCAATCACCCTCTTCCTTTTGGACATCTATTATGAAAGAATGACATTTGACTGGAAAAACATAGTATGACGACACATGGAATAGGTACAGAAAATGGATAGGTATGGCATATACTCATATATGATGCTTAAACTAAGAAGATGGTGTAACAAAGTAGAAGTAATGCAAGAGTTGGATGCAAAATATGTGCGACCAATACAACCTTGCCAAGTTAGAGCATGCACCTTGATGGGTGAATAAGATAGGCCATCCTCCAGCATGCCAAGTTTGTTAGCCAGTGGATTGTGCCACAATATTCCTCTCGTGCGCCCATTCTCATATTCATTATGATAATGCTCAATACCTGACATGCATGAAAACATAAAAACAAGTGAAGTTATCTTTGTAATGCAGAAGTGATTCTAATCCAATACTTCCTCCCTGTAAACCCCTTTGTGCTTTCGCTGCAATTCTTCTAAGAGGTGCCATGTATGCTGTAATTTGGTGTGTGCATTAATATAATGTGGCCTACTACTCAAAATATGAGAGCTCCAAAAGTGATAATACTTCGCAGATGACAGGTTCAACATATAGTAAAGAAGAAAAAGTCGACCTGACCTGACAGATTCAAAATATACTAAGGGAGAATAACTCGACCTGACCAGTCGACCGCAAGAGAATAGGGTCATCTTAAAGAAGAGCAGAAGAGCAAGCAGATTGAAGATATTACAAGTCTTCCTATACAATGTCGGTTGGCCACCCATGATGAACTAGAACGCACAGAGAAATACTATTCCTTCCGGTCTCTCCATATGTGGCTCACATGCATTTCGAAACTAAAGTAGGAACATTTAGCTGACCGATTAAACATCTCTCAGTTTTACTAATATCAGCATAATATCATATTTGAATTTGTACAACTAAGCTTGTTTAGCTCGATGGGTGGAGCAGCGCTATTACGACACGAACCACGTAGGCTGGTCGTGGTCATCATAAAATGGGGAAACCATAAGCATGATGAGTATAGTGTTGACCGTGGCAGTGGGATGGCAGATCTGAAGCTGAAAACCGTGCAAAGGGTAGTTAGCAACCGATATTTGCTTTGAAAACAACTAAGATTTGGTATGGACAAGAAAGTACAGTCAACAACCAAATTTTGACATCAGTGGGTGGAGTAATGCTAGTATGACAGAAAGCACCTCGCAGATCATAGTAGAGTAGATAAAAGGGGAAAACCCTAAGCATCAAGAGTAAAATCAGGAAAGTGGAACTAGCTGGACCAGTGGGTGGCGCACATGCTTTTTGAAATGAATATAGGAACATTAGGTGACCAATTAAATTTTCTCTGTTTTAGTAATATGAGCATCATATTAGATTTGTATTTCAACACGTAAGCTTTGGAATTATGAGTGGCATGTTGTTTCGCTTGATGGCTTGAGGAGCAGTGCGAGCACGACACGAAGCAGTGAAGCACCTACAATGATGGTAGTGAATATAAAGGGGGGAAACCATGAGCTTTGCGAGTATAGTGACCGTGACATGGCAGATCTGAAGGTGCAAACCGGACAAAGCTACTTTGCAACCAATGTTTGCATTCAACTAGCCACTACGATTTGGTATGGACAAGAAAACTACAGTAAACAATTTAAGATCTATTTTCCGGGTGAGATCAATAACTTAAGAACATATGGAAGAGTACCACCTCTCCTACGACGCCGTGTAGGCCCCTGCTGATACATTGAGGGTGCTGCGGGTGCGATGGCTGTCGGCAGCGGGGAAGAAGACTTTAGATGGCAAACGATCGGGTTGGGGGATAAATCTTGTTGCCGTGGATGAGGCGGTCATAGGAGCGGCAACGACAAAGTGGACGACGACACTGATAAAGCGAGACGACGCAACGAAAGGATCCTGGTCCAGTGCCGTGGATGAGAGACGTCCATCTCTTGTAGTGGACGACGGGGTAGGTGTAGCGGCTCCAGCAAGGTAGAGGATGGGGTGCCGGACGGAGGAGGCTGGCCATAGTGGGGAGGTTGTCATGCCGCCGACGGTGTATGAATAAGGAAATGGAGGGGGAGGGTGATCTCAAATTTGGGACGCGCTTGTCTGTAATGTGGGAAAGTTACGAACTTATCCCCCGTTTAAAATTTCAGACATCACGTCGGTTGGGGATAGGACGGTAATCTCGCATCTCCCAAATATTTTCCAGTAACGATTTCGGGCGAGGAGAGGGTGTTTTGCCGCCCACGGTTGGCGCCCATGGTGTATGAACGGGGCTGACCGGTAGGGAAGTTGTGTCACGTCTGAGGGAAGTTACACATCTGCCCCTATTTAAAATATTAGCCTACATCGATTTTGTTCGAGGAGAGTTTGTTTTGCCACCCACCGTGGATGAATGGGGAAATGGAGGGAGAGACACATGTCTTTCGGACGAGCTTGAATCAAATGTGTTTTGCTGCCCACGTTTGGCGCCCACCGTGTCTGAATGGGCTCAGAGGCCGTTGTGTCACGTCTGATTGAAGTTACTAGTCTACCCCTATCGACAGAAGTGTAAATCCGGTCGATAAGGATGTCAAGTGTCAGGGGTAGACAGTAATTTCCATCTCGCAAACACTTGCTTCAGGCAGCCCACATATGATAGTGGGTGTTTAGCCGCTTCATTCAAAACTTGGGAGAATTAGCATTCACGTTTGCCCTTGTCTCTGGCAACTAAATCCAAATCCAGTTTTTATCCGATTACGAATATCCGAAGATAATTCTACATTTTGTTATTTATTTCTTCAAAACCACAACAAAGATTTATTCCACCTTTATATATGATTATGATTTAGAAATGCCATGATCTTCGAATTCAGTAGGTTGGATACACTTTGAGTCAAACAGTTATTTCATCCAATACAATATGCTCACACAAAAAAAAGTTCACCTTATGTCAATCATACAAGTACTGAGGATTACCTCGCCTAAAAAATTCGGATCATTACAACACATGGACAACATAGGGGGTCTTACAACATAATCCATTTAGAGACATGACACAACATGCAAGTACAATAATCTAATGACAATTTCTCCTGCTATCTAAAGAAGAACTGGGATTACCCTTGGCTTCAGATGCAGAAGCAGCAGGACCTCCTCCATCTTCAAATGCAACATTCTTACTTCCTCCAATTATTGGGTTGCTTTCATAATGCATGCAGCTAATTGCATAATTTCCAGCCTCAAGATCGAGATTACCTCATTCATGGCAGCCACACCATCTCTTTCTGCCTCTAGTAGAACCTCAAGAACTATAATATCTGTGCTCAGACTGCTCTCCGGCGGTGTTGCCTCTGAACTACTACCATCTGGTAACATGGATGGAGCACTGCTTCCACAAATAGATTATGGGGTTGTGCATTGTGTCCTAGTGTGAACGGCATCCTGAAAGGTTTCCGCTGGACATAAGTAAGAGATAGTTATCGCATGATCCAGGCAGTAAGCTTACATGGTAAACGACACACGAATTATTGCCGAGCATGGCAAGCTATATTTAAATGGTTCAAAGTAGCATTGGCCGAAAAGAAATTAAAATGGTAAGATGAAACTATGGATGTAAGTGGCAAATAAACGACATCCGCCAGTCCCATCTATTTAGTTTTTGCTAGCTCCCTGGTTCATTTTCCTCAAAAAACAAAACTCTTTTTAACTATCATACCACTAGTGGACTTTAATCGGGATTAAACAAGACCCAGTTGACATCCCTAGTTGAAAGGGAGTGTACCACCACTATATTTATGTTGCCAAGGCATCTAAGCAGTTGAAATAATCTAAGAAAGCACTTAATAGTGTGGCCTCATATAAACTACGAAGACAGTCTTGTGATGAAGTTCAGAGGAAAAGTTAAGGACTCAAATGAACTAGGCATGCATTTCTTTACGATAGTACAACAGGCACTACTGACATATTGGCCAACTCAGGTATAGTGTAACAAGTAGCAAACAAGCATTCGAATCAAGCAATACAGGAAAGCAGACAACTGAACTATTTGTTATTCTGTAGGATTACAGGTTGAGGGCACAAGCCAAGAAAGCAGCCCACACGCATTACATTTCACATGTACTAAAACACACTGGCTTACCATATGTTGCTGTGAAGCCTCGCTGCTGTTGCAATGTTCTTTGAAGATATCGTCAGCATCTCGTGGATGCAAATCTACTTGTTGTAGTTTATTCTGCACCCTCTATTTAGGTAAAATTAATTTTAATCACATGCACTAGTTTGAATTGATCATCAATGGTTCATCTAAACTAATGAAAGAAAGGTGTGTGCATACACGACAATATATTTGCTTCCCTCTCTTTTTATGCTTGTTCGAGGTGCCAGCCCAAAAAGAACAAATATTTTGCTTGATGGGGTTGGCAGCTCCATAATTAATAGAAGCATAAATTTAGTCATGCAACTTGGGAAGATCAAGAACACACAAAAAAGTAATGAACAGAGGCTCGTAGCAGTGATTTAATAGCTAGCATTAGAAAATGTAGGGTAAAACGAACAAAAACCAGCGGAACCACATGCTAGTTTGCTGATGTGTAATTAAGCATAGAGAACATGAAGCAGTCTGATGGAACCAATAGGTGGCATCAGAACAACACCCTTATCATAAATATAGCATGCAAGAAGTAAAATAGTAGGCAGTGATATCTAGGAAGTACAGTAATACTTAGGACAAAACTAAAGCATATTAACTATATGTGCACTGGTATGTAATTTAGCACATGTAACATATTCACTGCCAGAAGTATGGCCCTACAGGTGCAAGCAGAATAACGCGTCTCATGAAAAACTGAATGATGCCCTGAAGAAATTCAAAGGTGCGGTGCTTATGCTAAGAAAGTGAATGTAGGCGCCGGCCGTTGCATAATAGTACATGATTCTCGGCGGTGTATGGGTATCATTGGCATACTTCATAGCTAAGGATCGTCGATGGTGCTCGTGTTGCAGTTCAGTTTGGGCCGGTTGTCACCGTCGCTGAAGCGGCTCTGGTGCTACGGTTGTCGACATACAAGAAAGCTCATCTGTGGTAAGTTAACAGTTGCACGATAAAGAGAAAAACCCAAGGAGTACAGATTGAAATAACATGATGAGGCTGTGGCGTCGGTAAAGCAGGG
Organism: Triticum dicoccoides; assembly: GCF_002162155.2. NCBI lineage: Eukaryota > Viridiplantae > Streptophyta > Magnoliopsida > Poales > Poaceae > Triticum > Triticum dicoccoides. Next base: position 177,735,595 of record NC_041390.1, read on the forward strand.
CCGGTGGAGTTGAATATGGCGTCCATGGAGCGGGTCCGGTGTAGTGGATGAAGGCCTCGGCGGGCGTGTTGTACAGTGCTTTCGGTGAGGCAGATCTGTTGTGGCGGACGAGGGCTTGTATGAAGGGCCAGCGAAGGGATGGACGAGGGAGTCAGTGAAGGGCCTACACTATGGTGGACGAGGGCGTCGGTTAAGCAGATCTGGTGCGGTGGACCATGATGGCGGTCAAGGAGATCTGGAGTGGTGTACAAGCCAGCCACTGAAGTGGTGAGTTGGCAGTTGGGGGTTCCAAGGTGCGGAAGGTAGATCCGTTGGGGTGTGAGGTCCATCGCTGTGGCGGAGGACTAGATTCGGTGGCTTGCCGTGGTTGGGGGTCGGGGAGGGGAAGGGGAGGGGCTCTGGGGAAGAATGTTGGGGGCAAAGAGAGGAAAACAATGGAGTTACCAAAGCAGCCCTTTTCCGTTCATGTAGCAGCGGTAAGATAGGAATATCGCAGGACTAAACTTTCGGGCGCGAGATATTTCGATGTGAGCGGGAAGTTTGAAAGCTTTTGGCACCTGAAATTATATTCTGCTCTTGTACGACCGACTATGATATCATGTCCAAGAATTTGTTTGTTTTGCACGAAAAAAGTGCAAGTTTTGAAAATCAATATCTCCAACTCGAAACTTAGATTTTCCATTGAATTCAAATATGGATCATTGAGCTACTTCAAGCAAATACATTCATATGGTCCAATTCAAATGAAATTCCAAATGTGTTTATCCTAAATATGATGACAAAAGCAAAAATGTGTATGTGTAGGAATAAAGTGAATGATTATAAAGTTTGAACATGCCCGTATGTGTATATCTCTAGGTTTGATATATGAATTTGAAATCACGAAATCCCGGCTTAAAAATGTACCTCCATTTAAATGAATTACAAAAGCTAATGATGGAGTCGAATTCCAAAATTCCAATCTTAGGTTTGTAATTCTGGTAAATCAAAGTATGTCACGCATGTTCAAAAGTATCATTATCTCATAGTCCAAACTATGAAACAAATTGATCAACCTTGAGTGCACACACTATTGACCATGTTTATCTCAATTACGCTAAAGTCCCTCAAATATAGATACCTCACTCTTTATCTGAAGCCAACCCCCCCCCCCCTCGTCGCCCCCACACACACACATAGAGAAGTCGTTCTCTCCCCCCAA
>NC_041390.1:177737195-177931811 GCF_002162155.2 Triticum dicoccoides
TCTCTCTTCTAAAGTTCGGACCCCAATATAGGTCTCTATCACTTTGTCTCTTGGGCATGCACACATCTCTTCCCCCACTCTCTAGCTAGGTCTCCCGGCATCTCTCTTTCCCAAGCACACGCACTATGTAGAGTGTATCTTTCCCATACACACCAAACGTCGCCCCCAAATGTCTATCTCCCTAGTTATGTGGTTCTCACACACTCACCTCATACACCACCCCCCACTGCAAAACAAGCGCACTTTGTATCCTTGTGCACCACTCTCCTCTTTCTATCTCTCCCACATGCGGACCCGCCCTAGCTCCTCCCTGTATACATATATGTCGTGACTCTTTCCATAGCTCCCTAATGTATCATCGTTCTCGATCTCGCACATTGTTCTCTACACAATCTATTCTAGATCTCTCATGAAGTCCCTATCACACACACGATGACTCGCTTCCCTTGCGTCTCTGTACATAGGCCAATTTCAAACAACATCGACATTGTCTCCCTATCTATACGCCATTTATGGACACAAACGCCCCCTCTCTCGCCCCTCTCTTCCTCTCTCTCTCTCTTCCCGTCGCTAGCTATCTCTCTCTCTTGCTCTCACACCCCTCTCCCACACACAATCGATGTCTCTTCCAAATAGTCTGCTCCCCTCGCCCGCACCCATGCTATCCCTCTACTACACATGTCACACCATTCCCCTTCCCTTATACTAGGTTTACATAATTAGTGGTCTCTCTACCCCACATACACACTCCCTCTCACACAGAAATGCGCGCACAAACAGACACAGACACGCACAAACACCCATTAATCTGGATCCTCATCTCTCCCCATGTCCGCATGTGTATCTCGCACACTCACTCTCTAATTATGTATATGTGTCTCCACGTTACACAACACAAAGCCCCATGTACATGTCTCTCTCTATCCTCCACACACATAGACACAAAGAATCTGTTATCATTGCCTCAGTTTCTAGACATATCACACATGCACACTATCTCTCTCTCTCTCACAAACACGCTCAACAAGGGTTTCCCCATGAATAACATACCATCTATTCATCAACAGTCGTGGCAGTACGGCGAACATGAGACATGAAAAAGAATAAATCTACACGTGCTTAGACCACCTACTATGACTACTAGGACTAGAGCAAGCCAAAAAGCGCGTCGCCGTCACCCCCTCCTTATCAGCGATGGGAAAACCTTTGTTTTACACAGTCGAGAAGTCATTGTGCAAAGGCCTCACATGCTGAGGCATTGAATAGAATGTAGATGCTATGGAAAAAATTATCGATAATACGTTTGTCTCTCCATACTTATATTTCTTCTCTTATAAAAAAACTGAGTTGGTGATGATGGTACGCGTGCCATCTTGCAATATAGACCGTCCGATCTATATCTGACTGATGGAAATTAAACTAAAAGATACCCGCACCCCTCTCCACATTTGCAGACAAGGCCTTCCCTTGTTCATCCTTATCTCCAACAACCTCATTGTTGAGCAATTAAGAAAGGAAGCCTCTGGAACAAACTGGCCTGGTGGCTGCTGCCTGCATCGTCAATCCCCATGCCTCCGCTCAGTCCAACCACCAATCACCACCACGCCCCACTCATCTTCACCTTATATCCTATTTCTCGATATATCATTAGTTTTTTCACATGGGATTACTCCCACATGGGTCAATCACAACGAGTGTTTTTATTAAAAAATGCATCTTGATGTTCCGTGCAATGCACAAATCTTGCTAGTACTCCTACAAAAGACTAAGTTGGTGATGATGGTGTGTCTTCCATCTGCCGTTTGTGACCATTAGATCTACATCTAACAACTATGAGGTAAGTTTTTGCCTTTTCTCACAAACATCCCACTTGTCTACCAATTTGCAGAAAAACCCATAATTAGTATCTTAAAACCAACCACATCCCTCCCTGACCTCACAAAAATAGCCCAAGGAATATATTCTAATTGAAACATAATATATTTATAGTGATATATGTATATCAAAATTAGAGTGTTTTGTATCAAGTTTGTGAATAAGTATTATTCTAATTTTGATTCATTGCAATGCACATGAACATTGCTAGTATTCCCAACCATGCCAAAAAAATTCCCTGGTATTCCATAGTTTCGAGTTTTCCATCAAGATATTAGTCACTCAAGGTTGATATTTACTTTCAATCATGTACACATATGTACTATGTAACTAGCCTTGCTTATTGGGTTCCAAAGCTTAACTTTCACTCCTACTTACAATATGTAGAGTATTTAACAAAAAACTACCACTTTCAACCAGCCCTAGGAAGAATCTATTGTACAAAAAATAGCAAAAACATACCCAAAATTTCTTAATCCACACAAAAACTACTACCTACCGATTAGGTCAGTTTAAACCCATTTATGACAGGGTTGGCCCACACGTTCGTGCTGACGAGGCAGCTTAAACCAACACATTTTGTTTGACCATTGACACGAGGGACCCCCATCTGACTTTCTATCCTATTATTCCCCCTCAAATCATTATTTTTCTTGAACATTACTTCAAACATCGTCTTGGCGCCAGTGATGAGCGAGTTGGCAGCCGCTCCGCCGAATGGGCCGGACGCCGCGCTGGCCTCCGCACGGGTTGGCAGGTTGGCCAGAGCATGACTCACGAGCGAGCAAGCCACCGCACTGGCCTTCGCTCGAGCTAGATGGCTGGCCTTAGCACGGAGCGCGCGAGCAAGCCGTCGCGGCACCGTGCCAATCTAGCTAGCAAACATTGCAGACAAGCAGCTGGACGGAGCTATCTTGGCTAGCTAGCGGCCGCGAGCGCCGGACGGAGCTGGCATCCAGGCTGCTGCAAGATAGGCTCCGCACCGCCGGCGGTTTTGACCTCGCCTTCTACAGGCGGCGGTAGCTGCATCCCATGTCCGAGGAGGACTAGGTGGACGGGCCGAAGGTAGGAGGTCACTCGGGGATTTTTGTGCAGACTGACATGTAGGTCCCACAAGTCATAACACCCGGTCGAATAGAGGGCGTTGACTTAATGGGTGACATGGGCCCGGTTTGGATACTCTAAGTCAAAGGTGAGATTCTGACCCTAAACTAACTCTAACCAAAGTGGTGTTTGGATGGTAGGGTTAGACTGACAACAAATGTATCCAAACAGGGCCATGGGTTGAAACATGCCTACAACGACACTTTGTAGAGTAGTCATTTCTTGGTAGGGCTGGTTGGTACGAGCATGTACAATGGTTGATAAGGTAGTCTTATCTTAAGTCTGCCATGTATGTGATAACCCACAAGTATAGGGGATCGCAACAGTTTTCGAGGGCAGAGTATTCAACCGAAATTTATTGATTCGACACAAGGGGAGCCAAAGAATATTCTCAAGTATTAGCAGCTGAGTTGTCAATTCAACCACACCTGGAAACTTAGTATCTGCAGCAAAGTGTTTAGTAGCAAAGTAATATGATAGTGGTGGTAACGGTAGCAAAAGGTAATGATAGTAAAAGTAATGTTTTTGGTATTTTGTAGTGATGATAGCAATAGCAACAGAAAAGTAAATAAGCGAAGAACAATATATGGAAAGATCATAGGCAATGGATCGGTGATGGAGAATTATGCCGGATGCGGTTCATCATGTAACAATCATAACCTAGGGTGACACAGAACTAGCTCCAGTTCATCAATGTAATGTAGGCATGTATTCCGAATATAGTCATTACATGCTTATGGAAAACAACTTGCATGACATCTTTTGTCCTACCCTCCCGTGGCAGCGGGCTCCTAACGGAAACTGAGGGATATTAAGGCCTCCTTTTAATAGAGTACCGGAACAAAGCATTAACACATAGTGAATACATGAACTCCTCAAACTACGGTCATCACCGGTAAGTATCCTGATTATTGTCACTTCGGGGTTAACAGATCATAACAGATAATAGGTGACTATAGACTTGCAAGATAGGATCAAGAACTCTCATATATTGATGAAAACATAATAGGTTCAGATCTGAAATCATGGCACTCGGGCCCTAGTGACAAGCATTAAGCATAGCAAAGTCATAGCAACATCAATCTCAGAACATAGTGAATACTAGGGATCAAACCCTAACAAAACTAACTCGATTACATGATAGATCCCATCCAACCCATCACCGTCCAGCAAGCCTACGATGGAATTACTCACGCACGGCGGTGAGCATCATGAAATTGGTGATGGAGGATGGTTGATGATGACGATGGCGACGGATTCCCCTCTCCGTAGCCCCGAACGGACTCCAGATCAGCCCTCCCGAGAGGTACAGGGCTTGGCGGCGGCTCCATATCGTAAAACGCGATGAATCCTTCTCTCTATTTTTTTTCTCCCTGAAACAAAATATATAGAGTTGCAGTTGAGGTCGGAGGAGCTCCAGGGGGCCCACGAGGTAGGGAGGCACGCCCTAGGGGGGCAGGCGCGCCTCCCACCCTCGTGGACAGGTGGTGGGCTCCTGGCCTACATCTTTTGCAAGGATTTTTCATATTTTCCAAAAATTTGTTCCGTGAAGTTTCAGGTCATTCCGAGAACTTTTGTTTCTGCACATAAATAACACCATGATAATTCTGCTAAAAACAGCGTCAGTTCGGGTTAGTTCCATTCAAATCATGCAAGTTAGAGTCCAAAACAAGGGCAAAAGTGTTTGGAAAAGTAGATACGACGGAGACGTATCAACTCCCGCAAGCTTAAACCTTTGCTTGTCCTCAGGCAATTCAGTTCATAAACTAAAAGTGATAAAGAAAAACTTTTACAAACTTTGATTGCTCTTGTTGTTGTAAATATGTAAAGCCAGCATTCAAGTTTTCAGCAAAGATTATGACTAACCACATTCACAATAACGCTTAGGTATCAAGTTTACTCATATCAATGGCATAATCAACTAGCGAGCAATAATAATAAATATCGGATGACAACACTTTCTCAAAAAAATCATAATATGTTACAACAAGATGGTATCTCGCTAGCCCTTTCTGAGACGGCAAAACATAAATGCAGAGCACCTTTAAAGATCAAGGACTGACTAGGCATTGTAATTCATGGTAAAAGAGATCCAGTCAAGTCATACTCAATGTAAACTAACAGTAATGAATGCAAATGATAGTGGTGCTCTCCAACTGGTGCTTTTTAATAAGAGGATGATGACTCAGTATGAAAGTAAATAGATAGGCCCTTCGCGGAGGGAAGCAGGGATTTGTAGAGGTGCCAGAGCTCGGTTTTGAAATAGAGGTGAATAATATTTTGAGCGGTATGCTTTCATTGTCAACATAACAACCAAGAGATGGCAATATCTTCCATGCTACAAACATTATGGGTGGTTCCCAAACAGAATGGTAAAGTTTATACTCCCCCTTCCACCAACAAGCATCAATCCATGGCTTGCTCGAAACAATGAGTGCCTCCAACTAACAAGGGTCCCAGGGGGAGTTTGTTTGCAATTATTTTGATTTGATTTGCATAAAGCATGGGACTGGGCATCCCGGTGATGAGCCACTTTCTCGTGAGTGAGGAGCGGGAGTCCACTCCTCTTGAGAATAACCCACCTAACATGGAAAATACGGATAGACCTAGTTGATACCTGAGCTATTCGAGCATACAAAATAGGATAATTATTTGAAGGTTTAGAGTTTGGCACATACAAATTTACTTGGAACGGCAGGTAGATACCTTATATAGGTAGTTATGGTGGACTCATATGGAATAACTTTGAGGTTTATGGAGTTGGATGCATGAGCAGTATTCCCGCTTATTACAGGTGAAGGCTAGCAAAAGACTAGGAAGCGACCGGCTAGAGAGCGACAATAGTCATGAACATGCATTAAAATTAATCAACACCGAATGCAAGCATGAGTAGGATATAATCCACCATGAACATAAATATCGTGAAGGCTATGTTGATTTTGTTTCAACTACATGCGTGAACATGCGCCAAGTCAAGTCACTTAAATCATTCAGAGGAGGATTCCACCCTATCATACCACATCACAACCATTTTAATAGCATGTTGGCACGCAAGGTAAACCATTATAAGCTCCTAGCTAATCAAGCATGGCACAAGAACTATGATCTCTAGTTGTCATTGCAAACATGTTTATTCATAATAGGCTGAATTAGGAATGATGAACTAATCATATTTAAAAAAATAAGAGAGGTCGAGTTCATACCAGCTTTTCTCATCTCAATAAGTTCATCGTATAATCATCATAATTGCCTTTCACTTGCACGACTGAACGATGTGGATAATAATAATAGAGCACGTGCATTGGACTAAGCTGGAATCTGTAAGCATTCAATAAAAAGGAGAAGACAAGGCAATATGGGCTCTTTTGTCAAATTAACAATAATGCATATAAGAGCCACTTCAACAATTTAATTATGGTCTTCTCCTATCGACCCCCAAAGAAAAGAAAAGAAATAAAACTATTTACACGGGAAAGCTCCCAACAAGTAAAAGAAGAATAGGAAATCTTTTTGGGGTTTCTTTTTAATTACTACTACAAGGATGGTAAGTAAACTAATTAAAAGCTACAACTAATTTTTTGGTTTTTCTGAAGGTTTATTAAACACACAAGAAGAAAGCATAAAAAGGGAAATAAACTAGCATGGATGATACAATGAAAAAGTATGAGCACCAACATCTAGCAATGAGTGTGTGAACATAAATGTAATGTCGGTGAGAAATACGTACTCCCCCAAGCTTAGGCTTTTGGCCTAAGTTGGTCTATGGCCACGGCTGGCCTGGCGGATATCCATAATAATAGTTGGGGTCGTACTGCGAAGAAGAAGACTCCGATTGCCACTGGTTGGCAATCATCTCCGGATCCCACTGGTAATTAGACTGTCATGGAGGATCAACTTATGGTTCCGGCTCTGGCTCTGTGGCTGATGTAGGGTTCCGATAGGCGTGAATAGCCTCTAACGGAACAAGGTACTGGCCTGCAGATAAATCAAACAAGGAAGGAGCAGGCAGGGTAATAGTCTCAGGATGATGTTTATCCAAGAACAATTTGTATTTAAGCTCTCATTCCCTATTCTTAACAATAAAATCATGTGCCACCATACTATTATAATCTAAATAAACACGAGGCGGCACTTTTTCTTCCTTCTCATAATGCCTAATAGGTATGTTAAAATGTGCAGCTAGGCGCGAAGCATAGATGCCTCCAAAGATGGGGCCCTTTGTATGGTTCAGACTTAACCGTTTAGCAATAATGCCACCCATACTAACAGAGTTATCACTGAATAAACCTTGGAGCAAAATAATAATATTAGGAACACTAAGGTTTCCACAGTTTCCGCGACCAATTAAGCAACGACTAGCAAATAATGCAAAATAGCATAAAATAGGAAAATGTATGCTAGTGATTCGTGCATCGGAAACCTTCCTCGTTTCCCCTACAGTGATGATATCAATAAACCCACCCATATCACTGCGATGTGGTTCCTCTGTCGTGCCCTCGAAAGGAACCAAATAAACCCAACAAAAGTCATAAAGTGACATCTCCTTATGCTGATCATATAAATAAACCTCGACCGTAGGTGGTGAGCTCCTAGAATGGAAATGAAAGTTTTGCACAAAGATATTTGTGAGTAAGAGATATTGATCGCGTTGGTCGTGGAGGAAAGTGGTGAGGCCTGCATTCTTAGCCAATTCATAAAAATCTTCTTAAATCCCGACTGCTCCCAAGAAATCATCGGAAGGCCATTCACACGACCGAACCTCCACGGTGCAAGGAAAATTATACTTGGGCTTCTGTGCCTTTTCCTTCGAGCTTCGACTCGATGAGCCCCTCAAAAGTATCTTCATTATTTTCTGAAAAATTCTGAAATTTTTAGTAACTTCAAAATAAAAGTAAACCAAACTCAATAATATTGATAGCAACTACTCCTACAAGTGCCTAGGGCCTATATCATGCATCAAAACTACTTTCGACCATATAAATTTGACATACAAGCTCAAGAACAGGGTCAACTAAGCAGCAAAAATTTGCAATGAATAAAGCACTAGAACAAAAACTAATTGGACCAATCGAGGAGTCACATACCAAGGAACAATCTCTCCAAGTAGTTTTGTGAGAGGTGCTTTGAGCAAGGAGATCCAAAATGGCAGCAAAACGAGCTTGGACTCGGGTATGAACTGGATATTAGTGTTCGGGGGAGAAAGAAGGAGTGTGTGGGTGAAAGGATAAGTGGAGGAGGGCCACCATGGGCCCACGAGGCAGGGGGCGTGCCCAGGGGGGTAGGGCGTGCCCTCCACCCTTGTGGGCAGGTGGGTGACCCCCCTGTTGTGTTCTCAGTGCCAAATATTCTCAAATATTCCAGAAAAAATCAAATTTAAATTTCAGGGCATTTGGAGAACTTTTATTTTCGGGGTATTTTTATATTGCACGGATAATCAGATAACAGACAGAAAAATACTATTTTTATTTTATTTAATATAAATAATAGAAAGTAAAGGGAGGGTACAGAAGGTTGTGCCTTCTAGTTTCATCCATCTCATGATCATCAAAAGGAATCCACTAACAAGGTTGATCAAGTCTTGTTAACTAACTCATTCCGAATAACATGGAACCGGACAAATTTCGAATAACACTATGTTACCTCAACGGGGATACGCACATCCCCAATAATAACAATATCATTTTTCTTCTTGATAGTAGGAAGAGGAAATTCAAAACCTCCAAATATAATCGATGTAATTTTTCCAATAGAGTTGATACTATGAACTTGAGGTTGTTTCCTCGGAAAGTGTATTGTATGCTCATTACCATTAACATGAAAAGTGATGTTTCCTTTAGTGCAATGAATAATAGCCCCTGCAGTATTCAAAAAGGGTCTTCCAAGAATAATAGACATACTATCGTCCTCGGGAATATCAAGAATAACAAAGTCTGTTAAAATAGTAATGTTTGCAACTACAATAGGCACATCCTCACAAATACCGACAGGTATAGCAGTTGATTTATCAGCCATTTGCAAAGATATTTCAGTAGGTGTCAACTTATTCAAATCAATTCTACGATATAAAGAGAGAGGCATAACACTAACACCGGCTCCAAGATCACATAAAGCAGTTTTAACATAGTTTCTTTTAATGTTGCATATTATTGTTGGTACTCCTGGATCTCCAAGTTTCTTTGGTATTCCACCCTTAAAAGTATAATTAGAAAGCATGGTGGAAATTTCCGCTTCCGGTATCTTTCTCTTATTAGTGACAATTTATTTCATATACTTAGCATAAGGAGTCATTTTGAGCATATCAGTTAATCGCATACGCAAAAAGATAGGTCTAATCATTTCAGCAAAGCGCTCAAAATCCTCATCACCCTTTTTCTTGGATGGTTTGGGAGGAAAAGCCATGGGTTTCTGAACCCATGGTTCTCTTTCTTTACCGTGTTTCCTAGCAACAAAGTCTTTCTTATCATAATGTTGATTCTTTGATTGTGGGTTATCAAGATCAACAGCAGATTCAATTTCTATATCATTATCATTACTAGGTTGAGCATTATCATGAAAATTATCATTAAAATTATAACTAGTTTCAGGTTCATTACCAGATTGTGTTTTAGCATCAAAAAGAGAGATGTCATTTGGATTCTCAGGTGTTTCAACAATAGGATCACTAGAAGCATTCAAAGTCCTATCATTTTTCTTTTTCTTCCTTTTAGAAGGGCTAGGTGCATCTACATTATTTCTCTGAGAATCTTGCCCAATTCTCTTAGGGTGGCCTTCGGGATACAAAGGTTCCTGAGTCATTTTACCACCTCTAGTCATAACTCTAACAGCATTATCATTATTCTTACTATTCAATTCATTGAGCAAATCATTTTGAGCTTTAAGTACTTGTTCTAATTGAGTGGTAACCATAGAAGCATGTTTACTAATAAGTTTAAGTTCACCTTTGACATTAGCCATATAATCACCCAAGTGTTCAAGCATATTTGAATTGTATTTCAATAGTCTACCAAAATAAGCATTAAAATCTTCTTGTTTAGCCATAAATTTATCAAACTCATATAAGCATGGGCTAGCAACCTTAGTAAATGGGATTTCAGCTTTATCATATCTCTAGAGAGAATTTACCTTTACTACCTATGTCGGGTTATCAAGACCATGAGTTTCTTCAATAGGTAAAGGATTAAGATCATATGGTTCTTCAATAGGCGGTAAATTAAGACCATGTATTTCTTCAATAGGAGGTAAATTCTTGACATCTTCAGCTTTAATACATTTTTCTTTCATAGATTTCTTTACCTCTTGCATATCTTCAGGACTGAGAAATAGAATACCCCTCTTCTTCGGAGTTGGTTTAGGAATAGGCTCAGGAATTGGCTCCAGAGGTGTCCAATTATTTTCATTTGTCAACATATTATTCAATAGAATTTCAGCTTCATTCGGTGTTCTTTCCCTAAAAATAGAACCAGCACAACTATCCAGGTAATCTCTGGAGGCATCGGTTAGTCCATTATAAAAGATATCAAGTATTTCATTTTTCTTAAGAGGATGATCAGGCAAAGCATTAAGTAACTTGAGAAGCCTCCCCCAAGCTTGTGGGAGACTCTCTTCTTCAATTTGCACAAAATTATATATATATATATATATATATCCCTTAAAGAAGCTTGTTTCTTATGAGCAGGGAAATATTTACCAAAGAAGTAGTAAATCATATCCTGGGGACTACGCACACAACCAGGATCAAGAGAATTAAACCATATCTTAGCATCACCCTTTAATGAGAACGGAAATATTTTAAGGATATAAAAGTAACGAGTTCTGTCATCTTTAGTGAACAGGGCGGCAATATCATTTAATTTAGTAAGATGTGCCACAACAGTTTCAGATTCATAGACATGAAAAGGATCAGATTCAACCAAAGTAATTATACCAGGATCAACAGAGAATTCATAATCCTTAGCAGTAACACAGATAGGTGAAGTAGCAAAAGTAGGGTCAGGTTTCATTCTAGCATTAAGAGATTGCTGATTCCATTTAGCTAATAACCTCTTAAGTTTGTATCTATCTTTGCAAGCTAAAATAGCCAAAGAAGCTTCTTTATCAAAAACATAACCCTTAGGAATAACATGCAATTCTTCATCATCACTTTCATCAGTAATATCAGATTCAATATTTTCATTCTCTCTAGCCCTAGCAAGTTGTTCATCAAGAAATTCACCAAGTGGCATAGTAGTATCAAGCATTGAAGTAGTTTCATCATAAGTATCATGTATAGCAGAAGTGGCATCATCAATAACATGTGACATATCAGAACGAATAGCAGAAGCATGTTTAGGTGTCGCAAGCTTACTTAAAACAGAAGGTGAATCAAGTGCAGAGCTAGATGGCAGTTCCTTACCTCCCCTCGTAGTTGAGGCATAAATCTTGGTTCTTGGATCTTTCAAGTTCTTCATAATGATAAGCAGATATAAATCCCAAGTGACTCAAAGAATAGAGCTATGCTCCCCGGCAACGGCGCCAGAAAATAGTCTTGATAATCCACAAGTATAGGGGATCGCAACAGTTTTCGAGGATAGAGTAGTCAGCCCAAATTTATTGATTCGACACAAGGGGAGCAAAAGAATATTCTCAAGTATTAGCAGCTGAGTTGTCAATTCAACCACACCTGGAAACTTAGTATCTGCAGCAAAGTGTTTAGTAGCAAATTAATATGATAGTGGTGGTAACGGTAGCAAAAGGTAACGATAGTAAAAGTAATGTTTTTGGTATTTTGTAGTGATGATAGCAATAGCAACAGAAAAGTAAATAAGCGAAGAACAATATATGGAAAGCTCGTAGGCAATGGATCGGTGATGGAGAATTATGCTGGATGCGGTTCATCATGTAAGAATCATAACCTAGGGTGACACAGAACTAGCTCTAGTTCATCAATGTAATGTAGGCATGTATTCCGAATATAGTCATACGTGCTCATGGAAAAGAACTTGCATGACATCTTTTGTCCTACCTCCCGTGGCAGCGGGGTCCTAATGGAAACTAAGGGATATTAAGGCCTCCTTTTAATAGAGTACTGGAACAAAGCATTAACACATAGTGAATACATGAACTCCTCAAACTACGGTCATCACCGGTAAGTATCCCGATTATTGTCACTTCGGGGTTAACGGATCATAACACATAATAGGTGATTATAGAGTTGCAATATAGGATCAAGAACTCTCATATATTGATGAAAACATAGTAGGTTCAGATCTGAAATCATGGCACTCGAGCCCTAGTGACAAGCATTATGCATAGCAAAGTCATAGCAACATCAATCTCAGAACATAGTGGTTACTTGGGATGAAACCCTAACAAAACTAACTCGATTACATGATAGATCCCATCCAACCCATCACCGTCCAGCAAGCCTACGATGGAATTACTCACGCACGGCGGTGAGCATCATGAAATTGGTGATGGAGGATGGTTGATGATGACGATGGCGAGGGATTCCCCTCTCCGGAGCCCCGAACAGACTCCAGATCAGCCCTCCCGAGAGGTTTTAGGGCTTGGCGGCGGCTCCGTATCGTAAAACGCGATGAATCCTTCTCTCTGATTTTTTTCTCCCCGAAACCAAATATATAGAGTTGGAGTTGAGGTCGGAGGAGCTCTAGGGGGGGCACGAGGTAGGGGGCGCGCCCCCCATCCTCGTGGACAGGTGGTGGGCCCCCTGGCCTTCATCTTTTGCAAGGATTTTTTATATTTTCTGAAAAGTTGTTCCGTGAAGTTTCAAGTCATTCCGAGAACTTTTGTTTCTGCACATAAATTACACCATAGTAATGTTGCTGAAAACAGCGTCAGTCCGGGTTTGTTCCATTCAAATCATGCATGTTAGAGTCCAAAACAAGGGCAAAAGTGTTTGGAAAAGTAGATACGACGGAGACGTATCAGTATGCAAGTGGCAGTAGTTTCTTGGCATTATTAGGGGTTTCTTGCATTATTAGGGGTTTCTTGTAAGGAACAATGTACTACTAGTGACAAAAGGCGATTCTAGGTTGCGCTGTACTCCAACGAGTACTACTAGTGGTCGTGGGAGTGTATACCTCGTTTTGTGGGTTCGATCCCGGCGGAACGCATGACGGCCTTTTTTTAAATAGTAACTTCACTGCGAGCCAATATTTTACATGAGTAGTTTGAGTTTTGAAGTCAAACGGACATACGGCACCATAATCTGGGTACACTGGATATCCTAGCCACGTGAACAGGTTTTCCTTCCCAACATCTCGTGGCTCGCGTGCTCGCCCTAGCCGCACCTTGCTTGTAGCTTCCTCATCAGCTAGTAGCATATTTAAACTAGCGCCTCCCAATTAAGCCTGAGGAGCCAGAAAATCCTGGCAGGGCATTGGGAACTGTGAAATATGGCTCTGTACGTAAAGTGCTCTACTACTACTCTGTAGCTTGTGGTGTTGCACGCATGGACTTCACTCCACAATCGGCTCTACTATAAAAGAAATTCCTCTTGACGTGTTTTTTCTGAAACGGAGGCAAAAGCTTTGCTTCATCTCATTCATAAAGAAGGAACTACTAACAAAGTTCGACGAGATCCATTACACCTCCACAAATGGAAGCGAAAAGCCTAGTCTCGCTGTATCAAATAACTCAGATGCTCTGCCCCGCAGTAACCGTCGCTGATAAAAAGGCTACTAGAGTGTGCGTGGGAGGAGCGGCTGAGTAGGCCAGCTATGTGAGAGGAGCGGCTGAATAGAGCACCGAGAGTACCCACTAGGTCACTATGCATGTGTACTTTCCCTGCATTGATAGTACAACGATGGTTCCAGAGAATAGTACGTAGTACCCTCCACTTCCAACTATAGCTCCTTGGCCCTGAGATTCAAGAGTTCAAAACTAGTGCACTATACTAGAAGTATAGTACATTGCACTACTAGTTGAGAAAGTAGTACTAGTACTACTACAGTATGAGTACGTACTCCTCCGTCACATAATGTAAGAAGTTTTTTGACACTAGTTGGCATGTACAAAAGATAGCAAAAACATACCCGAAATTTCTTAATCCACGCCAAAAACTACAAGCTAGTGGCAAAAATTTCTCACTAGTGCTATTATTTACAGTATAATGCAATTCCATAACGTCCCATAATGCTAGTACTAGTAGTAAATAAGAGCCTCACCCCTTTGCTAAGAAATGATCTACAGTTGGAAGGGACGAGGCCCTGTGGTTCCTACGCTCTTATCTCCTCCTCGCTAGTTCCCCTCCCCCGAAGAGAAGGCAGTTCATCGCTGCTCCCATGGATTTGCCAGGCGGTTCTCCTCCTCATCGGGGCTGGGATACCATGGACGACGATCCTCTGGGAGAAATCGCACGCCGCTCTGACGTCCTCACCGCCGCAAGACTCGGTGCTTCCTGCACCAACTTTTTCAAGACGGTGCTTAAAAAGGCTTGGGAAAAGGCCATGCTTGTTGGTTTTCCATGCGTCCTCGAGGATAAGGTTCTTCTATGGGACAATCCTTCGAACAGTCCACCATTCTCTGGCCATGGTTGCACGTTGACTCCGCTAGAGTTGCCGACATTGAGAAGTAGTCGGATTTTCTCCGATGAGCAGGTCAGTAAATGAGTTTGATCATGTAGTACTTAGTTATTCCATTTCCATCCCATAATTTCTCTGCTGCCCACCGTCTTATATATAGGTCTGGGTCGGTGCCAACAAAGATTGGCTTGCATACCTCCGGCCGGATACCACCATCATTTTGCACAACATCGACAGCAGTGCGGCCGTTTGGCTAGACCCCTTCTCCACCATTGGGATCGGCCTTCCGGACTGGCTGGGCTTGAATACGTATGATGATGCCTACATGAGATTGAAGAAGATAGCAATTGTGGACCCACCGACAAAGCAACGCGGCTACGATGATTACTATCTCATCGTGGTGTTCGACATAAGGATTGCCATCAACGCAAGAGGCAGTAACGGCAGAGGCTGGCGCATGTTAGCGGCGGTAGATTTGTACTCCTACATGTTCGAAGATGGCGTGCGCCATCTAGGCCGCATCTTCGCGGTGACAAGCTAGGGGACTTGTTTCATCTGGTTGCCATCATGTGGTACGGGAGATTACAAACGGAATGCACAAACCATCATTTGCATCCCTAACGGTACTCCATTATTTTGCAGGGACCAGTCTTCCTGCGATCAAAATAAGATCGCCGTTCCTAGATGTGCATTTGCATCCGCAATTCGGTCGAACCTGGAACCTTGTAGATAACTTTGGCATATTGGGATCAACTATCATAGCATTCGTTACCCATGGTACCACTAATGTGCAACATGGTCACACAATCTACCACGATCGGACCATCACCATCTACTCAGGTATTCCATTTTTTAACGCTCTCGCCTTCTCTTTCATTGTTGTACTAGTACTCTACTTACGTACTAGCAGGAATACTTTTTACCTTGGAGGACGCGAATATCTAGCTAGGCCCTTGCAGACTTGAACCCACTAGCTACCACCATTTTTGTTTTTCCATGTCTTACTATCTCATCCATGTTGCCAAGAGTGGATATATATAATAAGCCGGTTATTTTACTTCCTCTATACTGGAGTTGTACTATTTTCTGCACCGTATTACTGACCGCCATATTTGAGCACAACATTATTATGCATGGACCTTGACTATGTACGTCACCATGTGTCCAGATCTGAGATGCCGCGTGTACCAGCTGAACGGCGCCGAGTTCGACCCCGTGATGCTACGTGGGTGCTGAGGAACACTCTTGGAGAGTACTCGCTTTTCATTGGGGACAGCTACCCCATTGTGAAGCGGATGCCACCTTCCATGCATGACACGGAAGGCCTTCTGTTCATGAAGCATGGTTGTGTCTTCAGTGCGCATCACCGGATGAACGACATGCTGGGACACGCTATCCCTGATTTATACCGCTTTAGCTTGGATGAGTCTCCATCGTGTGGAACCGGACTAGAAAGCTGCGACAATGATTCCCGTTGCCCACCGCTATGGATCTTGCCATCCATGAAGAACACATGGGTCTGGAACATGGAGGAGGACATGTAGCCCATCTGTAACATGTAAGTGGAGTACGGTAAATTGTGAACGGTAGCGCTGTGAATATATGTAGACTAGTCGTGCACAAATTTAACCCATGATTGGAGATGAACTTGTGTGGCATACTAACATTTTTCTTTTAGAATTTATTACTAGTAAATGTGTTATGTGTGCGTGCAACTTGTGTGGTTGTTGCATGGGCTCCAACACGCTCTTTGAGAAAAAAAGGTGGCACAGCTTTGGATATGCGTGGCGTGGCAGCATCATACAGTAGCATCATTCGTTATAGTTGTAGTACGCTCCTACTAGGACGACAACTCCTATAAAACCTTGCTCTTGGCTCTTTGCCTCTTCAGGAGGTTCAACAGTTTGTACTCGTGTGAACCTTGCACTTGGCTCTTCGCCTCTTTGGAAGGGCCAACAATGATGATACTACAGTACACATTATGCTTTTGGCAATCTGACACCGATTGAACTACTGCACGTCCACCACGAGGGCGAGGGCGAAGGAGAGGGAGAGGGAGAGGGCGCTGTAGTCAAAACCCTCTCCTCGTCCTGCGAACCACCGTGCGCGTGGGCGAGAGAGAGGCGTAATAAGCAAGCTTCTCCTCGTTCGGCGAGTTGACAGGACACATCAAAGAAGTACTAGTACTAGTCCATACTGCATCCTTCCCGGTTAATATGGCTTAATTTGAAATGAGAAAAATACACTGGCGGTCAATGTATGTAACAATACGCTCTTTACGGTCACTATATATAGTTTTGCGGTGATTATACGATCACTAGATCATCGTAGAGCACCGTATTGCACCCTACTGACCGGCCACATAGTCGACGTGCCACTTTGTTGACTGGTTAAATTGTCACCTGGTTTCTGGGTCCCACCTATCAGTTGGCAGAGCAATGAAATCAGCTAAAAAACAAAGAGTGCAGTACATCTACACTTCCAATTCATTTAGCATTTAATCTAAATCGATATTGATTGACTAATGCACCAACTTGTGCTCTAGGTATAGGCTACATGTATATCCTTAATTACAGCATGCAACGACCTTCATTTAATCTTCTTCTCTCAATGGTCGCATGCACACATAAGTCTGCTACTTTTGGGCATTAATTATGCCCTGGTCAATTTGTAAATCTCTAAATGTACAGTCTTTCACGGACGTAGGGAGTAGGTTGAGCACTTGAGCATGAGCGTGTGTGTTGTGTCGTGTTCTGTGTGCCACATGGGTGCGTGAGTGTTGCGTGCGTCCATGTGTACGTGTGAGTGTTGCATGTTTCATGCATGCATGAGGCTTACTCCCTCCCATTGACATGCTCATATTTCAAGCTTCCTATGTTCCCTCCATATGGTGATACTCCCTCTGTTCCCAAATATGGAGTAAAATCCTCCCTCTGTTCCCAAATACGGAGTAAAATCCTCCCTTTGTTCCCAAATACGGAGTATTTGTCTTTCTAGAGATTTCGACAGGTGACTACGTACGGAGCAAAATGAGTGAAGTGAGCGTAGAGGCATAGGGATAATGTAGAAAGGAAGTCTTCGCGATCCATTATTCCCCATCTCGGTCAGAGAGAACTATTCAACTTGTCTTCGCAGTGAAGTGACAAATACACACTACAGCAGATGGGACACTTAATTAATAAGCTGAACTAGTGTGCTGGTGTTACTAAATCAGCCTTACCCAGTACTGCCATCATGTTTGCCAGTAGAGCACGCTTCTGTCCTCCATTAACTGACATATGGGCCGTCTTGTGGTAGACACATATGTCATTGGTGTAACTATTTACACTCCGAAGGACGGTATATCCTGGTAGTAGTAGTAGAATTGTGATTTAATGCACTTTCTTCCCCGTCTTGCGCTCTTTTGCCACCTCTCTTCTTCTTCCTCCTCTCTTCCCCATCGCCGGCCGCACACCATTTCCCCCCACTCTCTGCTTGCCCGCTCGCGCTATCTTCCTTGGTAGCTTGCGTGTACCATATCCCCCCTGCTCACTGCTCGGCCACACGAGGAGAAGCTTCTTCGCTCGCCCGCCTGAATCCACTTCCCCGCTGGCTCACAGGAACCGAAAACCCCAATGGCAGAACCGACTGACACATAGAGCCGCGATTGGAATTCCCTCCCCGATGTTCTCTTGGAGCAGATCTGTAATCGTATGGACCTACTCAGCACCGTCCGTCTGGCCGCATGCCCAGTGTCTTTGTACCGTCTACTCGTCTGCAACCGATCGACTCTTTTCAAGACACCCTGCTTGTTGATGCCCGATCCTCGCAGGTGGCCCAGACACCGACTTGACGATCCTACGAAGGTTTCTGTGGTGCCCCTCGACATGATACCAGTACCCGTCCACCTGTCCTTCATGAACGGCCACTACTGCGCGGGCATTAAGGCCAACTGGATCGTCCTCATCCACCAATCTGGTAGTCTGTGGCGTCTAGTGGATATCTATACACAGCGAGAGATCACCATTCCATTTTGGATACCGCCGCCATCGAGCCTCGCGGCCCGCCGGACACTCCTTCCTACTATGCCCGAGAAGCGTCGAGCTTTTGGCTCGACCTCTGTTTGCTGAAGGTTGTAATCTGCGAAGTGCCCACACCATCAGAAGACTACATCGATTACAAGCTCATTGTCGTGCTCAACATGGGATTAGTCTATCTGGAATCCGGTCGCCATACATGGTTATGGCTCATCGTCGATCCTCTTTACCCAACACTTTTGTCTGATGCTATAGTGCACGATGGCATCGTTTATGTGGTCGACGCACAGATTGGCTGCCTATACTGGCGGAATCTATCGTCGTGTAATTTTTCTATCTCATCTCATCTTTACCTTAAGAATACGACTGCCTGTTCATTGTTACAAATTTAGAATATATAGTGTGTATATAACCACATCATTGCTATATGTTCCTCTCATTTCCTAGATTTTTATGCCACACATGTTATTTTTAGAGTTGATATGAGAACAATTGGTATCTGATGATTGTTAGAATAGATATTATGAGTATAACCTCAGGATTGCTATATGTTACTCTCATTTCTAGGATTTTTATAACAATGCATGTTATTGCTTAGAGTTGATATGATAACTGTAGTAAGTGCTAGAATATGAGTAGGCCCTGTCATATCTATTTTCCTCTCATTGTTACATGATGTTTGAACCATGATATATTGCTAGAATATGAAAGCCATTGGCTTATTTTTTTAACTTGGGGTATTATTATGACCACGACATTGCAATTCTCTGTCCATGATATGTGTCACTTTTATAATAATCTTAATTCCACACATACTCCGAACATGATTGTTTATTTGTCCTTTTGGTCTCCAATTTGAATTGTTGTAGCAGACGCAAGTGCGCTGGCCTTCATGATTCTAGGATCTGGAATCATACCAGCCGATGGGTGGTGGTTTATCGCTCGTTCAGCTTATGGTGGTCATTCGATGCTCATTTCCACGCACCAAATTGACCAAACCATTTCATCAAACCACATGTAGTACAATGCCTGGGGCGTTCGTGACATTGATGGCTATGGCTGCTTCGTGTTCGAGAAAGATCCCAGCTCTGTTGGGCCAGGCGTATTCAACCGGAGGCGGGTTTATAGCCTCGGCAACCACTCCATGTTCCTTGGGCTCAATTATCCGGTCATCCAACCAATCATCGATCATATCACCGTCGATGATTACCATGCTATGCAACTTCCATTTGCCAAGGGGGTTGTGTTTACAAATCATACCATGGGTTTCATGAATCACCATATCCAGAGATTCGTCGACACAGCTTGTTGCCAGATAATCTTCAGTGTGTGAAAGGCATCAAGCTTCCATGCGATGGATGGCTTTTGCAAACCCGACATGCGGTTATGTGGTTCATGCCAACAGCAAATATGCACAAGTTGATTCGTACTGATATGTAGACTGAGCCATGTATTCTACTGCTGTAGCACGACCCTCTTTTGTTGGATATTATGTATTGTTGTTAGTTTGAAGCACTCCTCTGGTTTGAAGGATAGATACCTTTTTGGGATCAAGTGCATCCTAACTCACCTGCGCAGGATGTACAGATAATGATGATGGAGATGTTGTGTAGTATATATATATATATATATATCACTTAGGCTTCAAGTGCGTACTTGTTAGTTAAACCTATGGTTAAAATGTGACACTAAATATGACTTGTAAGTAGTACAATAGCAGTACTAGTATACGTCGATCAAATTATTCATCATGTCCACACATTGAATTGACGTGACAACACGCTGCATGTGAGGTGACACAAGAATCCCGGCGGCGCGTTCGGGTATTCTGGACTTCAGATTTGGAGTACCACTTATCTATCGAAAGCTTTCATCATTCACTTAAAACAGCCGATTGATCATAGATTGAGTACCATATGACTGGAATTAACCCATGAAGTCGAAGAAGGATTGGCCGGTGCTGCCGGCTGGCATCAGGTTCGATCCCACGGATCAGGAGCTGATCGAGCACCTTGAGGCCAAAGTGAGTGCTGAAAGCGCGAGATCTCACCCTCTCATCGATTTGTTCATACCAACCATCGACAGCGAGCACGACATATGCTACACCCATCGTGAGAAACTTCCAGGTAAGACACCGATCGGCCGTCTCCTTGCACAAACATATTCCTTTGTTTATAGCTCTATTTTTCTTTTTAGACGCATACCTGGTGAAGCAATTACAATTTGACAGTTAATAAAAAGTGAAACAAGTGACTGCAACATGCCAAAGATGTTATGAAAATGCAAACTATGTACACTAAAACTTGTATTCGACAATACTGCAGGTATCACACTGAGTGACCTAAGCAAGCATTTCTTCCAGCGCAATTCCCGGGCGTTCAAAAGGGGCACGTGGACGCATCGCAAGATACAGTCGGAGTGTGGCATGCACGCGATGTGGCACAACACCGGCAATACCTTGCCGGTGATGGTCAACGGCCGGCAGACGGGCAGCAAAAAGGTTCTGGTGCTGCACACCAACAAAAACCTCGACCAGCAGAGGACCAACTGGGTGATGCACCAGTACCACCTCGGGGACCTGGAGCTAGAGAAGGAGCTGGAGCTGGTCCTTTGCAAAATTTTCTACCAGACGAACAATAGGGCCATGAGTAAAAAGATTATAAGTTAGTTTGGTATTGGTGCTTCTACTACCTTGTCGTCCGCAAGTTGGTATTGTTGTTAATGATCTTTTGGTATGAACTTGGCATTTGCTTCCAACCATCACGCCAATGGTCGACGTGGGTATAAAGCTGAATCATTTGTTTCGATATGAATTTTCAGGCACCTGATTTTTATTTGATGGGTAGCATAAGCACCTGCCATTCGAATTCCCAATTCTCCAAAAATTTCGAAACAAGTGCATCCTCTTATTATCACGGTAAAAAAACAATATCCCTGCTGCATCCCAGTTATCAGTCTGTACTACAGAATTCTCTTGTTTATTGAGCACGTATGTTGTTTTTTCAGGTCGAGCAAGTTTCAACTGGGCTGTAGACTGCCTTGGTTTTGTTTTTAACAGGCCCAGCCCATGATGACAACGGGGCACAAAGATCCAGTAGGTATCTACTGGCCTCTGGCCTGCCAGCATTAGTTATATTTTATCTTACAAGATCCGCTGGCACTTTTTTTACTGAATCAAACACACAAGCCAGTTCTATTTTCCTCTTGAAACGCATGTCCTACATCCGTTTTCTAATCTCTACCTATAGTTTTACTAGTTCATATACACGTATCATTATATTGAAAATACATAAAACTCTCGTTTCATATTTACATCCTTATTTTTGTTGTTGTTTTCCCTCCCAACGCTGATTTTTTTTCCATTGGTTTTCCCTTCAACCAACTCAATTGTCCCACGTCTTATTTGCTTAAAAAAAACAAAACAAATTTTTTTGGCAGATCAATAAGTTCTTAAAAATGTTTATCGTTTTAGGATTACAAAAGTTCAGACTCCACCGAAATATGCAAAATAAGGTTGAACTTTTTGACCGTGGTCCTGGGCAGAAAATGGGCTGTAATAAATTACTTAAGAATGGGCAAATGGGCTCCAAATTATTAAAAAATAGCAAATGGGCTCTATGTTGTCTGCCACAGATTTGGAGGCTGGGCTGACTTGTGGGCGTACTAAGTTCATGCGTACACAAGGTTTATCAAAAAAGAAACTTAGTCAACAATCGACTCTACCAGCGTAAGACCGTTAGATGTCAATCTAACTGCAATCGTGCTTCTTCAGTCTCTGATCTTCCTGCCCTAGCCACCCAAACCAGCGCCGTCAGAACCGCCTGCTCCCGCCTCCCATGGACGGCTGTGCTGCCGGGCAGGCCTCATGGACCCATCATATACTTGCATCACTGGCCTGTCTGTCCCTCTACTCACCCACACCTCCTGTTATTTTCCGGCGACGGCAGCCGAACCAGTCAACCCTCATACTCTCCACTGCGTGGGGAGCCACTGCCGCGTCTTCCATGGCTCCGTGTCGTTCCCTTCGAGGCCTCACCGTCGTTCACCACCATGGTGCTCTGGGTGCGGCGTGGTCAACGTGGTCAACGAACAACATCCATCAGAAGTGGACTGTACGTGGATAGGCTGACAGTGGGGTCCATGGCCGCACACAAGGAAATGCCTCCTTATTACGTGCAAAATAATGATTCCTCCACCTAACATCTAGGACCCGCCGGAAGGGCCTCTGTATTTTGTGAAAAAAAATGTTCCCTCCGCTGACAGGTCGGACCCACCAACTATATCTTCGGACGCAAGGAAGTGCCTCCTTATTGCGCACAAAAAAATGAATACCCCCTGCCAGCTGGGACCCACCATAGTGGGAGGCTGACTTGTGGTCCTACTAAGTTGACAGGGACGGGGGGCTTTGTCAACTTTGTCATAGAAGTAGGACCCCTCCACATCTATGATGATACCGTGTTTTTTCACAATTATTGTCATAGAAGTGTCATAAGTATGACAGAAAAAATTTCATTCGGCCCAAAATGTTACGGATGTGTCTTTTTTTGTAGTGAGGAGCGGGGATAGGCGCGGCGTCTTCCTGCAAGGCCAGTTCAAGCTCGGCCCAAAATGTTCTTGAGACTCCGGCTGGGTGTCTTCCTCAGGAAACTGGAAGACTAAGGGCAGACCATCATGATGTGGCATGGCGTATGGTTAGGTCATGCTGGTTGGAGGTAGACGACAGGAGAGTCAGAGAGGAAGAGAGAAGATTGTAGCGATACCGGGTAGTGTGGGGTTGATTTTAAACTGCGGCACCGGCGACGTTAAAAGTGGGAGCAGCTGGGATGAAGGTGGGCGGCGGAGCCTGGTCAAAGGGCTCGCCTCCCGGTGAGCCTGCACAGCAGTCTGCTCGCACGCCTCCCTATCAGCCGGCGCAGTGGTCTGCACGCACGCCTCCCGTCAACTCACATGCTTTCTTGGACGGTACCTCCCGATCAGAAGGGGGACTCGTGGCGGCACGTAAATGCCCACGGTTTCAATAGTTAAAGCGTTCGCCTTAACGTGACAGGTCTTTGTTCCAAAATACCTTGGCTCTTCATTTGTGCAACTTCTCATAAGTAGCTTGTCTCAAATTGAAGAAAAAAATTACATAGGAATATTTGTGCCATATCACGTGACCATGCTCAGTTTCATGAATTTCTGGTCACTTTTGGATTTTCTGAAATTTAAAATCCAGGATTCCAAACAATATCATAACCTGCATCATGCAATAAATTTTCAAGCGATACATCTTTCCTGTTGTCTTTCTTAAGAAAGGATTTGGTCAAACATTTTTCTTAGTTAGACTTCAAACAAGTTATATATGTAGAGTAAAAGGATAATCCCTCCGTACTAGTGCATTGCCTGATAACTTAACTCAAGTACTATGTCACAGCCCTAGCTTATACCTTGTCTGTCTTTTCATAAGCATACATGCATCATGTTTAAATCTTATGAAACTTTGAAATGGGGGGTGATCAAACCCTAGCATCAATGAATTTCAAATAGGTTTAACTAAAAAAATAAATATATTTTCAGGATCCCAAATGGCCTTAAAAATGTTCATCATTTTTGGAAAATGATAGAAAGAGTAACCAGAGATGATGAACATTTTTCCATGGCATTTTGGATTTTGAATTAATTCAAACATATTTGAATTGGAGCTATTTAAATGCTATATATATTTTAGATGCTCCAAAAATGTTGGAAATTGCTAAGGGTCACTGGAATAATTCAGACGGCACAAATAATTATTTCCAGGATTTTATGAAATGGTTTAGTATTTATTCTAGACCAGAACATAAAAACTAGAAATAGAAAAAGGAAACAGAAAGGGGAAAACCCATACCTGGGCTTTCTTACCTGGTGCTCCTGTAGCCCAACACTGTGCCTAGCCGCCCAACCCATCTCAACCACCCTGTAGTCTTCCTCCTTTTGCCAAGAGGACGAAGGGCGCGTGCCCGGCGCGCGCGACCACATGCCGGCCACCTCCTACTTACCTGCTCACCGCTGGAGGCACCCGAGGGCGCCACGCACTCCCCTCGACCCCTTCCACCTCTCCCCTATCTCCTAGGACTCCCTCTCTGTCCTCTGCTCGATTCCGCAGTGCCACCAAGCGCTGCCGCCGACGCCGCTCACCACCACCACGGCCACCGGCCTCCACACGTCCCTCCGACGCGCCAAGAAGCTTCGACATGGACCTCTATGTCGTATCGCCCAAGCCACGCGAGCGGACGCGCCCTGCAGCGGCTCCCCCGACCTCTTCTTCACCGTCGGCCGCTGCGTATCTCCACCGTCGACTTGCCGCCGTCCGAGCTTCCCCGAGCACGCTGGCCATCCCTACGGCGCCGCTGTGAGCCCCCGAGCGTTTTCCCCTCTCACCACAGTCAATCCCCTCCTCTAGCCCGCCTAGCCACCGGAGCCGAGAGCTCCGTACCGTCGTCCATGGCGCCGCCGTGGCCAGAGCCCGAACCAGCCGCCCCCGCACGCGTCATCGTTCTCCCCGCCTCTCCAGGAGCCTGTAGCCACCACCAACTCCTCCTCCCGTACACCACAACACCATCCCGGCCAACTCCTTGCGGGCGCCGCAGCAGATGTGCTCGTTGCCGTCAGCTCCGGCGACTACGTGACCAACCAGTGGCACCGTTCGACGCGGCGCATCCCCAAGGCCCCGTAGAATCCACCCGCGCGATGAATGGTCGCTGGAATAGAGATTTCGGCGTGCCTCCGCCATCGGTTTAGGTCGCCGGCGGCCTAACCCCGGCCGGCTGATGTGTCAAATTAGGCTAAAACTAATTAGGTAACTAACTACCCGCCCTAGTCACTGAGATGTGGGCCCATGCCCCACTGACACTTTTAGTTAGGATTAAATTAGCACTAACAATCTTTGTTAATCAGCCTAGTCACTGACCAGTGGGTCCCAGTGTTAGGTTTGACTTGGGCTGATGCTGTTGACCTGATGACGTCAGGCTGACGTAGTAATGCTTTTCTGGGATTTTAAATAAATCATTAATGATTTATTTATTTCAGAAAATGGTTAAAACTTCTAAAAATCATAGAAATTCAACCATAACTCCAAATGAAATAAGCTATATATGAAAAATGATCAGAAAAATCCAATCTATCCATCTGTACTGGTTTCATGCACGTTAAAGTAACTTAACCCTGCTGTTTATATCAAACATGATAAAGCACTATTTAGATTCATAGTTTGAGTTTGGGGTTGAACCTTTGGTTCAAAATGACTCAAACCAAGCCGGTTGTAGTTGCATTAGCCCAACACACTCATTTTTCCATGTCATGATCATACATCATATGGTGCATTGCATTGATTGTGTTTTCCTTCTCTATTGCTGGTATTTGTTCCCTTTCAGTAGGCGTGGTTCCGATGATGAGTTCGATGACACCGATGAAGAGATATACTATCTTCATAAGTGCCAGGCAAGCAAAACCCCCTTGTTCATCCAGATATAATCCCACTCTCTCGCTCCTGCTCTCTTTTACTACATTAGGACAACAGCGATTCAAATGTTACCTGCTGTGGTAGTTGAACCCCTTTCCTCTGCATGACCTGTCATTGCCATAGTAAATATATAGATGAAACCCACTAGCATGAGTAGGAGTTGTTTGAGCCCTGATGTGCCTACTCATTCATGCTTGTTTGTCATGCCTGCTATTGCTTAGAGTTGTGTCAGGTCTCATTCATCGGGGATGAATTGGAAAGTTGTGAACATATCCTACTGTTGAGAGCTAAGTGTGTGAACACTATTTGGTAAAGGTAGCGGTGAGAGGCCATCTAGGAGTACATGGTGGGTTGTCTCATTGAAACCGACCTCAGGAAGTGAGTTCTGTGTTTGTGATCCATGAATAGTTACTACCACACATTGGGTTCCGGTAACTCGACCCCTCTCGGCTTATTAACCACCTTGATCTCTGTCCAGGAGTTGCAGCTAGTTTCCGGTGTTTCTAGGTTGTGTTAATAGTCTACCAAGTGGCACCCGGTACAGGTGGGCTTGGGACAGACTAGGCACCGTGGCACGGTGTACCAAGCACAGATCCATCCGTCGAGGTGGGCTTGGGAACCCTGCACACATCGTTTGGGGCCGTGAGTGACACCTCGGTCGGATCTCCTTCTGGATGGAACCCGAATAGGCGATAAACTTGGAGTAGAGACTTGTGTGGTTAGTCAGGTCATTGCCGACTCCCTCGCCAGGCTTCCACTTGAAGGTTGCCGAGATACACGACGTGTACATGGTGGTAAGTGGCGAGAGCGTGTGTGAAGAAGAACACCCTGCAGGGTTATAAATGATCTATTCGAATAGCCGTGTTGGCGGTAAAGGACTTCTGGGTTGCCTGTACAGTTCATAGACAAGTGAAACTGGATACTCTAAAATGCGCAAGATAAGCGTGAGTGCTATGGATGGCGTTCTCGTAGGGAGACGGAAGCGGATCCATAGTGGTGTATTGATTGGTCAATATGTGGACTCGTGTGCGCCACCTCAAAAGAGTTACTTGCAGTAGTAGTTCAGGTTAGCCACTGATTCAAAGCTGGCTTGTTGCAGTTAAACCCCACCATCCCCTTTGTTGATACTGATGCATATGTAGCTAGTTCTGATGTAAGTTTTGCTAGGTACATTTGTACTCACATTTGCTTAATTTAAGTTCCGCCTGGACTTCAACGTTTAGCTTGTTACCTCATCTATGATCTTGTGCCCTCGGCAGGGTCTTGTAGATAGTCAGGCTTCTCAGCCTTTTTCTTTTATAGTTGTCTGTACTCAGACAAGTTAAGCTTTTGCTTGTGCTTGTTGCTTGTATGCTCTGTATGTTGGGTCATAAGACCCATATTTGTAATACTTCGCTCCTCGGATCCTAATGATAAATACTTTGAGTCATAGAGTTATATTGTGATGCCATGTTGCATTTGCACATATCGAGCATATTGTGTGTATGTTATTGAAATGCTTGGTTTGTGTGGGATCTGACAACCTAGTTGTATATCCTTGGTAGCCTCTCTTGTGGGGAAATGTATTTTGGTGCTTCCACTGAGCCATGGTAGTCTGCTACAGCCCGGTTTACCGGAGTCCTGCTAGCCCAGTTACTACTGCTCCAGAACACTTAGACTGGTCGGCATGTGTTCCACTTCGTTCCTGTGTCTGTCCCTTCGGGGAAATGTCACGCGGTGACTTCCGGAGTCCTACTAGCCTGCTACAACCCGGGTTCCCGGAGTCCTGTTAGCCCAGTTGCTACAGCCCGGATTCACACGCTGATGACCGACACGTTCGAGGTTGGGTCATGTATGCATGTCCCTATAAGTTAGTGCCACTTTGGGTTTACGACTAGTCATGTCGGCCCGGGTTCCCTGTCATATGGATGCTAGTGACACTATCATATACATGAGCCAAAAGGCGCAAACGGTCCCAGGCCAGGTAAGGTGGCACCTGTGGGAATACCGTGCATGAGGCTACAAAGTGATATGATGTGTTACATGCTAGATCGGTGTGACATAGGATCGGGGTCCTAACATACTAGGCACGAACAAACGGGCTCAATTTTGTGCTCATCCGGGTGTAGTAGTACTACTAGGCATGCAGTTGACGGGTGAACTTGGGGAGCGGCGACCGAGGGAATTGAACCATGCTCGGCACAGTAGGTAACGTTGTCTAGTTACTAAAGCATCCCTTCATTGTTCATCGGTAGTCATTATGGTCCCGGGACATGAGGGGAATTTCCTAGGGCTGGAATTCTGGCCGCTTGATATTTCGACATGAAACTCGGAGGCTCGACTGGTTGGGGTTGGCTACTGTGTGTACCATGCACACCACCAGAAGGACACAAGCCTAGTTTTTTTTGAGAATCAACATGAGCCATGGTCTGGCAGGTAAATTGTTGGGTCCTACTGTCGGTGTCAAAACCAGTGGATCTCGGGTAGGGGGTCCCGAACTGTGCGTCTAAGGAGGATGGTAATGGGAGGCAGGGGACACGATGTTTTACCCAGGTTCGGGCCCTCTTGATGGAGGTAAAACCCTATGTCCTGCTTGATTAATATTGATGATATGAGTAGTACAAGACTAGATCTACCACGAGATTGGAGAGGCTAAACCCTAGAAGCTAGCCTATGGTATGATTGTCTGTAATTGTTGTGTCATATGGACTAAAACCCTCTGGTTTATATAGACACCGGAGAGGGTTAGGGTTACACAAGGTTGGTTACAAAGGAGGAGATATCCATATCCGTACTGCCTAGCTTGCCTTCCACGCCAAGTAGAGTCCCATCCGGACACGAGACGAAGTCTTCAATCTTGTATCTTCATAGTCTAACAGTCCGGCCAAAGGATATAGTCCGGCTGTCCGGAGACCCCCTAATCCAGGACTCCCTCAGTAGCCCCTGAACTAGGCTTCAATGACGATGAGTCTGGCGCGCAGTGTTGTCTTCGGCATTGCAAGGCGGGTTCCTCCTCCGAACACATCACAAAAGAATTTGAATACAAGGATAGTCTCCAACCCTGCAAAATAAGTTCCACATACCACTGTAGAGAGAATAATATTTCCACAAATCTTAATCTGCTGACATGTTTTGGCAACATGACATCATGCCATGGCTTGGTGATTATTCGAACCGTTTTTCTTCAACCAGCTCCACACATAACGCGAGGCGGTTTCTTGGCACGTCTTGTCTAAGCAGAGATCATGTTCCCCTAATTACGGGATTCTCATCAATATAGTCGTGGGTAACCCAACCATGTCTAGGACTCCTAGATTATAGGCAAGTCCCAAACGGCTATGGAGAGGACGCTTGATATTCACCAGCTTTATAAAGGGACAAGGCTTTTACTTTTTCCCTCCCATGCTCAATCGAACCCTTCCCCCGCCTCGAGTTCTAACACCCAAAGCCCAGGTCAGGTGCTTCGGACATTCAATCATGTCCGGATCTAGCCTTCAGGGCCGATGGATGCCCTCCTCTGCTATAGAAGAGGATATCAAAAAGTTGAGGGAGGCCAGATACCTGACCACCGAGGTTTCGCATCGGCTGCCTGCCCGAGGGCAGGTCGTCCCTACTCCCGAACCCAATGAGAACGTTGTGTTCGTCTCCCACTTCCTCCGAGGTCTAGGCCTCACTCTGGATCCCTTCGTTAGGGGTTTGTTGTCATATTAGGGGCTAGATTTCCATGATCTATCCCCGGACTCCTTTCTCCACATCTCATCTTTTATTGTCGTATGTGAGGCCTTCCTCCGCATTACCCCTCACTTCGGCCTGTGGCTCAAAACCTTTGACGTGAAGCCGAAGATGGTCGAGGGGAAGCATGTAGCGTGCGGAGGCGCATTAATAAGCAAGATCGCTGGAGCTCCATGGCCAAAGGATTCCATTCCAGAGGTGTCCGGATTATGGCAACGGGAGTGGTTTTACATCACAGCTCCCAGAAGTGCCAAGTGGGCGGCTGCCCCTGCTTTCCGCTCGGGCCCTCCACCACAACTGATGTCATGGATTAGTAGAGGGCTGAGCTGGGATCCAGCCAAGGACGTGCCTGTACTGCAGAGCCGCATTCAAGATCTCTTCGAAGGAGATTTCAGTCTGGTTATGGTGGCGCAAGTCATGCTGGTTCGACGAATCCAGCCATGCAAACGCCGGCCCCTCCGCATGTGGGAGTTCAACCCAGAAGGGCCCCCACGATTCAGAATTTCCTCAACCTGACGCACGACGAGATGTACAAATCATTCTTCAGACCCCAAATAGAGTGTCCGGATACTACCGAGGACGTGGGCCTGAGCAGCAACCGTACCACCGACCAAGTAAGTAATCCTTTAGCCGAACACACCGTCTTTCATTTACCATGTCGTCATTCTGAGAAATCGCTCTTTGACCAGGACTGGCTAACAAGGGCGAAGATGATTCGGTGTTCGGCCCCCCTTCCTGAGGGTTTGGAGAATCCGGTACTGGAAAAGATGCTCGAGCTAGCACCTTGCCCGGAGCCCTCAAAGGAAGATAAAGGGGGTAATAATGAGGTCGAAAGCGGGCCCCCATCGCCACCAATTCCAACTGAGGGAATGAGCGCCTCCGTGAAGGAGGATAACCAAGGGTAAGAATCTGACCTTCTCTCGCTTCGGGGAAGGAAGATGACCGCCTCTGAAGATCCGGAAACCAAGGCTTCCAAACGGGAGAAGAAGTCTCCACCAGAGGTTCCTGCCTTGGAGGGTGCTCTTGCCGCACAAAGTCCGCGCGAGGATCAGCCCTCCAACGAGCTGTAAGTAATCAAAAAGTACTTTAATAGTGGAGATATACTACCTTACCTCTGTGGAAAATAACCGAAGCGTTTATCTTGCAGTTCGGATCTTAGCCCTTCTCAACAGAGATCGTATTCGAGGGATCTTCTTCCGGAGATGATGGAGAGCGAAACGCCTCCCCCGGACTCCCCCGCTCAAGAAGTGGGCGACCATGAAGTGTCGTCACGGAGGGCCTCTCCGGATCCGGTGAGGCCAGAAGATAATCCTATAGTCACCCGAAGTCCCCAGCGTCTGGCTCCTGAAGAGAGCAAACAAAAAAGTCCGGCACTGTCTGGTATGCGGTCGGACGTACTGAGGGAGCTATTGGAGCGAGTGGCCATCTCAGAAGAACACCGTACATTGATGGGTATGGTGATGGAAAGGATTTCATCCGCCGAAAGCGGGTTGCATGACGCTTTTATGAGTCTACTGATGGGCTTTGAGGTACGTAAACTGATGTACATTTGTGATTGTACTGCACATTTTTTGGTGTGCCCTGTGTAGATAGTAGCCCCTGAGACTCTAGTTGTCGCCGAGAACGGCAGCAAATAGAGGATCGTAGTCCCAGGTAATAACAATACCACTTTATGTGCAGGTGATGGAAGCTCCGGTGGCTGGCCGGACTAATGAGTTTGCCGAACTAAAGCGGCAACTGGATGCGGGAGATGCCGACATTGAGCTTGTTAACAAGCGGCTTGATGAGGCACAGGTTAAGTAATGTTTTCCAGGTCAATGTCACATAGTAAGAGCAGCGTGATGCCAGTATCTTTAATATGTTGTGACTGCAGATGGAGCTGCCACCATGGAGACCCTTCGGGCGGAACTTGCCCGAGCCAACGAACAAACAAGGATTAGTAATGCGGCCGCTTTAAAGGCGGCCGAAGAGTTGAGAGCCGAGAAGGCCGCGCATTGCGAGAGCAAAGAGAAAATGGCCATGATGGCTGTAAAGTTAAAAGACACTACCAACCGCTGCCAGCTCCTTGAAGAAGAAAACCGAGCGAAGGCGACGGACCTTGAAAAGGCCGCGGTGGCGACCAAAGACACCCGCTCTGCTATGAAGGCAAAGAAGGAAGAGCTGTGTGATGCCAGTGATATTGCGGCTGGAAGCCCTTTTTGCTGTAGAGGAAGTTCGGAGATCCGCGGTATGCCCCTCTGGATCGGCTGTGGAGTTCGGTAGACGGATATCTAGACTTGGCGGCAAGCGCTGTCGATGCGGCCGAATACTTCCGAGATCAAACAGATCGTGAAGTGGACAAGCTATTCTGGTCGCAGTTTAATGTTCCAGAGAATCCTCTTCCACTAACTGATCAACTTGCCGAATGGGCCGAACTCAATAGATTTGTCCGGACTTGCCATGAGGTCCGTGGTAGATCATCTCTGGCCGGAAAAGCCGAAGCCGAACAACTATTTCAGCTTAGTGCAGCAGTTCCTTGGTGCGGTGCCGCGCATTAATGCAATGAAGAGGTCAGCGTGCATAGAAGGCTCGCGGATGGCCCTTGCCCGTGTTAAAGCATACTAGGCGGAGATGGATGCTACCACTGTTGTGGCGCAGGGTTCGTCCATAGGCCGAGTGGCTGCCGAGCACTATTTTGAAGAAGTTCTTGAGGGTGCTCGTTTGATAGAGGCCCAGTGCTCGAAGAATATTATGTTTGAGTGACATGTATTCCCATTGTAAAAACAATGTTTATCAAATTTATTGAGGCTCTATTTATACTTTTGCCTGAAAGTAATATGATGCCTCCTGTGCGGCCGTTTATGTATATATGTATATAACCTGAAATATTGAAGTCGTTGGCTTCAGCCCCGCGCATATATTGCGGGGGTGTTCACAGAA
Source organism: Triticum dicoccoides (assembly GCF_002162155.2). Classification (NCBI taxonomy): domain Eukaryota; kingdom Viridiplantae; phylum Streptophyta; class Magnoliopsida; order Poales; family Poaceae; genus Triticum; species Triticum dicoccoides. Next base: position 177,769,823 of record NC_041390.1, read on the forward strand.
GACGCGTGTTCACACTTAATCCAACGTCTTGGTCCTAATAAGGAGGTGATAGCGCAGCGAACGAGGGAACAAGACTATAATGCTTTAACACTTCCACTTAGCCATAGGAGTTTGACGGTGGGGCTACTATATAGCCCCTGGTGGCTCCGCACTCTCCCGAATTCGGGTGCGTACATGTCTGGCCGGGAAACGGCCCTTCGTTAAGGCGGAGGAATTCTAACATTTCGATAGGTTATTGAGTGGTTGACGAGTCTCACGCTATATCATGACAGTCAGTTTTCGGCTTTCTCTGCCGAGGTGCTCGTCCGGATGAACCGCGGCACAATCATAGTAGTTCTCCTGGTGCCGCCTTAGCCGATAGATCGGAACGTAAGGCAGCAAAACACAGGAGCCGGGCAAACCCAACATTTGACCAAAGACATGATTCAGAGATGATGCATATAAGGCCAAACTAGCGACGCCGAACACTCCCTAAGTTATTCGGTCTTTATGGTATAAACCGGGCCTAAACAGTGCCCTTTGTAAGAAGCCCCTGGTGTCCAGGTACGTACATTATTCTGACGTGGCCACATGCCAAGACGTCAGCATCCTTCTCAATTGTACTGAGAATCCGAGGGATGTGTATCAACAAGAGACAGTAAAAAAGGTTTACGTAGGGTCTTAATCTAAAAAGAATCCTTGGAACGGGTCCCTGATGCACGTCTGCACCTGTGTCTCCGTTGTGCGGTATCCTGGACGGGTGCAGCACGATGGTCATCTGTAAAAGAGAGAAACTTAGGTGAAAAGTTGTCGTGCAAAAAGGTAGGTTTAAAGAAACCATGTACAATTCAAGATGAGTAAAAATTGCCACTTGTCTGCGCGCGTTGAGCCCCTTGTATTTGTAATAGGGGTGTGGCCATCAAACCTGTATGAATTACACGTAGCTGCGCCGGACTCGTCTAACCGTGTCCGTGGTCTTGACGACCTATCAAATGCTTTAGTTGGTGAGGCTATTTTTAGTGTGCGGCTGCCAAGGCAGTCGCACTCTCTTCGGCGTGCAAGGATTGCTAAATATTTCCATTCACTGTAATGATGCCACGTGGACCGGGCATCTTAAGCGTGAGCGAAGCATAATGCGGTATTGCATTAAAGCGAGCGAAAGCTTCGCGTCCAAGTAGAGCTTGATAGACACTTTGGAACGGAGCAATGTGGAATGTTAAATTTTCGCTACGGAAGTTATCGGGGAAGCCGGATATAACCTCTAGTAGCAGGGAGCCCATGCAATGAGCCCCTGGGCCTGGCGTTACTCCTTTAAAGGTAGTATTGCTGTGGCAAATTTTCATTGGGTCTATCCCCATTTTGCGGATTGTGTCCTGATATATCAGGTTTAGACTGCTGCCACCGTCCATCAGGACTCGTGTGAATTGGTATCCATCAATTATTGGGTCTAATACCAAGGCAGCCCATCCTGCACGCCGGATACTTGCTGAGTAATCCCGATGGTCGAAAGTGATCGGTTGAGACGACCAGTGGTAGAATTCCACAATGATAGGCCCTTGGGTATATTTCTCTGGGAGTGCCGCTTTGTTTCTCCCCTTGATCACGTGTAACACATTCACTATTTTGACTTCTGGTGGAAATTTCTTTTGTTCCCCAGTGTCTTGCTTGAGAGGCTCATCCTCGTCTTCGCTTGGTGTATCCTCCCCCTTGTGTACGGTGTTGAGCTTGCCGGACTGCTTGAAGACCCAACATTCTTTGTGGGTATGATTTGCAGGTTTATCGGGGGTGCTATGGATCTGACATATTTGGCCTAGAATTTTGTTTAGGCTGGACAGTTCATCTTTGGCGCCTTTAGAGGGGGGCTTTTGCTGACCTGGCCGAGAACTTCTGAATCCGGCGTTTACCGCCGTGCTCTTCGGGCTGTCTTCTTTTTTCCGACGCTTATTATTTTTGATGCGCCGTGATTTCCCGTTTCCATCTCTAACTTCGGATGTACTGGGGTCGCTGGTGCTGCATCTGGCTAGCCAGCTATCCTCACCCGCGCAAAAGCGGGTCATGTTTTGCGCGGGTCATGAGGCTTGTTAATGCTGCCATTGTTCTCGGCTTTTCTTGGCCGAGGTGTCTGGCAAGCCATTCGTCGCGGATGCTATGCTTAAAAGCTGCCAAGGCTTCGGCGTCGGGACAATCGACTATTTGGTTCTTTTTAGTAAGAAACATGTTCCAAAGCTTTCGGGCTGACTCTCCGAGCTGTTGAGTTATATGACTCAAATCGTCCGCGTCCGGAGGTCGGACATAAGTCCCTTGAAAATTTGCCCGAAAAGCGTCTTTGAGCTCTTCCCAGCTTCTAATGGAGCTTTCGGGGAGGCTTTTAAGCCAGTGCCGAGCTGGCCCTTTGAGTTTGAGGGGTAAATACTTAATGGCGTGGAGATCATCTCCTCGAGCGATATGGATATGGAGGATATAGTCCTCAATCCAGACCCTAGGGTCTGTTGTTCCGTCGTATGCCTCTATGTTTACGGGTTTGAATCCCTCTAGAAATTCATGGTCCAGCACCTCATCGGTGAAACATAGGGGGGGTGTGGCACCCCTGTATCTGGGTGTACCGCGTTGTACGGATGTTTGTTGTGTTGCATCATGTGCTGGAGCGCACTTGTGTGGTCCATAGATGGATCTGGTTGTGCCGTCCTTTTGATGCAAGCCCTCGTGTGGATCGCGTATCGGCTTATGTGCGGCGTTGTTTGCCGCTCTATGTTGGCTGTGAGGTCGTCTATCCGGCCATATGGCCGTTTTAATTTTTGGTTGCGGGGGATCTAAGGCCTCCTCATCGAATTCAGGTAGCAACTTCCGCTTCGGGTAGCTCTTGGTGTGGCGATTACCACCGTACTTCGCTGCTGAGTTGAGTACTTTACTCCATCTGATTCGGAGTGTGTCTTGCGCAGCCTTGAGCCATTGCTTCTGCTTTTTTAGACTCCTCGCGATGGCAACAAGCCTTTAACGGGCATTATGTTGCTCCGGGTGTCTGTCTGGTGTGATGTCGTCCGGACTATTATCTTTGACAGAGTCGGGTTGTTCGGTTTGATTCTTCGAGTTGCCGTGGTCCAGCGATGGTTCACCCTGCTCTAACGCTGGGTCTATATGATCATTGTTCTGCCGAGGCATGATTTGGAGCGGCGCTTATGCCGCCGCTTTGACTGCTTCTCAAGGGGACAACCCTTCATTGCGTCCTTCCGTTCCTCGTCGTCGTCGTCTTTTGGTGTGTCCACCATGTATACATCATGTAATGAAGTGGGCGTCCAGTGCCCTATGGGCAGTGCTTCCCGTTCGTCTCCTGCATCGCCGTCCATACCGCCAATGTCTTCGGAGTCGGAGTCAAGCACGTCGGTTAAGTCATTGACAGTGGCTACTAAGTGGGTGGTGGGTCGGCGGCGAATTTCTTCGTCATCCGCATCCCAATCCTGCCGGACATAGTTCGGCCAGGACTCTCCTGACAAGGATAGAGACTTTAATGAGTTCAGTATGTCGCCGAAGGGCGAGGGCTAAAAGATATCCGTGGAGGTAAACTCCATGATCGGTGCCCAACCGGATTCGATAGGAATGGGCGCAGGCGGTTCGGAGTCCGTGGCCGGACAAGTATCCGGTAGTTTAACAACACGGCTCTCGTGAAGGGTAAGATCAATATTCGGCTCGATCGTCGTTGGGGATGCGGCCTCTGTGGCGGGATCTATCCACCCGTCCATGGGAGGCGCAACTGGCTCCGAATTAAGGGTCGGAGCGGCTGCCGGTGTGATTTCTTGAACACTGTCCGATGGCAGAGCTAAATCGTACTCATCGTGACCGCGTGACGCACAAGGCAGAGGCTCGAATCCGTCGAAGATCAAGTCTCCGCGGATATCGGCCGTGTAGTTTAAGCTTCCAAACCTGACCTGGTGGCCAGGGGCGTAACCTTTGATCTACTCTAGATGGCCAAGCGAGTTGGCCCGCAGTACGAAGCGGCCGAACACAAAGATCTGCCCGGGGAGAAAAGCCTCACCCTGGACTGCATCGCTATCGATGATAGTAGGAGCCATCAAGCCTAACGGCGATGACACAGAGGAACTCTCAATTAAAGCACCAATGTCGGTGTCAAAACCGGCAGATCTCGGGTAGGGGGTGCCGAACTATGCGTCTAAGGCGGATGGTAACAGGAGGTAGGGAACACAATGTTTTACCCAGGTTCGGGCCCTCTTGATGGAGGTAAAACCCTATGTCCTGCTTGATTAATATTGATGATATGAGTAGTACAAGAGTAGATCTACCACGACATCGGAGAGGCTAAACCCTACAAGCTAGCCTACGGTATGATTGTATGTTATGGTTGTTGTTGTCCTATGGACTAAAACCCTTCAGTTTATATCGACACCGGAGAGGGTTAGGGTTACACAAGGTCGGTTACAAAGGAGGAGATATCCATATCCGTACTGCCTAGCTTGCCTTCCACGCCAAGTCGAGTCCCATCCGGACACGAGACGAAGTCTTCAATCTTGTATCTTCATAGTCTAACAGTCCGGCCAAAGGATATATTCCGGCTGTCTGGAGACCCCCTAATCCAGGACTTCCTCACCTACCATTCGAGAATACGAAAGGAATCTTTTCAATTGCCGAACGAATCTACGTGTATTACAATGCCCGTATTTTCCTTGCAAATAGTAATCTCAACGTGGTAATTGATTTATGATGAGTTCTTGAATTAGAGTGAGTTTGTGATATAGTGATCTCAACGTGGATTTTACATTTCATGGTATGCCTAGTAAGTTTTTCATTGCAAATTCAAATTTAAAAGATGAACGGTATGGTGGTTAGAAAACTTTGTATGTATAAAGCATATGACCACACACACACACACGAACACAACAACAATCCAATAAGTATAGTGCATCTATTTTTCAAAACCATGCATGTATGACACGAATTCAAAAATACTCCTTCTGTTCCTAAATATTAGTCTTTTAGAGATTTCAACAAGTGACTACACACGGAGCAAAATGAGTGAATCTACACTCTAAAATATGCCTATATACATCTGTATGTGGCTGTCCATTTGAAATCTCTAAAAAGCCTAATATTTAGGAACGAAGGGAGTAAAATGTAAGACATGCATGGTCCTCAATTCAATATTTAAAATGAACAGGAAACTGAAACATGAATATTATGTTTAGTACTACAGTACGTGCAAATGTTGTGTTTAGGCAGAGCTATGTAGATTGTCGGGGGTTAACCTCGCCCTTAGATAAAATTATGAAGCTCTGTTTAGGATTGTTTAGATTATATTTGTCCCCACCCTCCCAAACACCGGTTGGTTGTGCACCCCCCTCCTCCCGAGAGAATATCATGTGCCCCCACGCCTTAGATGCTATATGTTGATACGAGTTGCTTGGAGCTTGTAGATCTGAGATATAGCAGCTCACAGGATGTCCTAATATTTTTATAGGAAACCTTAATGAGTATGAGAATTGCACACAATTTGTACAAAAGCTACTTATATGCCCTTGGATCCCATATCCAACGACCTTGAAGCTCATATCACCGTAGCATTTAAGATGAAGGTGGATATCATATTCTCCTATATGTAAGAATATCATGTGCTACCACACCTTAGATGCTTCGGTGATACAAGCTCTTTGGAGCCGTTGGATTTGTGACCCAACAACTCCTCGGTGGTTTGAACATTTTTTGAAGAAAAGCTCCCAAAGATTGCTTACAAGCACAAAGACTGCTCAGATGCCATTGGATCTCAGATCAAATGACCTCGAAGCTCATATCACCGTAGCATCCGAGCTGCGAGAGCACCTGATGTTTTATCGCATGGGAGAATATGAGGTGCATCCGCACGGTAGATTCTATGGTGATACGAGTTCATGGAGATCTAACAGCTCATAGTAGGAGGTTTGAATGTTTTTGCAATATACGCCTGAGAGTGTTTGGGAATTGCGCATAAAGTACAAGTACTACGCATGTGGCATCTGATCATAGATCATATGACTTAGATGCTCGTATCACCGTAGAGGCTAATTAAGCTATGGGGAGCACCTAATAAGAGCAACGAGGAGCCGTTGGATCCATGATGCAGTGGCACACACGAGGTCTGGATGTTTTATTTGTAGAAAAACCCTTGGAGAGTTTGGAAATTGCGCATAATTACAAAGACTCCCAACACATTGGATCTCAGTTCCAACGATGTAAAAACTCGTATGACCGTAGTATCTAAGCAGTGGGGTGGATGTGGATATTCTATGCCATTGTCATTTTTGTTTGTAAACTTGCAAAATACGTATTACTCGTGCTGTTACTTGTCTAACCGCGCAAAGTGTTTGTTCAAAAAAATCATCCTACACTGAAATATCAGAGAATACACGGGGGTCCGACCTGTCATTGATCAAATTTTGACCTAAAACTAACAAATATGAAAGACGAGATTCGAACTGACAACATGGACTACAAAGCGTAAGTCGATAGCCTGAAACAACAATGGTTGTTGGCTTTGCCCCATAACTTGATTTATACAGTATTATGTTGAGTAGAGTAGAGGGAGTGCCTCGTCAACACGTGCATGACCGTTGACTCACTTACTGGTGGGTCCCAGGTCTGCGATATCTCTCTCCTCTCCATCGTCTAACCTTTTGACGCACAGGCACACACGAAGAGCGGCGCTAGCTTGCGGTGGTGTTATTATAACTAAGAAATAGCTTGGAAAATAGAAGAATCGCCTAGAACAAGAGACATTGTGGCTGGTCGAGATGGAGCTAACCACACCTATCCTCCGTGCCACGTTAGCATGATGAAGCTGTGTGGCCACTTGGGTATTTTTGTTAGACTGGCTGGGTCCTGAGGTAGAACCATAGGTACTACATATGATACAGTATATTTTTACACGCACATTTTTCCTTCGTGCCGAGATGTGGCACACCCTACCGCACGGTTTCGGGATCCTCCGGGGAGGTGCCCGCATATATTCTTCCTTGTCGAGACATGGGGCGCCCTACTGTGCGTTTTCTGGTCCTCCTCGGTCGTTGTGCCGAAGCAAGTAAATGAGTCGTCAAATCACGAAAGACCACCTTTCCCGCTGAGTACATCAGTGAAACACAGTGGCTAGCCAGTTGGCCTAGTGCAACCAATTAGCCAGGCCGCTACCACATTTGTTTTGTCACCCCTTTTTTATCTCCTTGACGGCAGGTAAATTTAAATACCCACCGCGGTGTTGCTTTGGTGTTTGGGTGCAGCGGGATTTTTAATTTTTTGATTGACAGGAATAGGCACGACAACAATTAGTTAGGATGACTCCGCCTGTAAAAGCCACTGCTCCCACATGTGAGAAGTCATTGACTGGTTTCCATTTTCCCGTGGTGAAAACCAAAAGATTCCCTGCTCATCGGTTGGCTCCCTCCGCCTTCCCGTAAATTGCATTGCCTTTCAGCCATTTCGCTCCCTTTGCTTCCTCTCCCCATTGCTTCTACTTGGTGCCATGGCGGCGTAGCAGATCACGGAGTCTGAGGTGAGGTACTTGACACAGGAGCTCTAGGCCAAGGATGCAGAGCTCAGGGCCAAGGACATGGAGCTCTGTGAGCTCAAGGAGGAGAGGAGTGCCATGCTCCTCCGTTATGTGCGGGAGTTCATGGAGCTTCAAAAGTGGCAGGCATCCACCACAAAGATGCTCAAGGCATCGGCGGCGTTGCTGTAGAAAGCAGTAGATACGATAGGCTGTTTGGGGAGCTAGCTGGAGCGCGAGGGGGCCGATCATGACAAGGTCCAGGATCGCCTCAGCCACTTGGTGGACCAAGTTGCCACGCACGTGTTGCAGCTGCGCGAAATCCTACTGTCGTGCCAGCGCGACCATGCCAGCCATCGGGCTAAACGTGTTCGACCACCCCGTCGACTTCAACGAGCTGCAGCTTCCTGATCTGGTCTCCTTCTTCACCTATATCTCCGAGGAGCTGAGCCATCTCCGCGCGATGGTGGGGCGGAGCTGGACAAGGAGGGGTTGCGGGCTTCCATCGCCATTGTTGGGCGAATCCTCTCAGGGCTCCGTCACCGAAATCCATTCGTGCCATTGGACGCTGTCTTTGACGACCTGGCTCTCGGCGACCGGGAGCAGGCTCTGCGAGCGGTTGCACCCTGCATCACCAACGTCGTGCGCCTCGAGAAGCAGAGGGACTTCAGTGTCATTTAGGTGTCATCTGCATGGGCATGTCCATGTCTCGGTGCAACATGACCGTTGGATCAAACTCAGACGGTGCAGATCAGTCACTATAGCACAAAGCGTGTGGGTGTGTTTGGTTGCATTCTCATCTCAATATAGTGGTTCCCTCTTCGTGTATTTGTGGTAACCTACTAGTGTGGACTAATGCACCATTGATGCACTCTGCCAAACACCCAAAAGTGGGTCGAGAAAGGAACTTTTTCTCCCATCTCGTGCACCCTTCATACACCCTGCCTAACACTGATTCGTGCTTCATATGGTTCATGTTTTGTGGAGTACTATAGCGCTGTACTCTCCGTGCGCTATAGACCTAGTTCTGTTAATATTGATCTCAACCTTCATTCTTGACCGTATAGTCGAAAAAGCGGTACTACTATGTTACATTACTGTTCATATAGTTGACATGCGCACAACATCATTTGTTATCGTCATATCTTACTACACTAGCAACAAGATTATGTAGTACTAACGTATGAACCACTACACATGCCTAGTAGTAGGAGCACAGTGTATGTTCAAGTGGCTGCCGTGTTTCAAACTCCTTCGTTGTAAGAGTGGAAACGCTTGCTGTAATCATTTTTTTCTTCAAAAAAATAGTGGACGTGCTCTACCATGCGGATCCTCCTCGATGGTCGTCGGGAACCTTGCTACTCACTTTCACCGACGTGTGGGACAACCAGCATCGGGGTCCACCATCCATGCACTAAATTACTCCGTAGTAGAGTGCCCAACTGCACATAGACTACCCCTATCGAAGCGTCGCAGTAATGCCCAATGAGCCGTCAAATCACAAACCCCCCTTCTTTCCAGCAGTAAGTTGGACGGACGAAGCAACTATCATCTCACTCTACTCTCTCAACTTCCTCTCTTGAAGAAAACACACACTCGCTTCTCCCTCATCTTGTTCCTCATTTCTTCAAGAAAACGACCCGCTTCTGCCATTGTTCTTCTCTCCCAAAGAAGGAAAGGTGAGCGCATCGATGGTGTTGATTCTTGCCAAGGCCTTGTCTTGCAACACCGAGACTGATCCTATAACTCCCTCTCTGTTCTTCTTTGGGGTTTGTGATTATGGTTTCTTTTCTTTTATTTCTATTCGATAGTTTCTTGATGGACGCTGGAGCACCGGCCGAAGTGATGTCTATGGTTCCGGCCAAACCCGTTGAGGCTCATGGTATGAAGAAGCGCAAGCACCCCGCCGAGACTACCGCAGACAAGCTCAAAGCCATCACCCTATCCAAGCCCCCTCTCCGGGATCCCTCATTAAGCAAGTCCAGGTAATATCTCTTCTTGACGATCGTTTTCTCGATCTTGATCGTGTTTTTTCATCTAACACAGTACTAGTACTAGTAGTACAACTTTCTGGGTGATCTTGCATGTGATTTTTGATTGCTAAATGACGGTTCTAAATTCCTCTTTTGACCAAAACATGCGAGAGGGTGACACTGATTTCTTATAGATTACTTGCAACTACTTTATGAACATCAATGCTACCTTTGAAGAGGGTATATTTGCCTCAGTAAATTATGTTATGGATATTGTAAGTAATCCCTCTGCTCTCATGCCTTTGAAGACATGTTCTAGTGTTTTTGTTAACTCATTTCTGTGCGTATATGTAGTCATATATTGAGTAAAATGTCAAAAATCATCTTATATTTCTAAACGGAGGTAGTAATAAAATGTTTGGTTTCTGTTTGAATTAGAACCAGGTCCGCAGTGGAGATGAAGTTCTCAAAGTCATGCCATGTGAACTGGAAGACATGAGGATGAGTTTTACTGCTAAACTATCCAGTTGTTGTGTCCTTGTCGCCACGTGTCCTGAACTATTGTTTTCCCTGAGGTTGTACTTGAGCACAACAATTTCTTGGTTGTGCCCTCGATTATGAAGGGTGTGGTTCTTGCAAAGCTTCCCGGAAAATCTAATGCGACATGTCTTCATCATCATGTTTATGAGTGGAAAGACCACTCTGTTAGGTTCTCCAAGGTTGACGAGATGGTGATGGTGCCGGTAGACATCTCTCATGAAGTCCATGGCCTAGTCAGTTATGTAGGGTTAATCCCATAGGTCGGGGGCAAGAAATAGTCTGCATAGTTTAATTAGTGGAACTTTGCTTATCTGTAGTAAGTAATATTGTTCAGTACTTGATTTGTGTTTGTGAACACTATATTGTTTAGTACTACCGCTTTTGGTGTGTGGTGAGTCCTAAGAACAGTCTATGTTAATGTCTGTCCACTCAATTCAGTCTGTATATTTTGAAGTATCCATATCATCTTTTTTGTGAGAAGGTTTTATCAATTATGGTTACACTCCAATATCTGTATGCATTGCAGGTTTTATCGCACCAACCAGGATTTTCAGTCCCATGGATGTTCATTCCATACGATTTTTCACGACCTTTGGATTGTCCTGCTTGTGGGAGCAGGCGGGGCCCTGCATGCCACGCGTAGTTGGATGATCAATCTTCCGTTTAGTACTTCAACATAGTGATTTCCTGGTAAGGATTCACTCGTGTCACATCAAGTAAATCGTATTGATTTACTGTCTAAATCTTATTGATTTAATGTCATGTTTTCTTTCTTTTGCTGCAATTTTACGATGCAAGTTTTGCCATGTGACATTCATCACAGAATAAACCGTTTGGTTTGCTCTACAATGGTCGTTTTTGTAGGTTTCAATTCTTATGTTGTGTTAGTAACGAAGGCACTGTCCATCACTTATATTACTGGAAAAAAAATGGATCGGTCTGTTGTGTGAGTACAAGCTGAATCCCTATGATGAATTGCGGTTTGGGTTAACAACACTAGTGCAGAACTGGTCTATAACACCAGTTCGTAAGGCCCTTTAGTGCCGGTTCTGTAACCGGCACTAAAAGGTGGGGACTAAAGGTCCCCCCCCTTTAATACCGGTTCAGCACGTACCCCCGATAAAGGGCCACCATGTGGCACGAGCCAGCGCCGGGGGCAGGAAGACCTTTAATACAAGTTGGTAACACCAACCGGTACTAAAATGTTTGAGGGGTTTTGGGTTCACGATTTATTTTTCCTTTAATTTTGTGTTTCCCATTTAATTGTTTTTCATTTGCTGGTATCTTACGATACTACATATTGTACACGTTATGCATATATATAAATAGAATTTCTCATAGAACCGATCATATATATCATCGAATGTCTCGCACGTCCGTACCATTCACACATACACATGTATATATATACAATTTGGTATATACAATTTCTCCTACATATATATGGAGGCATTACTGCTTTAGCGGCGGTGGCGCCGGTAGCGGGTAGTGGTATTCTCCTTTGGGATCAATGACCTGGTCGAGCAAAAATCCTGCTATTTCCTCTTGAATTGCTGCTACGCGATCCGTTGGTCGGAGCTTATCCCGCACCTCAGTGAACTTTTAAGAAGGAGATCAATATGCATGTATTAGTCATTGTGTGATTAAATATCAATAATGATGTAAAAATTGTGAATAGTGTTCTGGCAAACGTACCCATTGTTGTCTAGCATCTTTGGTCCTTTCGGATGCCATCATGCGAATGTTCTCGCAAACATAGTATGCACATAAATCAGTCCACAGCGCCTGCTTCATGGACTTTACGAGAATAGAATTCAATCAGATAATAATTAATCAAGCATGATAATTAATGGTATTGAAATAAGAATTAAAGAGATGAGCTAGTTAGCTATAGTACTATACTTAATTACTTACCTTGGGTCGAAACCAATACAACTCTTTTTTCCATTCGCCTGGAACCGTTTTGATGTACTTTTTCCAAGCCCTACCCGCCGGCAAAGAAAATAAATAAAGGAGTTATTAATTAGTTGATATCAGGAAATGGCGAACTGAAGAGGCTGACATAAAGTTCAATAATGATTGGAATTACCTATTGACTATCCCCTTTACGATTGAGTGGTCAGCAGGTTTTAAAAGTAGTGAGTCCAGTAATTCAAATGTTCCTTCTTCAACTTGAATGATTAACAAGATCCGGTGGTACCTGCATGCGCATACGTTTGCATGAATAAATTAAGCGGGCATGTGCACAACACTCATCAACTACCCTAAACCCTATACACTTATTAACATCTAGCTAGTAAGCAAAAACAGAATTTGTAGTACAAGACATTGTGACTGACTAGAAGTTGTAAGGAAGTAGTATATCTCGATTGGTATTGAGGCACTTCAAGAACTCTAGCATGTTATACTCTACTTCTTGTTTATACCATTCTAAGCTCCTTGTCTTTTCATTAATGATATTTGGGTCAATGAACCCAATGCCACAGCGTCCAGCTTTTTTCATTTCATACATCTTCATCCTGTACATAATACCATAGAAAAGAATATAGTGAGGATAATTACAGGTAATGATCAACGAGAGCACTACAGCTAGCTTGAGACTTAAATTACAGAAATAAATCACTTACAGACATTAACAACTAGCGATAGATTTGTCGAGTGTGTCTTGATTGAATAACTGAAACAGTTCTGAATACTCAACTGAAAGGATCGATATGGTTGACTAGAGGGGGTTGAATAGGCAACTACCAATTTTTACTTGTCTTTACCATATTAAACTTTGCATCAAAGTAGGTTGTCTAGATGTGCAACTAGGTGAGCAACCTATATGATGCAATAACAACAAGCATACAAGCAAGCAAGGGAAGAAACACTAAAGAGCTTGCACAAGTAAAGGTAAGAGATAACCAAGAGTGGATCCGGCGAAGATGAGGATGTGTTACCGAAGTTCCTTCCTTTTGAGGGGAAGTACGTCTCCGTTGGAGCGGTGTGGAGGCACAATGCTCCCCGAGAAGCCACTAGGGCCACCGTATTCTCCTCACGCCCTCACACAATGCGAGATGCCGTGATTCCACTATTGGTGCCCTTGAAGGCGGCGACCGAACCTTTACAAACAAGGTTTGGGCAATCTCCACAACTTAATCGGAGGCTCCCAACAAGACCACGAAGCTTCACCACAATGGACTATGACTCAGTGGTGACCTCAACCGTCTAGGGTGCTCAAACACCCAAGAGTAACAAGATCCGCTAGGGATGAGTGGGGAATCGAAAATTTCTTGGTGGAAGTGTAGACCGGGGCCTTCTCAACCACTCCCGAGAAAATCAACAAGTTTGATTGGCTAGAGAGATAGATCGGGCGAAAATGGAGCTTGGAGCATTTAATGGAGCTTGAGCAATAAATGGAGCTTGGGGAGGAGGAGGTAAGTGAGAGAGAAGAAGGGGACTCCCTTTTATAGTGGGGGCAACAATCCCGTTGCCACCCACCAACCAGCCCCGCACAGGGCGGTACTACCGCTAAGAGGGGGCGGTACTACCGCAAGGACAGCGGTACTGCTGCGCCAGCCAGCGGTACTGCCGCGCTGAGGAGACTAGTAGGGAAAGGACCCAAATGTGGTACTACCGCGGTGGTAGGGGCGGTACTACCGCTCCTGGAACGGTACTACCGCCTCTACAACCGTAACTAGTGCCGCAAAACCCGACACGAGAAAAAGACCTCTCGAATCGAGGTGGTAGGAGCCAGACTGCCCAGCGGTACTACGACAGTGGGGTCACGGGCGGTACTACCGCTGTGCAGCGGTACTGCCGCTTGTGACCCTTCGGCCGTACTACCGCAGGCAGTGCGGTACTGCCGCTGGGGTGCGAGAGAGAGAGAGAGAGAGAATCTCTCAAAGATGCTGAGGACAAGGCGGAGGTGCCATGCCCCCAGCAGTACTACCCTATGGAGCCACGGGCGGTACTACCGCTGTGGAGCGGTACTGCCGCTTGGCTCCTCAGCGGTACTACCGCTGGGTTGCGCGGTACTACCGCTTGGATCCAGATTGGACAAGGAAGAGAGGAGAGATCTCTTCAATGGAAAGGAGATGCTCGGAGGGTGAGAAGTTGATGTGTACGTGATGATTCCACCCATGCAATACCCCAGCAGACTCCCTCTTGGTAGTACGGTGCCCTCTACGCAACTAGTCCACCGAGAAAGAAACGAAAGAGCTACACCGTCTTGAAATACACTCCGAGGGGAAGAAAGCGTCTTGTGCTAGGGGAGAATCTGTGAATTATTCGAAGCACAACATTAGTCCGCAAACATGTTGTCATCAATCACCAAAACTACCTTGAGAGAGATATGCTGTAACAATCTCCCCCGTTTTGGTGGATTGATGACAACTAGGGATTTGCGCAAGGAAAAGAAATAAAACAAAGAAACTAAGAACTACAAAATATAGACGGGCTCCCCCAGAATGTGTGCACCAAGATATGGCACGACACGCACATTCGGATCAACACTCCCCCTATATTTTATAGTCCAATAATACTAAGCACAAGATATATGAGAGAAGAGAATAAACAGGACAAGCATGCATCTCATAATAAACTACAGTACTCTGAAAAGACATAAGTAATAAGGTAGCGATAGGGAGCATATGTCTCACACCATATGTCTAGAACTTAGGTCTCACACCAAACCAAACCAAATAAAGACACCGAGAGAACAGACAAGAAACCACAAGACGACTCAACGACTCAAAGCACGGCAAAAACACAAATCCCTACACTCTCTCCCCCTTTGGCAGCGAGACACCAAAAAGGGCAAAGAGTGATGCTACGACTCCAGGTGATGGGAAGAAGACGATCTCGAACATCACATCTCTGGATCTTCATCGTGGGTCGAAAACTGCTCAGCATCGGAGTCGGTCCAATGGCAATTCTGATGAATCCAGTCCTCCTCTTCAGTGATCTGACCCTCAGACCCACTGGCAACTGTTGCTCCCATCTGACGCATGAGCTCCTTGTGGCGCGTCCTGGCATGCTTCTCCGCCACATGAGTCATGTACTGGCCATGAGACTCCATGCAGAAAAGGTTCTTCATCTTGCGCTTAAGCTTTTGTGCCCACGACGGTTCTGTACTAGAGGGGCCAAAGTCCTCCTCATGATCATCAGTAGCAGCCCCACCCTCGGTCCCCATGGCAGCAGCAGCAGCAGCAGACGGACCCCCTGTGGCAGCAGTAGCAGATGGACCCCATGTGTGAGGTGCTGTCCAATTGTCCTTCTTCCTCCGACGCTTGATCTCATGAGAAACCAAGTCTCCAGTTTCTAGCAACACTCTAGGATAAGTCTGTGCCCAGGCCCTCTCAATGAGCCTCATGATGAATGGACCATATATAGGGCACTTGCGCTCAGACACGGTAGAGAGAAGTTCAGACCACATGACATGAGAAATATCCAGGCTCTCTCCAGTGCTTGCTTCCTTCTCATGCTGATAGAAAAGGAGCATGTCCATGAGGAAAGAGTGGACCATATCCAGATTCCCGATCTGAGGGAAGAGAGTCTCACAGAAGATGCAATGAAGAATGTCCAGATACGGAGACAGCTCATAGGTCTTCTTCTCAGTTACTGGGTGAACTTTCACAGTGCAGTAGGGCCAAAGAGCTTGCTTGTGGGTGGACGTAGCGTTGCGGTGAGGGCGGAAACCGACAGGAGTCTCAAGCACGTGATCCACCACATCAAGTAACTCCATGAAAGCCTTGCACTTGACCGAAAGCAGCTTGCCATTGGTCATCCATGTCAGAGTCCTCTCGACATCTGTCCCAAGATGGACGGTGGCATAGAATTGAGCCACTAAATCTGCATCAAAATCCTTGTTGAATTGCATGATCCTGAGAATGTTCAGCTGAGTGCACATCTGAAGGGCTTCACCAAACTACTCCGAGTCCTTCTCCATAGCATCAGTGTCAATGGAGCGGACATCAACAAAAAGACTCTTCTTAGCCTTGATCACATCAAAGTAGATGGCAAACTGAAAATGGTTCCAGAACGGGCGGTTGACCAAAGTGGGTTCTTGGTCCACCGCATAGGGGTTGCGGCGACGCTTCTCCCAATACTCCTTGTTGGTCATCTCAGTCACAGTCTTCCCCTTTGGCTTGTTGGTGGATTGCTTCGATTGCTGAGGAGGTGGAGGAACACTTGCAGATGCACTTGCTGGAGGCGGTTGGGTGCTCGAGGAACCACCGGCTGGCTCTGAGGTGCGGTAGCATTTTGATATAGCACGCCCGGGGTTGATACGGCGACCTTGCTGCTCGGAATGGTCATCACCTGGAGCCAAACATAAGAACACGCAAAACAACCAGAAAGAACGAGCATAACCAACAAACTCAACAAAAAGGATCAAGGTAAGGCAGGAAAATGATGGAATTTGGCATGCAACGGTAGTACCGTGACATGCCCGCGGTAGTACCGCTCCAAGCGGTAGTACCGCCCCAAAGAGAGCGGTAGTACCGCTCGAGGTCAAGCGGTAGTACCGCTCCAATGAGAGTGGTAGTACTGCTCTAGGCGGAGAAACAACAGTTTCCTACAGCACGAGGTTGTGAAACAGCGGTTTCCTACTACCGTGGTCAGATCCGGCACCACCGGCCTACCAAATTCGAAAATATTCCTACCAAATTCTAATCGAGATAGTCTGGTTGCCTTCTCCAACCAACTCAAGCCTAGATTTGGACAAAAATCTAGAGATGCAACCACCAGTGCCCCTAAGAAACAAGATCTGAAAAAGAGACAAAAGGAAAGAAGGAACGGGGGCAATACCGGCATCCATGGGAAGAGAACGGGGTGGGGATCAACTCCACCAAAGAAAATGGAGAGGAACGCCCCGAGGACGGAGATCCGCCGGAGCCCTCCCACGGCGAGTGGAGGCTGGAGAGAGGAAGATGAAAGAGTGGGCGAAGTGAATGGGTATGGGGAGAAGAAACCTCCCCCTGCTCCGACTTAACCCCCTGGCCCCGTCCCTCAGCGGTATTACCGTGCTGGGGGGCGGTAGTACCGCTCATGAGTGGTAGTACCGCGCACCACCAGCGGTAGTACTGCCCAGCACGCCATGGCAACCAAACCAACAAGGCTTTGCTCGTAGGAACGACAAAAATGGCAAGAGAAAAAGAGCCAGCAAAAAGACCAAGACACACCTCTTCAAACGAGGGCGGTGGCCGAGGCCACCTATGTTTGAGTCAAAAGGTATGGCGCCGCGAAGATTTTAACCTTGGGCCCATGACCAAAACTCGTCTTTGAAGCACAAGTACCATCAACAATGGCTAAAGTGAAAGACTTGACCAATTTATGCATAATGGGGGGAAGGAGAGTTCATTGAGAGAACAACACTCCCCCTATGTCCATGCCTACACCTAAACTAGACAACAAATTGAGCGTGGTAGGGTGTGCAAGGGTTCAAGCCATGTTGGTCGAATCAATGATATTTAGCTCATGCCTTAACTCGCGAAATCTTGCTTCATCCATGGGCTTCGTGAAAATATCTGCAAGGTTGTCATGAGTGTTGACATAGTTGAGCTCGATCTCTCCTCGCCTAATGTGATCCCGGATGAAGTGATACCGAATCTCAATATGCTTCGTCTTAAAGTGTTGCATCGGGTTGAGAGAAATCTTGATGGAACTTTCATTGTCACACCAAAGAGGCACTTTGTCACAACTGACACCGTAATCCTTTAAAGTTTGCCTCATCCATAGGAGTTGTGCACAACAACTACCGGCGGCAACATACTCCGCCTCAGTGGACGAGAGAGACACACAACTTTGCTTTTTGGAAGACCAACTTACCAAAGAGCAACCAAGGAATTGGCAGCCTCCGGAAGTGGACTTCCTATATACTTTGTCTCCCGCCCAATCGGAATCCGAGTACCCTACAAGCTTGAAGTTTGATCCTCTTGGGTACCATAAGCCAAAGTTTGGGGTATGAGCCAAATATCAAAAGATTCGTTTGACCGCCACATAGTGACTTTCCTTAGGTGCGGCTTGAAACCGTGCACAAATTCCCACACTCAACATGATGTCCGGTCTAGATGCACAAAGGTAAAGCAAGGATCCAATCATGGAACGATATACCTTTTGATCCACCACTTTACCATTGGGATCTAAGTCAAGTTGGCACTTGGTGGGCATTGGAGTGGAGGCCGGCTTGACGTCACTTAGCTTGAATCTCTTGAGCATGTCTTGAGTGTATTTGGATTGATTGATGAAGGTTCCTTCTCTTCTTTGCTTCACTTCGAACCCTAGAAAGAACTTCAACTCTCCCATGGAGGACATCTCGAACTTTGAGGTCATGAGAGCGGCAAATTCCTCATTGAAATCTTTGTTAGGAGAACCAAAGATAATATCATCAACATATAATTGGCACACAAACAACTCCCCTTTGACCTTCTTAGTAAAAAGAGTGGGGTCGATTAGCCCAACTTCAAAACCACGGTCTTGTAACAACTCGGTGAGGTGGTCATACCACGCACGTGGGGCTTGTTTAAGCCCATAGAGTGCCTTATCGAGTTGATACACATGATCGGGAAAGTAGGGATCCTCGAACCCGGGGGGTTGCTTGACGTAAACCAATTCATTAATAGGACCATTAAGGAAAGCACTCTTCACATCCATTTGTTGTAACTTAAAGTTATGATGAGAAGCATATGCAATCAACATGCGAATGGATTCAAGACGAGCAATGGGAGCAAAGGTTTCACCGTAATCGATACCCTTGACTTGGGAGTAGCCTTGTGCTACCAAACGAGCCTTGTTGCGAATGATAATCCCATGGGCATCTTGCTTGTTCTTAAATATCCACTTGGTTCCTATGACATTGTGATTCCCAGTCGGTCTTGGCACCAATCTCCACACTTTGTTGCGCCGAAGTTGTTGAGTTCTTCATGCATGGCATTGAGCCAATGCGGATCTTCTAGCGCTTCATATACCTTGTGGGGTTCCACACAAGAGACAAACGCGTGATGCTCATAATAATTTGCTAATTGTCTACGAGTGCTTACCCCCTTTCTTAAGCTTCCATGCACATTCGTCATGAGATGATCCTTGGTGGAGAGCTTGGAAGCAACCTTGGCGGCACGACGCTCTAATTCCTCCTCGGGGGTGAGACAAGGAGTGGTCACTTGATCATCTTGAGCATCATCTTGGGCTTGTTCTTGAACTTGCTTGGAGGAGAGAACTTGACCTTGGGCATCACTTGATGTGTCAACACCGTCTTGAGCATGATCTTGCCCTTGGTCATGTTCTTGAGGATGAGGGCCTTCATGTTGTTCTTCAGAAGCGTGTGGGCCTTGGGTTGGTGACGGCTCCACTTGAGTGGAGCTTTGTCCTTCTCCTTCGGCCACAAGGGGTTCCTCGATGGGTAGGATAAAGCCAACACCCATTCTTCTTATGGCTTGGGGAGGAATTTCATCACCTACATCACAAGTGCCACTTTGCTCCACTTGGAAGCCGTTATTCTCATCAAACTCCACGTTACACGTCTCCTCAATAAGTCTCGTGGATTTATTGAGGACACGAAAGGTCGAGCGTGAATCATATAGTAGATATGATCAACATAGTGATGTTCACCAATGAAACTACTCCATCTCACGTGATGATCGGACATGGCTTAGTTGATTTGGATCACGTGATCACTTAGATGATTAGAGGGATGTCTATCTAAGTGGGAGTTCTTAAGTAATATGATTAATTGAACTTAAATTTATCATGAACTTAGTCCTGGTAGTATTTTGCAAATCATGTTGTAGATCAATAGCTCGCGTTGTTGCTTCCCTGTGTTTATTTTGATATGTTCCTAGAGAAAATTGTGTTGAAAGATGTTAGTAGCAATGATGCGGATTGGATCCGTGATCTGAGGTTTATCCTCATTGCTGCACAGAAGAATTATGTCCTTGATGCACCGCTAGGTGACAGACCTATTGCAGGAGCAGATGCAGACGTTATGAACGTTTGGCTAGCTAAATATGATGAGTACTTGATAGTTTAGTGCACCATGCTTAACGGCTTAGAATCGGGACTTCAAAGACGTTTTGAACATCATGGACCATATGAGATGTTCCAGGAGTTGAAGTTAATATTTCAAGCAAATACCCGAGTTTAGAGATATGAAGTCTCCAACAAGTTCTATAGCTAAAACATGGAGGAGAATCGCTCAACTAGTGAGCATGTGCTCGGATTGTCTGGGAACTACAATCGCTTGAATCAAGTGCGAGTTAATCTTCCAGATAAAATAGCGATTGACAGAATTCTCTAGTCACCATCACCAAGTTAGTAGAACTTCGTGATGAACTATAATATGCAAGGGATGACGAAAGTAATTCCCAAGCTCTTCGTGATGCTGAAATCGACGAAGGTAGAAATCAAGAAAAACATCAAGTGTTGATGGGTAACAAGACCACTAGTTTCAAGAAAAGGGCAAAGGGAAGAAGGGGAACTTCAAGAAGAACGGCAAGCAAGTTGTTGCTCAAGTGAAGAAGCCCAAGTCTGGTCCTAAGCCTGAGACTAAGTGCTTCTACTACAAAGGGACTGGTCACTGGAAGCGGAACTACCCCAAGTGATTGGCGGATAAGAAGGATGGCAAAGTGAACATAAGTATATTTGATATACATGTTATTGATGTGTACTTTACTAGTGTTTATAGCAACCCCTCAGTATTAGATACTAGTTCAGTTGCTAAGATTAGTAACTCAAAACGGGTGTTGCAGAATAAAGAGAAACTAGTAAAAGTCGAGGTGACGATGTGTGTTGGAAGTAGTTCCAAGATTGATATGATCATCATCGCACTCTCCCTATACTTTTGGGATTAGTGTTGAAACTAAATAAGTGTTATTTGGTGTTTGCGTTGAGCATGAATATGATTTGATCATGTTTATTGCAATACGGTTATTCATTTAAGTTAGAGAACAATTGTTGTTCTGTTTACATGAATAAAACCTTCTATGGTCATACACACCAACGAAAATGGTTTGTTGGATCTCGATCATAGTGATACACATATTCATAATATTGAAACCAAAAGATGCAGAGTTGATAATGATAGTGCAACTTATTTGTGGCACATCCGTTTAAGTCATATCGGTATAAAACGCATGAAGAAACTCCATACTGACGGACTTTTGGAATCACTTGATTATGAATCACTTGGTACTTGCGAACTGTGCCTCATGGGCAAGATGACTAAAACACCGTTCTCCGGTACTATGGAGAGAGCAACAGATTTGTTGGAAATCATGCATACAGATGTATGTGGTCCAATGAATGTTGAAGCTCGTGGCAGATATCGTTATTTTCTCACCTTCACAGATGATGTAAGAAGATATGGGTATATCTACTTAATGAAACATAAGTCTGAAACATTTGAAAAGTTCAAAGAATTTCAGAGTGAAGTGGAAAATCATCGTAACAAGAAAATAAAGTTTCTACGATCTAATCATGGAAGAGAATATTTGAGTTACGAGTTTGGCCTTCAGTTAAAATAATGTGAAATAGTTTCACCACTCACGCCACCTGGAACACCACACTGTAATGGTGTGTCTGAACGTCATAATCGTACTTTATTTGATATAGTACAATCTATGATGTTTCTTACCGATTTACCACTATCGTTTTTGGGGTCATGCATTAAAGATAGCTGCATTCACGTAAAAAAGGGGCACCATCTAAGTCCATTGAGATGACACAATATGAACTGTGGTTTGGCAAGAAACCAAAGTTGTCGTTTCTTAAAGTTTGGGGTTGCGATGCTTATGTGAAAAAGTTTCATCCTGATAAGCTCAAACCCAAAGCGAAGAAATGTGTCTTCATAGGATACCCAAAGGAGAAAGTTCGGTACACCTTCTATCACAGATCCGAAGGCAAGACATTCATTGCTAAGAATGGATCCTTTCTAGAGAAGGAGTTTCTCTCGAAAGAAGTGAGTGGGAGGAAAGTAGAACTTGATAAGGTAATTGTACCTTCTCCCTTATTGGAAAGAAGATCATCACAGAAATCTGTTCCTGTGACTAATACACCAATTAGTGAGGAAGCTAATGATGATGATCATATAACTTCAGATCAAGTTACTACCGAATCTCGTAGGTAAACCAGAGTGAGATCCGCACCAGAGTGGTACGGTAATCCTGTTCTGAAAGTCATGTTACTAGACCATGACGAACTTGCGAACTATGAGGAAGCGATGATGAGCCCAGATTCCGCGAAATGGTTTGAGGCCATGAAATCTGAGATAGGATCCATGTATGAGAACAAAGTATGGACTTTGGTTGACTTGCCCGATGATCGGGAAGCCATAGAAAATAAATGGATTTTCAAGAGGAAGACGGACGCTGATAGTAGTGTTACTATCTACAAAGCTAGACTTGTCGAAAAAGGTTTTTGACAAAGTTCAAAGGTATTGACTATGATGAGATTTTCTTACTCGTATCAATGCTTAAAGTCTGTCCGAATCATGTTAGCAATTGCCACATTTTATTAAATCTAGCAAATGGATAACAAAACTGCAATCCTTAATGGATTTCTTAAAGAAGAGTTGTATATGATACAACTAGAAGGTTTTGTCAATCCTAAAGGTGCTAACAAAATATGCAAGCTCCAGCGATCCATCTATGGACTGGTGCAAGCATCTCGGAGTTGGAATATACGCTTTGATAAGTTTATCAAAGCATATAGTTTTATACAGAATTGCGGTGAAGCCTGTATTTACAAGAAAGTGAGTGGGAGCACCACATCATTTCTGATAAGTATATGTGAATGACATATTGTTGATCGGAAATAATGTAGAATTATTCTGCAAAGCATAAAGGAGTGTTTGAAAGGAGTTTTTCAAAGAAAGACCTCGGTGAAGCTCTTACATATTGAGCATCAAGATCTATAGAGATAGATCAAGACGCTTGATAAGTTTTTCAATGAGCACATACCTTGACAAGATTTTGAAGTAGTTCAAAATGGAACAGTCAAAGAAAGAGTTCTTGCCTGTGTTACAAGGTGTGAAGTTGAGTAAGACTCAAAACCCAACCACGGCAGAAGATAGAGAGAGAATGAAAGTCATTCCCTATGCCTCAGCCATAGGTTCTATAAAGTATGCCATGCTGTGTACCAGACCTATTGTATACCCTGCCCTAAGTTTGGCAAGGGAGTACAATAGTGATCTAGGAGTAGATCACTGGACATTGGTCAAAATTATCCTTAGTGGAATAAGGATATGTTTCTCGATTATGGAGGTGACAAAAGGTTCGTCATAAAGGGTTACGTCGATGCAAACTTTGACACTGATCCAGATGACTCTAAGTCTCAATCTGGATGCATATTGAAAGTGGGAGCAATTAGCTACAGTAGCTCCATGCAGAGCATTGTTGACATAGAAATTTGCAAAATACATAGGGATCTGAATATGGCAGACCCGTTGACTAAACTTCTCTCATAGGCAAAACATGATCACACCTTAGTACTCTTTGGGTGTTAAATAACATGGCAATGTGAACTAGATTATTGACTCTAGTAAACCCTTTGAGTGTTGGTCACATAATGATGTGAACTATTGGTGTTAAATCACATGGCAATGTGAACTAGATTATTGACTCTAGTAAACCCTTTGAGTGTTGGTCACATAATGATGTGAACTATTGGTGTTAAATCACATGGCAATGTGAACTAGATTATTGACTCTAGTGCAAGTGAGAGACTGAAGGAAATATGCCCTAGAGGCAATAATAAAGTTATTATTTATTTCCTTATTTCATGATAAATGTTTATTATTCATGCTACAATTGTATTAACCGGAAACATAATACATGTGTGAATACATAGACAAACAGAGTGTCACTAGTATGCCTCTACTTGACAAGCTCATTAATCAAAGATGGTTATGTTTCCTAACCATAGACAAAGAGTTGTTATTTGATTAACGGGATCACATCATTAGGAGAATGATGTGATTGACTTGACCCATTCCATTAGCTTAGCACTCGATCATTTTGTATGTTGCTATTTCTTTCTTCATGACTTATACATGTTCCTATGACTATGAGATTATGCAACTCCCGTTTACCGGAGGAACACTTTGTGTGCTACCAAACGTCACAACGTAACTGGTGATTATAAAGGAGCTCTATAGGTGTCTCCAAAGGTACATGTTGGGTTGGCGTATTTCGAGATTAGGATTTGTCACTCCGATTGTCGGAGAGGTATCTCTGGGCCCTCTTGGGAATGCACATCACATAAGCCTTGCAAGCTTTGCAACTAATGAGTTAGTTGCGAGATGATGTATTACTGAACGAGTAAAGAGACTTGTCGGTAACGAGATTGAACTAGGTAATGAGATACCGACGATCGAATATCGGGCAAGTAACATATCGATGACAAAGGGAACAACGTATGTTGTTATGCGGTCTGACTGATAAAAGATCATCGTAGAATTGTGGGAGCCAATATGAGCATCCAGGTTCCGCTATTGGTTATTGACCGGAGACGTGTCTCGGTCATGTCTACATTTTTCTCGAACCCGTAGGGTCTGCACACTTAAGGTTTCGATGACAGTTATATTATGAGTTTATTAGTTTTGATGTACCGAAGTTAGTTCGAAGTCCCGGATGTGATCACGGACATAACAAGGAGTCTCGAAATGGTCGAGACATAAAGATTGATATTTTGGATGGCTATATTCAAACACCGAAAGTGTTCCGGGGAAGTTTCGGATAAAACCGGAGTACCGGGGGGTTATCGGAACCCCCCGGGGGTTAATGGGCCTCATGGACCTAAAGTGGAGAAGAGGAGGGGCGGCCAGGGCAGGCCGCGCACCCCCTCTCCCCCTAGTCCGAATTGGACAAGGAGGGAGGGGCGGCGCCCCCCCTTTCCTTCCTCTCCTCTCTCCCTTCCTTCCCGCTCTCCTACTTGGACAAGGAAAAGGAGGGAGTCCTACTCCCAGTAGGAGTAGGACTCCTCCCTGGCGCGCCTCATCATGGCCGGCCGCCCCTCCCCCTTGCTCCTTTATATAAGGGGGCAGGGGGGCACCTCTAGACACAACAATTGATCCTTGAGATCTCTTAGGCGGTGCCCCCCTCCACCATAATCCTCGAAAATATTGTACCGGTGCTTAGGCGAAGCCCTGCGACAGTAGAACGTCAAGATCGTCACCACGCCGTCGTGCTGACGGAACTCTTCCCCGACACTTTGCTGGATCGGAGTCCGGGGATCGTCATCGAGCTGAACGTGTGCTAGAACTCGGAGGTGCCGTAGTTTCGGTGCTTAATCGGTCGGGCCGTGAAGATGTACGACTACATCAACCGTGTTGTTATAACGCTTCCGCTATCGGTCTATGAGGGTACGTAGACTACACTCTCCCCTCCCGTTGCTATGCATCACCATGATCTTGTGTGTGCGTAGGATTTTTTTTGAAATTACTATGTTCCCCAACATGACGCTGTGCCGGACTTGGAGCAGGAGTGGCCTGACGCGATGCCGGACTTGCAGGAGGAGGAGTGGCTTGATGCGTTAGTGAACTTGAAGGAGCAAGACTATGCTGAGGCGGTGGCTGATGATCACTTGGAGGAGCGGGAGATTGCTGAAGCGGTGGCGGACTTCGAGGAGGAGTCGGCTGACGCGGTGTCAGTGGCCTTGGAAAGATAATGCAATCCTTTCTCCATTGGATGATACGATGTTTGGCCTCTCCCACTGTGTGCTCCTCGTCACCTCTAGGAATGTCAAGCTCTAGCCCTGAATATTGGTCCACCACTTCATCAACCATGACACGAGAATAGCCAGCTGGAATCGGGTTGTAATGGAAGGTTGCTTCAGGGGAATTTGTATAAGCAACGGCATCCACCACCTTCATGGATATGTTCTTCATTTTGAAGTGTAGCTCACAATTAGTGTTCTCCATGATGTCATCCACAGGGTATCTATCCAGCAGCTGTACCTCGCCCGGGGCGGAACCCACACTGCTTCTCAGCCTAGATGGGATGGTGTTATCCAATACTAGATGATCCGCTAGCTGCTGCCACTGCTGAGACCCCCTTTCTTGCCTAAGTGAGTCGATTTGCTGCTGCTTCCGCTGGAATTGGAGTGCTAACTCCGTGTGCTTTGATTCTAGGCCTTTAAGGCATTCTTCTTCCTACTACCTCTGCTCCTCCTCCAGCTTCCTCTTCTTCTCCTCCTCCATCTTCCTTCTCACATGGCTTCTGTAGTCGGCGTTCCAGTCCGCAAACCCCTCATACCACGGAACAACGCCTTTGCCTCGTGTTCTTCCTGGGTGTTCAGTATTGCCCAAGGCGCTCGTAAGCTCGTCGTTTTCTCTGTTGGGTGTGAACACCCCCGTTCGGGCCTCTTCTATTGCAATAAGTAATTTGTCCTCGGCTCCTTTAAGACATGACCTCTTCGAAACGTTTCCTGTCTTCGGGTTCAACGCCCCCATGCGCATAGAACCAAGTCCTGCACCTGGGGGGCCAGCTCAATGTAACAGGAGTGACCGCTGCATCCACCATCTCTTGCTCAGACTTATCCCACTTAGGCATTGCTACCGCATAGCTACCTGGCCCTAGCTTATGGAACTGCTCCTTTTTCGCGGCATTGGCCTTGTTTACTCTCGACCGTTCCTTAGATAATTCTGATTCCTTGAATTTCATGAAATCGGGCCAATGCTCTCTTTGCTTCTCCAGTGTTCCCTGTGAATTCTGGAGTCTTCTTTCCTCCATCGATGTACTTGGCCCATATACTTTTCTTATGGTTGTCGAAAGCAACTGCCATCTTCCTAAGAGCAGCGGCCTTCACTTTCTGCACATCTGCATCTGTGAAATGATCTGGTAGGGTGAAATGTTCCATGAGAGATTCCCAAAGCTGTCATCGACCCAAGTAAGATCTGGACATTGCTTTGCTGGCTTTTCCCATTCTTGAATGGAGATCGGGAGTTGGTCCTTCACAAGAATTCCGCACTGACGAACGAACTTGTTCACATTATTCTTAGGCAAGATTGGTTCGCCATCAGTTTTGATGGCATCGATGTTGTACTTTACGGCTAGCTTCAACTTTTTGGTCGGGCCTCGCACTATCCTGCTGTCAGATTTGCTAGATCCGAAGGGCTGAAAGAAGAAAGATCGATTGGTTAATATATCTTCAAATCATTTAAAACATGTGTGATGATCACCAGATGCCTGCTTACATAAATATACCTCGCCGATCTCTGTCCTTTCAAGATCAACATTTTCTTCGTCATCATAATCATAGTTCTGAACTTCATAAATATACCTCACCGGTCTATATGCATCTATAACATCGATCATCGTCTAACAATTTGACATTAATCTAATTCATCTAGCTAAAACTAACATTTCTATGGAACTAACATTTTTATAACATTTCTCTAATTAAAAAACCAAAAAAATTCTAACATTTCTATAAACATTTATATAACTAGAAAACATAAAATTTACTAACATTTTTATAACTAACAATGTGTGTGTGTAGCCATGGCGGGGCAGGAGCTCACCGGCGAGGCGAGGCGACGGGGGCGGCGTGGACGGCAACGGGCGGTGACGACGGGGATGGAGACGGGAGGCGACGGGCCGGGGCGGTGATCGGGACGGCGACGACGGGGATGGAGACGGGCGGCAATAGGGACGGCGCGGCTACGGGCGGCGACGGGGGCAGCGATGGGGGCAGGGGCGAGGGGCGGCGACAGGGCGACGACGGGGGGCGGCGGTGACGGGGCAGAGGAAGAGATGAAAATTGATGAAATTCGTAAGTGTTCTTTATATAGGAGGGGCCTTTAGTACCGGTTGGATCCACCAACCGGTACTAAAGGTCAAATTTGTCCAGCCCAAGTGGCGGGAAGCGACCCCCTTTAATACCGAGTCGTGGATGCAGCCGGTACTAAAGAACCCCCTTTAGTACCAGTTGGAGCCAGGACCTGGTACTAAAGGGGGTGCGCTGCCATCCCACGGTGCACAAAGTCTAGTCCCAGCTCGCCGAGCGAAGGGCAGCCGCACTGGTTTGTAAACCCAGCCGTGGCTGCTCCTTCGAGCTCCTCTCTAAAGCAGGCTTCTGGGCCTAAACTGCGTCACTGGCCTATGGGCCTACTGGGCCTTCTGGGCCTGCATCCTGGCCCAACTACAGGTTGGGTTTCTAGTCGTATGCAGGCCGTTGTGGTCCAGTCGGCGGGCTTTTTTTTCTTTTCTACTTTATTTATTTTCTTTTATTTATCAATGAGTTGTTTTTTGCTGTATTTAGAGTTTCTTTGTGAATATTTTTGCTTTAGGTACAAAAAATTACAAACTTTCTATTAGTACCAGTTGTTTTCAAATTTTAATAGTTTAAATTTGAATTATTTGAAATTTGTGTTAATCACTGGTTTGCGAATAAGTTTACTTTAAAAATAGATTTTGCAGTGATTATTTTTTCCTATGTTTAATATTAGTGTGTCTTATCGATATATTCAATTTGGTAATACTTAGGTTATTTAAAAATGAAGTGCCTTTGTAACACATGAGTTTTTGTCTGAAACCCTCTCAACTTCGAAAGAGATTGTCCATTTTGTACATGAAGTGCTTCCAGTTTTTGTCGTAACCCTCTCAACTTTTTAGCACATGCTATGTGGGTGAAATGATGATACCATGCCAAATTTCAACCTTTTTAGAGTTCATTTGTAGTGCTTTTCAATTTCAGGGTCATATAGCTCAAAAAATCATTAAATGCATGAAAAATACCAAATGAAGTCAGAAAGGGTTGGAAATTGATGACGTGGCATTGAATGGTGCATACTGAATGCACAAAAAGTACATGTTTCAAATGCCAAAACACATAAGTACCCTAACTATTACAAAGATTCCCTACGGTTTGTCCAAATTGGGACTTTCTAGATATATAAGTCCAGGAACTCACTATAGAAGAAAGTGATGATAGTGAAGCCGATCACATCCCAGAGTGGGGTCTTTGGGCCGTGTGAAACTTTTTTTCTTCGCGTGTGTCCCCTTGCGCTGTAACCATGGACAATGTTCATCATTTAACTGGATGCTCAGGTCAGTATTCACTCTGAATGGAGCAATTTCATCAAACTTTTCATAATCTTCTGATATGTCTGTCTTGTCATCCACTTCCATGATGTTTCTTTTCAGGGTCATAAGAACTATGTGGCACTTTGGCTCATCGTATGATGTATTCGCTTCCTTATCTTTTCTTTTTCTCAGCTTGGTAGACATGTCCTTCACATAGAATACCTGTGCCACATCACTGGCTAGGACGAATGGTTCGTCTGCGTACGCAAAACTGTTGAGATCCACTGTTGTCATTCCGTACTGCGGGACTTTCGTTACCCCGACTCGTGTCATATTGACCCATTTGCACCGAAACAAAGGGATGTTCAAACCACGTCCATAGTCAACTTCCCATATGTCCTTTATGTAACCATAATATGTGTCCTTTCTCGTCTTGGTTGCTGCATCAAAGCGAACACCACTGTTTTCGTTGGTGCTCTTCTTATCTTGGGCGATCATGTAAAATGTATTCCCATTTATCTTGTACCCTTTGAAAGTCATTATATTCGAAGATGGTAACTTGGACAGCAAGTACAAGTCATCTTCAATGGCGGCGTCATGCATGACACGTTTCTGCAACTAACGGGCAAAAGTCCCCGTTTGTTCACGTGTAATCCAGTCGTCAGACTGCTCCGGGTGTTTGGAGCGTAGAAAATTCTTGTGTTCCTCCATATATGGAGCCACCAAGGCGGAATTCTGTAGAATTGTGTAGTGTGCTTGAGTGAGAGAATGCCCGTGCATACATATTATTTGATTCCCTCCTAGCGTTCCTTTTCCACCCAGTCTGCCCTTATGTCGCGATTCAGGAACACCAATCGACTTAAGGTCAGGAATAAAGTCAATACAAAACTCAATGACCACCTCATTTTCATGGCCCTTGGAGATGCTTCCTTCTAGCCTAGCACGGTTATGAACATATTTCTTTAAGACTCCCATGAACCTCTCAAAGGGGAACATATTGTGTAGAAATACAGGACCGAGAACGTTAATCTCTTCGCATATGTGAACTAGGAAGTGCGTCATGATGTTGAAGAAGGATGGTGGGAACACCAACTCAAAACTGACAAGACATTGCACCAAATCATTCTCTAACCTTAGTATAATTTCTGGATCAATTACCTTTTGAGAGATTGCATTGAGGAATGCACATAGCTTCACAATGGCTAATCGAACATTTTCTGGTAGAAGCCCCCTCAATGCAACCGGAAGTAGTTGCGTCATAATCATGTGGCAGTCATGAGACTTTAGGTTATGGAACTTTTTCTCTGCCATGTTTATTATTCCCTTTATATTTGACGAGAAGCCAGACGGTACCTTCATACTGATCAGGCATTCAAAGAAGATTTCCTTCTCTTCTTTGGTAAGAGCATAGCTGGCATGACCCTGATGTATGCCCTCTTTTCTGTGCATCTGTTGCTGGCCCTCCCGTGCCTCCAGTGTATATTTTGTCTTCCCATACACACCCAAGAAGCCAAGCAGGGTCACGCAATGATTCTTCATCACGTGCATCATGTCAATTGCAGAGCGGACCGCTAGGTATTTCCAATAGGGCACGTCCCAAATATTGATTTCTTATTCCACATGGGTGCGCGTCCGTCAATGTCATTCGGAACAGGTTGTCTTCCAGGACCCTTTCCAAGGATTGCCTTATATCCATGACCATATCATGTACATCAGCACCAGTACGGTGGCGAGGCTTCGTCCGATGATCCGCCTCACGTTTGAAATTATTGCCTTTCTTTCTTACGGGATGGCTGCTCAGAAGAAATCGACGATGTCCCAGGTACACATTGTTCTTACAATTATTCAAATATATATTGTTGGTATCATCCAAACAGTGCGTGCATGCGTGGTATCCCTTTTTTGTCTGTCCTGAAATATTACTGAGAGCAGGCCAATCATTGATGGTCACGAACAGCAACACCTTTAAGTCAAATTCTTCTCCCATGTCCTCATACCACGCATGTACACCTTTTTCATTCCGTAGCTGTAAGAGTTCTTCAACTAATGGCCTTAGATACGCATCAATGTTGTTGCCGGGTTGCTTAGGGCCTTGGATGAGCACTGGCATCATAATGAACTTCCGCTTCATGCACAACCAAGGATGAAGGTTATTCATACATAGAGTCACAGGCCACGTGCTATGCTTGCTGCTCTGCTCCCCAAAAGGATTAATGCCATCTGCGCTTAGACCAAACCATACGTTCCTTGCGTCACTTGCAAAGTCCTCCCTGTACTTTCTCTTGATTTTTCTCCACTGCGACCCGTCAGCGGGTACTCTCAACTTCCCGTCTTTCTTAGGGTCTTCTCTGTGCCATCGTATTGCTTTGGCATGCTCTTTGTTTTGGAATGAACGTTTCAACCGTGGTATTATAGGATCTTACACCTTGGTAGGAATCTTCTTCCTAGGTGGTCTCCCTCGACATCACTAGGGTCATCACGGCTGATCTTGTAGCACAATGCACCGCATACTGGGCACGCGTTCAAATCCACGTACTCACCATGGTAGAGGTTGCAGTCATTAGGGCATGCATGTATCTTCTGCACCTCTAACCCTAGAGGGCAGACAGCCTTCTTTGCTTCGTACGTACTCTCGGGCAATTTTTTGTCCTTTGGAAGCATCTTCTTTAACATTACCAACAACTTTCCAAATCCCTTGTTAGATACACCATTATCTGCCTTCCATTGCAACAATTCCAGTGTGGTGCCCAACTTTTTCTTGTCAGCTTCGCAATTCGGGTACAACAATTTCTTGTGATCCTCTAACATGCGCTGCAACTTCTTCTTCTCCTTTTCACTTGCGCAGTTTCTCTCTACATCGGCAATGGTCCGACCTAGATCATCAGCTGGCTCATCTTATGCCTCTTCTTCAGCTTCTTCTCGCATTGTCGGCTCAGATTCTTCCTGCATTGCCATCTTAGCTTCTTCCCCCATTATTGTTTCATCGTATTCAGGGAACCCATGACCAGGATAGCTATTGTTGTCCTCTTCTTCATTGTCTTCCATCATAACCCCTCTTTCTCTGTGCTTGGTCCAAACATTATAGTGGGACATGAAACCGGACTTAAATAGGTAGACGTGAATGGTTTTTAGTTAGAGTAATTCTGACCATTCTTACAACCAGCACATGGACAAGGCATAAAACCATCCGCCCGCTTGTTTGCCTTAGCCGCAAGCAGAAAAGTATGCACGCCATCAACGAAATGGGGAGAGCATCAGTCATCGTACATCCACTGTCGACTCATATTCATTACACAGCACCGAAAAGACCAAATTAATACAAGTTCATACATAAAGTTCATAGAACACTTATTCTCATAAAACAAACATACAAATAACTCTCTAGCTAAAGCATTTAAATGCAACAACAAATGCGATCAAGATCGCAACTAAGGTAACAATTGATCCAACAGCATAATGATACCAAGCCTCACTATCAAAAACATATTTTCTAATCTTTCTAATCTTCAAGCGCATCTTCTCCATCTTGATCTTGTGATCATCGACGACATCGATAACATGCAACTCCAACTCCATCTTCTCCCCCTCAATTCTTTTCAATTTTTCTTTCAAATACTCATTTTCTCTTCCAATAAATTTAACCTCTCGACAATAGGGTTGGTTGGAATTTCCGGTTCACACACCCCCTAGATAAAAATATATATGCGAACTTGATGGGCATAATTTGTCATAAACACGAAATGCAACAAATAGTTATAAAAGAAAATATACCACATCCGAATCATAACCCTGACGAGGGCCGACGGGGACAGATATCAAAACCATGGCACTATGAATAACAAACAACATATGGGTAAGGTAAATATACAAGTAACTATATATCTAAATCACACAACCATGATTTTTTATATCAAAAAGATAAGAACAAGATCCTCACCACAAGGAAGTGCCGGCGACGGGACGGTGCAGGCGCGATGGTGGTTATGATGGAGACGGGAAGGCACTAAGTACACCACACCTACATATGCAAACTAAGAGTTATTTTGACCTCAAATTGCATATAAATCAAATACTATCACATATAATTCCTTCCAAAATAAAACCCACAAATCACTACACTATAGAGCATTGCAAGAGCTAATCTAGCAATGAGAGATGAAAGGACAAAGTTGCTAACCTTTGTGATCACTTGAATGGATGGGGTGCCTTCAAATCTTCACAAATTTTGGCAAAAATGGAGTGTAAGCTCGAGAGGAGGAGGAAGAAAACAGAGGAAAGGGGAAAGGGGAAGAACATGGCGCTCGGGCTTGACGAAGGGGTTTATATAGGATGACCATTAGTGCCGGTTGGTTGTATGATCCGGGACTAAAGGTGCATCTCTAGTCCTGGTTCGTACAACCAACTAGTACTAAAGGTGCTGGTGGGGACCCAGCCTGACACAAGCCTGCCACCATGTCTTTAGTACCAGTTCGTGGCACGAACCAGTACTAAAGGTTCGCCATGTACCGGTACTAATGTTTGCTGCCCGCCTAGCCGTTGGAACCAGCACTAATGGTCACATTATTAGTGCCAGTTCAGCAACAAACTGGGACTAATGTGCTTCACATTAGGCCCTTTTTCTACTAGTGCAAACACGCCACAATTAGTCCATCTCGCATTTAAAAGAAATGAAGAAAAAGACTGGATCACAGTCATGAAGCCTAGTCAAGTTAGAAAGCTGATCATAGCAGACCAGACACGATCGCCGCTGTCTCGCACATCGATACCACCTTCAGCAACGGATCGAGCACCGGCAGTTGCTCTAGAACTGATAGCGGTAGCAGCTCAGTCTGATCTAGCCGAGGATTGGGCACTGACCGCATCAGCGGATCAGGCTGATCTACCAGAGGATCGGGCATCGACATGGGCACTTGCTCCGACACCGGCACCAGCTCTACAAGGAGCACCATCTCTGGCAGCAGTAGCGGCACTACCAGTCACACTGGCACAGGCACCAGCAACGGCTTCGGAACTTGCACCAACACTTGCACTTCCATCTGCTCCGGCCCGTGCAGCAGCAACGGAACCAGCAGTTGCACCGGCAACAGACTGGGATGTAGTTCACACTTCATATACCAAAGACCTTAGAAAAAAACGACATGTCCACCTTCTCGGTAAGCATTGGCCACCCAACTGCATCGTTCTTTTTTCTTTCCATGTTGTTTCACATGATTCACTATGTTGATCTAACTGTTTGTTTACATCTACTTGTTTGCAAACAAAGAATTCCTAGAGCAACGAGGAAGTCATTCAACAATCTGGGAGACTGTGGCCAAGTTTCTCTTACCATGCGCAGCCTTGGTGCGAATGAACCTGCTCAATATACCGTAAGTACAAAGGATGGTCGCATGATGATTGATGCTAAAGGATGGTCAAGGTTCAAATCTAAATCATATCTTGCGATAGGGGATGATGTCAAAATCAAACTTTCTCGGCATGGAGAGCTGGTCCAAATCAACTTTGAAATTCTTCATTAGCAGCACGCAACTGCCGAACTGATCTATCTTCCGAGAGACTTTGATGTAATAGTCTGGCATGGTGAAACAAGTGTCCTATGTGTATAAGTAGTACAACAGTATTATTTATCACATGGTATATCGTTGATAGAATTACAACTCTAAGTGTTGGTTAGGAACCGTAGTTCGATTTCATTCCAACCGCTGTCGTGCTTTATTCAATTTTTTGTATTCACCTTGCGAAAGCATCTAAAACCAGTGTTGTACCAATCACATGCAACATGAAAAGCGCTGGGGTAGAACACATGGGCCCCCAAACATGCAGGCCCACCGGACTGTGGCCCAAAGTCTAGAACTGTGAGCCTGTCTGAGTATTATATTCTCAGTTGAACCCCCATAATGCCCGTGCATTGCACGTAACATCAAGATGCATTTGTATGAGCATTTTATCTTTGAGAGAAAAGGATGAATGAGGGAAGGCCTTATTTGCAAATGTGAAGAGGTGTGTGGGTACCTTTTTGCGAAATTTCCATAGTTTCCTTCCTATCCGTCAGATATAAATTGGACGGCCTATATTGCAAGATGGCAGGCACACCATCATCACCAACTCGTCTATATTGTGTTAAAAAAATTCTGTTTTTTATAATTATATATGTTATATATATTCCCCTTGATTTTTCTTATGTGTAGAGTTGTGATATAAAAGATTTTTATATTTCTTTACGGAGGGAGAATCTCTTTGTCAAAAATATATTTATGTGTAACTAGTTACTCTTGTATTTCTACTTCCTTTCACTGATATGTGGGGCATCCGGCAACGGGTTCCACGTGCCATATTCACCAAATTAGAGTGCACAACTGCACGGTAGACACACCCCGGTCGTAGCACCGCAGTAATGCCCAATGAGCCGTCAAATCACAAAAAAAAACACCTTTCCAGCTTTAGGAGTAAGCTGGATGGACGAAGCGGAAATATTTCACTGGGCCTGAATCCCCTTCTCCCTCGTCTGCTTGTTCAGGCAAAAACCCATCTCGACGATTTCATAGAGTTTTCTCATGGAGAACCAAGTATGAATTCTTCATCCATCCCCGATAAATCCAAGTGCCTTGGTCGCGGGTAATCCTAGGATGGCAGCCGCTGCCGTTGTTGAATTTTTCTTCCTACTGAATCTAGTGTGTTTCATTTGTAGTGCCCAAAGTGCAAGGACCCTACAGGATTCTGCGCACTCGGTGAGATGCCACACTTGTTCCTTCACATCCTAACATAGGTAAAACGCGCACAGTATGTTCCTAGAATCCTCTTTTCTATCTGAGAGGGTGGGGTTTTTTGAACATGCTGTTGACTAATTTGGAAATTTGGATTGCTATATTTGGATAAAAGGTACTAGTACCATGGTCAACACTGACATGAAGGAGGAAATTATTTCTAGATTTGGATAGGGAATACATTGTGTTCTCATATTATTTTTCCTGCAGTGCATTACTTGCTCTGCCAGAACACATGTACTCAAGATGCTCGGCCTTGCAATAACTGAATAAACCAGTTTAATGGTCACAGTGAAGACAAGCCATGGATATAAGTTCCGAGTTGGGTTCATGAACCAAGAAGATCGCTGCTTTTTTTATTGCCGAACTTGGATAAACTTTCTCAAGTGTTACAGACTGAAAGTTAGCACACGAATGTTTATTGCAATAGAAGAACCTGGTCTCATCTTCGTTGCGATCTTCCACCCCAACGTTGTTCCAATTGTTCATCCATGTTAGTTTTGTATCTGGTTCTTGCTTGTTGCCTCAATTACTTCTTAATTCACCTATTCTGTCTAACTAATCACAATTTAACTTTAGAAGTAGCAACGAATCTCTCATGAAGATGCTATTTCTAACTAATATTTTCTTATAATTGGTGGCAAGTGTAGGATTTTTTAGAGTTAAGCAGGCTACTCGTTTGTTATTCTGTAAGAACTCGGCTGCTAATGATGGCACTGAAGTTGACTGGGACAACATCCACAAGGTCCTACACTTTATTGATCATCTTGAGGTTCTTGTGGGGCGTTTCAATGGTGGAAGGCCACATGGGATATGTGTGCCACTGCTGCACTCGGTGAACATGTCCATCTGTGTCGAGAAACTTATGGTACGAGATGTTTTCTATTATATATGTTGTTCATAAACTATTGCTTATACACAGTTTTACAGCTGTGATCTTCTTGAAACAGAAACTGCACAGTTCTATTGTTCCTATACAGATGCCTGGCCATGGTCGGGTCAGACTTGCGCTTGGTCACAACATGATGTTTATGTCGACCTACTTCATTCCCCTTGGAGGCGAAAAGATACTTATTCATGGGTGGTCTCAAATAATGAAGGCTCGTCCATCTTGGAGAATAGCACAGAAGATTATGTTCTTGCTTTTCCATGGCTCTAAAGGAAATATCCTGTTTATTTAACACATTGCCAGATGAAGCCGCTTTCAAAAGGTTGTGGATGCGCGGGGTGGCACCTGGGCCTTGTCCTAGGGCTTGGCGGCCTCACCCTTGGTTAATTGTAGGAAAAGTAGCACTGTTCGAGGTGTTCTTTGTACGCTTGAACCTGTATAAGTACTCATATTGCTTTCAGCTATGGTTGTTAAGTGCCCCTGTTGGTTTTAGTTAAGGTTGTTAAGTGCTCCTACTGCTTTTATAGTCTGTCGTGTTTCTTCAGTCCTGTCTTCCTCCAGCCGCCAAAACCAAACCAGCGCTGGTGGGGCTGGCTGCATCTGCCTCCCGCGGCTGGCTGCGCCTTGATACGTCTCCAATGTATCTATAATTTTTGACTGTTACATGCTATTATATTATCCGTTTTGGATGTTAATGGGCTTATTTGTACACTTTTATATTATTTTTGGGACTAACCTACTAACCCAAGGCCCAGTGCAAATTGTTGTTTTTTTTTCCTGTCTCAATGTTTCGCAGAAAAGGAATATCAAACGGAATCCAAACGGAATGAAACCTTCGGGAGAGTTATTTTTGGAACAAACGTGATCCAAAGGACTTGGAGTGGACGTCAAGAAATCAACAAGGAGGCCACGAGGCAGGGAGGCGCGCCTGCCCCCCTGGGCGCGCCCCCATCCTCATGGGCCCCTCGTAGCTCCACCGACCTACTTCTTCCTCCTATATATGTCCATATACCCTGAAAACGTTTAGAAGCACCACGAAACCCTATTTCCACCGCCTGAACCTTATGTACCCAAGAGATCCCATCGTCGGGCCTTTTCCGGAGCTCCGCCGGAGGGGGAATCGATCACAGAGGGCTACTACATCAACACCATAGCCTCTCCGATGATGTGTGAGCAGTTTACCACAGACCTTCGGGTCCATAGTTATTAGCTAGATGGCTTCTTCTCTCTCTTTGGATCTCAATACAAATTTCTCCTCAATCTTCTTGGAGATCTATTTGATGTAACTCTTTTTGCGGTGTGTTTGTAAAGATCCGATGAATTGTGGGTTTATGATCAAGTTTATCTATGAACAATATCTGATTCTTCTTTGAAATCTTTTATGTATGATTGGTTATCTTTGCAAGTCTCTTCGAATTATCAGTTTGGTTTGGCCTACTACATTGATCTTTCTTGCAATGGGAGAAGTGCTTAGCTTTGGGTTCAATCTTGTGGTGTCCTTTCCCAGTGACAGCAGGGGCAGCAAGGCACGTATTGTATTGTTGCCATCAAGGATAAGAAGATGGGGTTTATATCATATTGCTTGAGTTTATCCCTCTACATCATGTCATCTTGCTTAATGCGTTATTATGTTCTTATGAACCTAATACTATAGATGCATGCTGGATAGCGGTCATTGTGTGGAGTAATAGTAGTGCATGAAGAATCGTTTCGGTCTAATTGTCGCGGACGTGATGCCTTTTTACATGATCATGCCTAGATATTCTCATAATTATGCACTTTTCTATCAATTGCTCGACAGTAATTTGTTCACCCACCGAAATACTTATGCTATCTTGAGAGAAGCCACTAGTGAAATCTATGGCCCCCGAGTCTATCATTTATCATATAAGTTTCCAATCTATTTTATTTCGCAGTCTTTACATTCAATCTATATCATAAAAATACCAAAAATGTTTATCTTATTACTATTATCTCTATCAGATCTCACTCTCGTAAGTGACCGTGAAAGGATTGACAACCCTTTTATCGTGTTGGTTGCGAGGTTCTTATTTGTTTGTGTAGGTACGAGGGACTTGCGTGTAGTCTCCTACTGGATTGATACCTTGGTTCTCAAAAAACTGAGGGAAATACTTACGCTACTTTACTGCATCACCCTTTTCTCTTCAAGGCAAAACCAACACAGTGCTCAAGAGGTAGCAAGAAGGAATACTAGCGCCGTTGCCGGGGAGGCGTACACCAGGTCAAGCCAAGATTCGATCTCCCACCAACATGCGATTTCTGGCACCGTTGCTGGGGAGACCATGCACAAGTCCAGACATACCAAGTACCCATCATAAACTATTTTCCCTCGCATTACATTATTTGCCATTTGCCTCTCGTTTTCCTCTCCCCCACTTCACCCTTACCGTTTTATTCGCCTCTCTTTCCGTTTGTCTTTTTTTTCTTGTTTCTTGTGTCCCGTGTGCCGTCATGGCCAATCCTTTATCTACTTCTTTGTATCCCAAGAATGAAGTTCTTAATTTTAAACAAAGGGAGGGAGAAAATCTAAAAGATGCTTGGTACAGAATTTGCAATGCTCAAAATAGATCTACTAGGAAGCAATCTACTTTTGTCCTTCATCGCAATTTTTATGTAGGCGTCACCCCTTGGAATAGATATATTCTTGACAACATTACCGGAGGGAATTTCTTGGGTAGCCATACTTTTGACTTATAATACTATGTTATATTTGTTTGGCCCACCACCTCTTTTGGTTAATGGAACTGTTTTAACTTTGGAACATGTTATGCAAAGGCTGGAAATTATTGAAAATAAAGTTGCCACTACAGAATAGATTGAAAATTTGGATAAAAATATCCACAACCAAATTATCCAATACGGATCTAAGGTAGGAGTTGCTCTTAAAAAATTTAAAGAAAAGGAACCATAGTTAATGAAAGATAGATCAAGATTCCACAGGAATTGATAAAATTGAGGATATTATTACCAACTTAGGGTATGCCTTTGCTTTCGTGAAAATACTCCAAAACCTTCTAATGCTAAATTTTCCAAATTGATGTACGTTCCTAAAAATAAGTGTGAAACTTCTAGTAAGGGAAATGCGGATCTCAAATCCATAAGTGTTCACCCCAACTTTCTCACTATCATTAAGGAACCTCTTGCTACAAATGATTTTCTCGATCTTGCCTAGGAGTTTGATCATTAATAAAATAAGGAAACTCCTAAGGGTTATAAGTGTTCTATTGAAGAATTGCATACCAAATATTATAATTCATAGATCTATCCTTACTTTTATGCCTAACTAGGGGCGTTATACAACAGCGCTTGTTGGGACACAACACAATTTTATTTTTGTTTCTTGATTTTTGGTTCTGTTTAGTAATAAATAATTCATCTAGCCTCTGTTTAGATGTGGTTTTATGTTTTTAATTAGTGTTCATGCCAAGTAGAACCTTTGGGAAGACTTGGGGAAAGTCTTTGCGATCTTGCTGTAAAAAACAGAAACTTTAGTGCTCACGAGATTTTCTGCCATTTCTTACTAGAGAGTGCGATTAGGTTGATTATTTTTTCAGATGATTAATAGATGAATTACTCACATCCAGAAATTTATATCACAATTTTTGGAGTTACATAAGTATTCGAAACCTACATATTACTAAAGACTGTTCTGTTTTTGACAGATTCTATTTTCACGTGTTGTTTGCTTATTTTGATGAATCTATGGCTAGTATCGGAGGTTATGAACCATAGAGAAGTTGGAATACAGTAGGTTTAACACCAATATAAATTAATAATGAGTTCATTACAGTACCTTAAGTGGTAGTTTGTTTTCTTATACTAACGGAGCTCATCAGATTTTCAGTTTAGGTTTTGTGTTGTGAAGTTTTCAAGTTTTGGGTAAAGATTTGATGGATTATGGAATAAGGAGTGGCAAGAGCCGAAGCTTGTGGATTCCCAAGGCACCCCAAGGTAAATTTTGACGACAACCAAAAGCCTAAGCTTGGGGATGCCCCGGAAGGCATCCCCTCTTTCGTCTTCTTCTATCGATAACTTTACTTGAGGCTATATTTTTATTCACCACATGATATGTGTTTTGATTGGAGCGTCTTGTATGATTTGAGTCTTTGATTTTTAGTTTACCACAATCATCCTTTCTGTACACACCTTTTTGGAGACACACACATGAATTGAAATTTATTAGAATACTCTATGTGCTTCACTTATATCTTTTGAGCTAGATAATTTTGCTCTAGTGCTTCACTTATACCTTTCTAAAGCACAGTGGTGGTTTTATTTTATAGCAATTACTGATCTCTCATGCTTCACTTATATCATTTTGAGAGTCCTTTAGAAAAGCATGGTAATTTTCTTTGCTTATAAAATTAGTCCTAATATGATAGGCATCCAAGATGAGTATAATAAAAACTATCATAAAAATTGCATTGAATACTATGAGAAGTTTGATACTTGATGATTGTTTTGAGATATGAAGATGGTGATATTAGAGTCATGCTAGTTGAGTAGTTGGGAATTTGAGAAATACTTATTCTAAAGTTTGTGATTCCTGTAGCATGCACGTATGGTGAACCGTTATGTGATGAAGTCGGAGCATGATTTATTTATTGATTGTCTTCCATACGAGTGGCAGTCGGGGACGAGCGATGGTCTTTTCCTACCAATCTATCCCCCTAGGAGCATGCTTGTAGTACTTTGTTTCGATGACTAATAGATTTTTGCAATAAGTATGCGAGTTCTTTATGACTAATGTTGAGTCCATGGATTATACGCACTCTCACCCTTCCACCATTGCTAGCCTATCTAGTACCGCACAAATTTCGCCGGTACCATAAACCCACCATAAACCTTCCTCAAAACAGCCACCATACGTACCTATTATGGCATTTCCATAGCCATCCCGAGATATATGGCCATGCAACTTTCCACCGTTCCGTTTATTATGACACACTTCATCATTGTCATATTGCTTTGCATGATCATGTAGTTGACATTGTATTTGTGGCAAAGCAACCCTTCATAATTCTTTCATACATGTCACTCATGAGTCATTGCACATCCCAGTACACCGCCGGAGGCATTCACATAGAGTCATATTTTGTTCTAAGAATTGAGTTGTAAGTAAATAAAGTGTGATGATCATTATTATTAGAGCATTGTCCCATGTGATGAAAGGATGATGGAGACTATGATTCCCCCACAAGTCGGGATGAGACTCTAGAAGAAAAATCAAAAAAGGAAAAGAAAAAGAGGCCATAAAAAAAGAGAAAAGGCCCACATAAAAAAATGAAAAATGAGAGAAAAAGAGAGAAGGGACAATGTTACTATCCTTTTACCACACTTGTGCTTCAAAGTAGCACCATGATCTTCATGATAGAGGGTCTCCTATGTTATCATTTTCATATACTAGTGGGAATTTTACATTATAGAAATTGGCTTGTATATACCAATGATGGGCTTCCTCAAAATGCCCAAGGTCTTCGTGAGCAAGCGAGTTGGATGCACACCCACTTAGTTTCTTTTTAATCTTTCATACACTTATAGCTCTAATGCATCCGTTGCATGGCAATCCCTACTCACTCACATTCATATCTATTGATGGGCATCTCCATAGCCCGTTGATATGCCTAGTTGATGTGAGACTATCTTCTCCTTTTTTTCTTCTCCACAACCACCATTCTATTCCACCTATAGTGTTATGTCCATGGCTCACGCTCATGTATTGCGTGAAGATTGAAAATGTTTGAGAACATCAAAAGTATGAAACAATTGCTTGGCTGGTCATCGGGGTTGTGCATGATTTAAATATTTTGTGTGGTGAAGATAGAGCATAGCCAGACTATATGATTTTGTAGGGATAACTTTCTTTGGCCATGTTATTTTGAGAAGACATAATTGCTTTGTTAGTATGCCTGAAGTATCATTATTTTTTATGTCAATATTAAACTTTTTTCTTGAATCTTTTGGATCTGAACATTCATGCCACAATAAAGAAAGTTACATTGAGAATTATGCTAGGTAGCATTCCACATCAAAAAATCTGTTTTTATCATTTACCTACACGAGGACGAGCAGGAATTAAGCTTGGGGATGCTTGATACGTCTCCAACATATCTATAATTTTTGATTGTTCCATGCTATTATATTATCTGTTTTGAATGTTAATGGGCTTATTTATACCATTTTATATTATTTTTGGTACTAACCTACTAATCCAAGACCCAGTGCAAATTGCTGTTTTTTGCCTATTTCAGTGTTTCACGAAAAAGGAATATCAAACGGAATCCAAACGGAATGAAACCTTCATGAGAGTTATTTTTGGAACAAACGTGATCTAGAGGACTTGGAGTGGACGTCAAGAAATCAACGAGGAGGACACAAGGCAGGGAGGCGCGCCTGCCCCCCTGGGCGCGCGCCCACCCTCGTGGACGCCTCGTAGCTCCACCGACCTACTTCTTCCTCCTATATATGACCATAAACTCCGAAAACATCCAGGAGCACCACGAAACCCTATTTCCACCGCCGCAATCTTCTGTACCCAAGAGATCACATCTTGGGGCCTTTTCCGGAGCTCCACCGGAGGGGGAATCGATCACAGAGGGCTTCTACATCAACACCATAACCTCTCCGATGATGTGTGAGTAGTTTACATCAAACCTTCGGGTCCTTAGCTATTAGCTAGATGGCTTCTTCTCTCTCTTTGGATATCCATACAAAGTTCTCCTCGATCTTTTTGGAAATCTATTTGATGTAACTCTTTTTGCGGTGTGTTTGTCGAGATCCGATGAATTGTGGGTTAATGATAAAGTTTATCTCTGAACAATATTTAATTCTTCTTTGAAATCTTTTATGTATGATTGGTTATCTTTGCAAGTCTCTTCGAATTATCAGTTTGGTTTGGCCTACTAGATTGAT
The DNA here is from genome assembly GCF_002162155.2 of Triticum dicoccoides. Lineage (NCBI taxonomy): Eukaryota > Viridiplantae > Streptophyta > Magnoliopsida > Poales > Poaceae > Triticum > Triticum dicoccoides. The sequence goes on from NC_041390.1 coordinate 177,813,421, forward strand.
CTTTCTTGCAATGGAAGAAGTGCTTAGCTTTTGGTTCAATCCTGCGGTGTCCTTTCCCAATGACAGCAGCGACAGCAAGGCACGTATTGTATTGTTGCCATCGAGGATAAAAAGATGGGATTTATATCATATTTCTTGAGTTTATCCCTCTACATCATGTAATCTTGCTTAATGCGTTACTCTATTCTTATGAACCTAATACTCTAGATGCATGTTGGATAGCGGTCGATGTGTGGAGTAATAGTAGTAGATGCATAATCCTTTTGGTCTACTTGTCGCGAACATGATGCCTATATACATGATCATGCCTAGATATTCTCATAATTATGCACTTTTCTATCAATTGCTCGATAATAATTTGTTCACCCACCATAATACTTATGCTATCTTGAGAGAAGCCACTAGTGAAACCTATGGCCCCGGGTCTATCTTTTATCATGTGAGTTCCCAATCTATTTTATTTCGCAATCTTTACTTTCAATCTATATCATAAAAATACCAAAAATATTTACCTTATTATTATTATCTCTATCAGATCTCACTCTCGTAAGTGACCGTGAAGGGATTGACAACCCCTTTATCGCGTTGGTTGCGAGGTTCTTATTTGTTTGTGTAGGTACGAGGGACTTGCGTGTAGTCTCCTACTAGATTGATATCTTGGTTCTCAAAAACTAAGGGAAATACTTACGCTACTTTACTGCATCACCCTTTCCTCTTCAAGGGAAAACCAATGCAGTGCTCAAGAGGTAGCACGCCTTAGTGCACGCATCGCCGCTGCACCGTCTCCTAGATCGTTACCGTCGATGTTCGAGGCCTCATCGCCGTCCTCCACGCGCTTTGTTGTGCTCACCGCAGCGCCGCCCTCTCGCATTGTCAACATGGTCAACAAACAACAGGAACCGGTAGAAGTACGTGGAGAGGATGATAGTAGGGGCCCACTATGTCAGCGTATGGAAAAAAGAAAATGCTTCATCCTAGTGGTTTCCTGACATCTGGGACCCACGACATTGTCAATGTATGTAGTCAGTAAAAAAGAGAACAACACAAGATCGGATGACACCTGGGACGTAGCTACTCGAGTAGTATTTTTTTGTTATTGTTGAGACGGAGCAGGGTTTCAATTGGGTTGTGGCCCGTCTAGCCCAGGCTTATATTTTATGTTCACCATATGACCAGCCCAGCTATGTTTTCTTTGTGAAAATGAGCTTGATACGTCTCCATCGTATCTACTTTTCCAAACACTTTTAACCTTGTTTTTAATTCTAACTTGCATGATTTGAATGGAACTAACCCGGACTGACGTTGTTTTTAGCAGAATTGCCATGGTGCTATTTTTGTGCAGAAATAAAAGTTCTCGGAATGACCCGGAAATTTACGGAGACACGTTTTGGAATTTATATAAAATACTAGCGAAAGAATCAACACCAGGGGGCCCACACCTTGTCCACGAGGGTGCAGGGCGCCCCCCTGGGGCGCGCCCCCTACCTTGTGGGCCCCTTGAGGCTCCACCGACGTCAACTCCAACTCTATATATTCACGTTCGGGGAGAAAAAAATCAGAGAGAAGGATTCATCGTGTTTTACGATACGGAGCCGCCGCCAAGCCCTAATCTTCATCGGGAGGGCTGATCTGGAGTCTGTTCGGGGCTTCGGAGAGGGGAATCTGTCGCCATCGTCATCATCAACCTTCCTCAATCACCAATTTCATGATGCTCACTGCCGTGCGTGAGTAATTCCATCGTAGGCTTGCTGGACGGTGATGGGTTGGATGAGATTTATCATGTAAACGAGTTAGTTTTGTTAGGGTTTGATCCCTAGTATCCATTATGTTCTAAGATTGATGTTGCTATGACTTTGCTATGCTTAATGCTTGTCACTAGGGCCCGAGTGCCATGATTTGAGATCTGAACCTATTATGTTTTCATGAATATATGTGAGTTCTTGATCCTATTTTGCAAGTTAATAGTCACATACTATGTTTTATGATCCGGTAACCCCGAAGTGACAATAATCGGGACCACTCCCGATGATGACTATAGTTTGAGGAGTTCATGCATTCACTAAGTGTTAATGCTTTGGTCCGGTACTCTATTAAAAGGAGGCATTAATATCCCTTAGTTTCCAATAGGACCCCGCTGCCACGGGAGGGTAGGACATAAGATTCCATCCAAGTTCTTTTCCATAAGCATGTATGACTATATTCAGAATACATGCCTACATTGCATTGATGAACTGGAGCTAGTTCTGTATCACCCTATATTATAACTATTGCATGTGGAATCACATCCGACATAATTATCCATCACTGATCCATCGCCTACGAGCTTTCACATATTGATCTTTGCTTAGTTACTTTTTCGTTGCCACTGTTACAATCACTACAAAACTAATACTATTACTTTTGCCACCGTTACCGCTGCTTCCATATTACTTTGCTACTAAATACTTTGATGGAGATATTAAGTCTTTTAGGTGCCATTGAATTGACAACTCAACTATTAATACTTGAGAATATTCTTTGGCTCCCCTTGTGTCTAATCAATAAATTTGGTTCAAATACTCTACCCTCTGCTACCTCTTGAGCACTACGTTGGTTTTCCCCGAAGAGGAAGGGATGATGCAGCAAAGTAGCATAAGTATTTCCCTTAGATTTTGAGAACGAAGGTATCAATCCAGTAGGAGGCTATACGCCAGTCCCTCGTGCCTGCACAAAACAATTAAATCCTCGCAACCAACGCGATAAGGGGTTGTCAATCCCTACACGGCACTTACGAGAGTGAGATTTGATAGATATCAGAAGATAATATTTTTGGTATTTTTGTGATAAAGATGCAAAGTAAAATAAAAGCAAAGTAAAATAAAAGCAAAGTAAAAGCAAAGGAAATAACTAAGTGTTAGGAGATTAATATGATGAAGATAGACCCAGGGGCCATAGGTTTCACTAGTGGCTTCTCTCGAGAGCATAATTATTCTACGGTGGGTGAACAAATTACTGTTGAACAATTGACATAATTGAGCATAGTTATGAGAATATCTAGGTATGATCATGTATATAGGCATCACGTCCGAGACAAGTAGATCGACTCCTGCCTGCATCTACTACTATTACTCCACTCATCGACCGCTATCCAGCATGCATCTAGAGTATTAAGTTAATGAAAACAGAGTAACGCCTTAAGCAAGATGACATGATGTAGAGGGATAAACTCATGCAATATGATGAAAACCCCATCTTGTTATCCTCGATGGCAACAATACAATACATTCCTTGCTGCCCCTACTGTCACTGGGAAAGGACACCGCAAGATTGAACCCAAAGCTAAGCACTTCTCCCATTGCAAGAAAGATCAATCTAGTAGGCCAAACCAAACTAATAATTCGAAGAGACTTGCAAAGATAACCAATCATACGAAAAAGAATTCAGAGAAGATTCAAATATTGTTCATAGATAGACTTGATCATAAACCCACAATTCATCGGTCTCAACAAACACACCGCAAAAAGAAGATTACATCGAATAGTTCTCCACAAGAGAGGGGGAGAACATTGTATTGAGATCCAACAAGAGAGAAGAAGCCATCTAGCTACTAACTATGGACCCATAGGTCTGAGGTGAACTACTCACACTTCATCGGAGGGGCTATGGTGTTGATGTTGAAGCCCTCCGTGATCGATGCCCCCTCCGACGGAGCTCCAGAACATGCCCCAAGATGGGATCTCATGGATACAGAAAGTTACAGTGGTGGAATTAGGGTTTTGGCTCCGTCTCTGATCATTTGGGGGTACGTAGGTATATATAGGAGGAAGGAGTACCTCGGTGGAGCAACAGGGGGCCCATGAGGGTGGAGGGCGCGCCTGGGGGTAGTGAAGGAAATATTCCCTAGAGGCAATAATAATGTTATTATTTTATTTCCTTATATCATGATAAATGTTTATTATTCATGCTAGAATTTTATTATCCGGAAACATACTACTTGTGTGAATACATAGACAAACTAAACGTCACTAGTATGCCTCTACTTGACTAGCTCGTTAATCAAAGATGGTTATGTTTCCTAACCATAGACATGTGTTGTCATTTGATTAACGGGATCACATTATTAGGAGAATGATGTGATTGACATGACCCATTCCATTAGCTTAGCACCCGATCGTTTAGTGTGTTGCTATTGCTTTCTTCATGACTTATACATGTTCCTATGACTATAAGATTATGCAACTCCCGTTTGCCGGAGGAACACTTTGTGTGCTACCAAACGTCACAACGTAACTGGGTGACTATAAAGGAGCTCTACAGGTGTCTCCAAAGGTACATGTTGGGTTGGCGTATTTCGAGATTAGGATTTGTCACTCCGATTGTCGGAGAGGTATCTTTGGGCCCTCTCGGTAATGCACATCACATAAGCCTTGCAAGCATTGCAACTAATGAGTTAGTTGCGAGATAATGTATTACGAAACGAGTAAAGAGACTTGCCGGTAACGAGATTGAACTAGGTATTGAGATATCGATGATCGAATCTCGGGCAAGTAACATACCAATGACAAAGGGAACAACGTATGTTGTTATGCGGTCCGACCGATAAAGATCTTCATAGAATATGTAGGAGCCAATATGAGCATCCAGGTTCCGCTGTTGGTTATTGACTGGAGACGTGTCTCGGTCATGCCTACATTGTTCTCGAACCCGTAGGGTCCGCACGCTTACGGTTTCAATGATAGTTATATTATGAGTTTATGAGTTCTGATGTACCGAAGTTAGTTCGGAGTCCCGTATGTGATCACGGACATAACGAGGAGTCTCGAAATGGTCGAGACATAAAGATTGATATATTGGACGACTATATTGGGACACTGGAAGTGCTCTGGGTGATTTTGGAGAAAACCGGAGAGCCGGTGGCTTACCGGAACCCTACCGGGAGAAGTAATGGGCCATATGGGCCTTAGTGGAGAGAGAGACGGGCAGCCAGGGTGGGCCGTGCGCCTCCTCCCCCCTGGTCCGAATTGGACTAGGAGAGGGGGGACGGCGCCCCCCTTTACTTCTCCCTCCCCACTTCCTCCTCCTTGGCGCTCCTATAGGGCCGGCCGGACTCCTCCCCTTGCTCCTTTATATACAGGGGCAGGGGGCACCCCTAGACACACAAGTTGATCCACGTGATCATATTCTTAGCCGTGTGAGGTGCCCCCTTCCACCATAATCCTCGATAATATTGTAGCGGTGCTTAGGCGAAGCCCTGCGACAGTAGTACATCAAGATCATCACCACGCCATCGTGCTGACGGAACTCTTCCCCGACACTTTGCTGGATCGGAGTCCGGGGATCGTCATCGAGCTGAACATGTGCTAAAACTCGGAGGTGCCGTAGTTTTGGTGCTTCATCGGTCGGGCCATGAAGACGTACGACTACATCAACCGCGTTGTGCCAACGCTTCCGCTGTCGGTGTACAAGGGTACGTAGATCACACTCTCCCCTCTTGTTGCTATGCATCACCATGATCTTGCGTGTGTGTAGGAATTCTTTTGAAATTACTATGTTCCCCAACAGTGGTATCAGAGCCTAGGTTTTATGTGCTGATGTTATATGCATGAGTAGAACACAAGTGAGTTGTGGGCGATATAAGTCATACTGCTTACCAGCATGTCATACTTTGGTTCGGCGGTATTGTTGGACGAAGCGGCCGGACCGACATTACGCGTACGCTTACGTGAGACCGGTTCTCCCGATGTGCTTTGCACAAAGGTGGCTAGAGGGTGACAGTGTCTCCAACTTTAGTTGAACCGAGTGTGGCTACGCACAGTCCTTGCGAAGGTTAAAACAGCACCAACTTAACAAACTATCGTTGTGGTTTTGATGCGTAGTTAAGATTGGTCCTGCTTAAGCCCATAGCAGCCACGTAAAACTTGCAACAACAAAGTAGAGGACGTCTAACTTGTTTTTGCAGGGCATGTTGTGATGTGATATGGTCAAGACATGATGCTAAAATTTTATTGCATGAGATGATCATGTTTTTGTAACCAAGTTATCGGCAACTGGCAGGAGCCATATGGTTGTCGCTTTATTGTATGCAATGCAATTGTGCTACAATGCTTTACTTTATCACTAAGCGGTAGCGATAGTCGTGGAAGCATAAGATTGGCGAGACGACAACGATGCTACTATGGTGATCAAGGTGTTGCGCTGGTGACGATGGTGATCACAACAGTGCTTCGAAGATGGAGATCACAAGCACAAGATGATGATGGCCATATCATATCACTTAAATTGATTGCATGTGATGTTTATCTTTTATGCATCTTATCTTCCTTTGATTGACGGTAGCATTTTAAGATGATCTCTCACTAATTATCATGAAGTGTTGTCCCTAAGTATGCACCGTTGCAAAAGTTCTTCATGCTGAGACACCACGTGCTGATCGGGTGTGATAGGCTCTACGTTCAAATACAACGGGTTCAAAACAGTTGCACACGCAGAATACTCAGGTTATACTTGACGAGCCAAGCATATACAGATATGGCCTCGGAACACGGAGACCGAAAGGTCAAGCGTGAATCATATAGTAGATATGATCAACATAGTGATGTTCACCAATGAAACTACTCCATCTCACGTGATGATCGGACATGGTTTAGTTGATTTGGATCACGTAATCACTTAGAGGATTAGAGGGATGTCTATCTAAGTGGGAGTTCTTTAGTAATATGATTAATTGAACCTAAATTTATCATGAACTTAGTACCTGATAGTATCTTGCTTGTTTATGTTTGATTGTAGATAGATGGCCCGTGTTGTTGTTCCGTTGAATTTTAATGCGTTCCTTGAGAAAGCAAAGTTGAAAGATGATGGTAGCAATTACACAGACTGGGTCCGTAACTTGAGGATTATCCTCATTGCTGCACAGAAGAATTATGTCCTGGAAGCACCGCTGGGTGCCAGGCCTGCTGCTGGAGCAACACCAGATGTTATGAACGTCTGGCAGAGCAAAGCTAATGACTACTTGATAGTTTAGTGTGCCATGCTTTATGGCTTAGAATCGGGACTTCAACGACGTTTTGAACGTCATGGAGCATATGAGATGTTCCAGGAGTTGAAGTTAATATTTCAAGCAAATGCCCGGATTGAGAGATATGAAGTCTCCAATAAGTTCTATAGCTGCAAGATGGAGGAGAACAGTTCTGTCAGTGAGCATATACTCAAAATGTCTGGGTATAATAATCACTTGATTCAATTGGGAGTTAATCTTCCAGATGATTGCGTCATTGACAGAATTCTCCAATCACTGCCACCAAGCTACAAGAGCTTCGTGATGAACTATAATATGCAAGGGATGAATAAGACTACTCCCGAGCTCTTCGCAATGCTGAAAGCTGCGGAGGTAGAAACCAAGAAGGAGCATCAAGTGTTGATGGTCAACAAGACCACTAGTTTCAAGAAAAAGGGCAAAGGGAAGAAGAAGGGGAACTTCAAAAAGAACAGCAAGCAAGTTGCTACTCAAGAGAAGAAACCCAAACCTGGACCTAAGCCTGAAACTGAGTGCTTCTACTGCAAGCAGACTGGTCACTGGAAGCGGAACTGCCCCAAGTATTTGGCGGATAAGAAGGATGGCAAGGTGAATAAAGGTATATGTGATATACATGTTATTGATGTGTACCTTACTAATGCTCGCAGTAGCACCTGGGTATTTGATACTGGTTCTGTTACTAACATTTGCAACTCGAAACAGGGACTACGGATTAAGCGAAGATTGGCTAAGGACGAGGTGACTATGCGCGTGGGAAATGGTTCCAAAGTCGATGTGATCGCGGTCGGCACACTACCTCTACATCTACCTTCGGGATTAGTATTAGACCTAAATAATTGTTATTTGGTGCTAGCGTTAAGCATGAACATTATATCTGGATCTTGTTTGATGCGAGACGGTTATTCATTTAAATCAGAGAATAATGGTTGTTCTATTTATATGAGTAATATCTTTTATGGTCATGCACCCTTAAAGAGTGGTCTATTCATATTAAATATCGATAGTAGTGACACACATATTCATAATGTTGAAACCAAAAGATGCAGAGTTGATAATGATAGTGCAACTTATTTGTGGCACTGCCATTTGGGTCATATCGGTGTAAAGCGCATGAAGAAACTCCATACTGATGGACTTTTGGAACCACTTGATTATGAATCGCTTGGTAGTTGCGAACCGTGCCTTATGGGTAAGATGACAAAAACACCATTCTCCGGTACTATGGAGAGAGCAACAGATTTGTTGGAAATCATACATACAGATGTATGTGGTCCGATGAATATTGAGGCTCGTGGCGGATATCGTTATTTTCTCACCTTCACAGATGACTTAAGCAGATATGGGTATATCTACTTAATGAAACATAAGTCTGAAACGTTTGAAAAGTTCAAAGAATTTCATAGTGAAGTTGAAAATCATCGTAACAAGAAAATAAAATTCCTATAGGGCCGGCCGGCCTCCTCCCCTTACTCCTTTATATACGGGGGCAGGGGGCACCCCTAGACACACAAGTTGATCCACGTGATCATATTCTTAGCCGTGTGCGGTGCCCCCTTCCACCATAATCCTTGATAATATTGTAGCGGTGCTTAGGCGAAGCCCTGCGACAGTAGTACATCAAGATCGTCACCACGTCATCATGCTGACGGAACTCTTCCCCGACACTTTGCTGGATCAGAGTCCGGGATCGTCATCGAGCTGAACGTGTGCTAAAACTCGGAGGTGCCGTTGTTTCGGTGCTTGATCGGTCAGGCCGTGAAGACGTACGACAACATCAACCGCGTTGTGCGAACGCTTCTGCTGTCGGTCTACAAGGGTATGTAGATCACACTCTCCCCTCTCGTTGCTATGCATCACCATGATCTTGCGTGTGCGTAGGATTTTTTTGAAATTACTATGTTCCCCAACAGGTAGGCGCGCCCCCTACCTCGTTGCCTCCTCTTTTGTGTCTTGATGTAGGGTCCAAGTCTCCCGGGTCTTGTTCATTGATAAAATCACGTTCCCGAAGGTTTCATTCCATTTGGACTCCGTTTGATATTCCTTTTCTTCGAAACCCTAAAACAGGGAAAAAACATCAATTCTGGGCTGGGCCTCTGGTTAATAGGTTAGTCCCAAAAATAATATATAAGTGGATAATAAAGCCCAATAATGTCCAGAACAGTAGATAATATAGCAGGGAGCAATCAAAAATTATAGATACGTTGGAGACGTATCAAGCATCCCCAAGCTTAATTCCTGCTCGTCCTCGAGTAGGTAAATGATAAAAAACAGAATTTTTGATGCGGAGTGCTACTTGGCATAATTTTAATGTAATTCTTCTTAATTGTGGTATGAATATTCAGATCCGAAAGATTCAAGACAAAAGTTCATATTTACATAGAAATAATAATACTTCAAGCATACTAACTAAGCAATTATGTCTTCTCAAAATAACATGGCCAAAGAAAGTTCATCCCTACAGAATCATATAGTGTAGTCATGCTCCATTTTCGTCGCACAAGAATGCTCTCATCATGCACAACCCCGATAACAAGCCAAGCAATTGTTTTATACTTTAGTAATCTCAAACCTATAAACTTTCACGCAATATATGAGCGCGAGCCATGGACATAGCACTATGGGTGGAATAGAATATAATGAGGGGAGTTATTTGCAGAAGACAAAAAGGAGAAAGTCTCACATCAACGAGGCTAATCAATGGGCTATGGAGATGCCCACCGATTGATGTTAATGCAAGGAGTAGGGATTGCCATGCAACGGATGCACTAGAGCTATAAATGTATGAAATCTCAACAAAAGAAACTAAGTGGGTGTGCATCCAACTTGCTTGCTCACGAAGACCTAGGGCACTTGAGGAGGCCCATTGTTGGAATATACAAGCCACGTTCTATAATAAAAATTCCCACTAGTATATGAAAGTGACAAAACAAGAGACTCTCTATCATGAAGATTACGGTGCTACTTTGAAGCACAAGTATGGCAAAGGATAGGTTGTCCCTTCTCTCTTTTTCTCTCATTTTTTTATTTAGCCCTTTTTCCCTTTTTCATGGCCTTTCTTTTTTTTATATGGCCTTTCTCTCTTTTTTTATAATTCCTCACTTGGGACAATGTTCTAGAAAATGATGATCATCACACTTCTATTTATTTTACAACTCAATGATTACAACTCGATACTAGAACAAAAGATGACTCTATATGAATGCCTCCGGCGGTGTACCGGGATATGTAATGGACCAAGAGTGACATGTATGAAAGAATTATGAACGGTGGCTTTGCCACAAATACCATGTCAACTACATGATCATGCTAAGCAATATGACAATAATGAATGTGTCATGATAAACGGAATGGTGGAAAGTTGCATGGCAATATATCTTGGAATGGCTATGGAAATGCAATAATAGGTAGGTATGGTGGCTGTTTTGAGGAAGATATAAGGAGGTTTATGTGTGAAAGAGCGTATCATATCACGGGGTTTTGATGCACCGGCGAAGTTTGCGCCAACTCTCAATGTGAGAAAGGGCAATGCACGGTACCGAAGGGGCTAGCAAGGATGGAAGGGTGAGAGTGCGTATAGTCCATGGACTCAACATTAGTCATAAAGAACTCACATAAGGGTGAGAGTGCGTATAGTCCATGGACTCAACATTAGTCATAAAGAACTCACATACTTATTGCAAAAATCTACAAGTCATCAAAAACCTTGGCACTACGCGCATGCTCCTAGGGGGATAGATTGGTAGGAAAAGACCATCGTGTTGGGGAACGCAGCAGAAATTCAAAATTTTCCTACGTGTCACCAAGATCTATCTGTGGAGAAACCAGCAATGAGGGGAAGGAGAGTGCATCTACATAACCTTGTAGATCGCTATGCGGAAGCGTTCAAGAGAACGGGGTTGAAGGAGTCGTACTCGTCGTGATCCAAATCACCGGAGATCCTAGTGCCGAACGGACGGCACCTCCATGTTCAACACACGTACAACCCGGTGATGTCTCCCATGCCTTGATCCAGCAAGGAGAGAGGGAGAGGTTGAGGAAGACTCCATCCAGCAGCAGCACAATGGCGTGGTGGTGATGGAGGAGCGTGGTACTCCAGCAGGGCTTCGCCAAGCACCGCAAGAGACGAGGAGGAGAGAGGTAGGGCTGCGCCAGGGAGAGATCAAATCGTGTGTCTTGGGCAGCCCAAAACCCCCACTATTTATAGGAGAAGAGGAGGAGGGTGCGCCCCCTCTAGGGATCCCACCCCTAGGGGGGGCGGCAGCCCTAGATGGGATGGAGGGGGGTGGCCAAGAGGGGGAGAGGGGGGCGCGCCCTAGGGTGGGCCTTAGGCCCATCTACGCCTAGGGTTTCCCCTTTCTCCTCCTAGCTGCGCCTTGGGCCTTGTGGGAGGCACACCAGCCCACTCAGGGGCTGGTCCATTCCCACTCTTGGCCCATGCAAGCCTCCGGGGCTGGTGTCCCCACTTGGTGGACCCCCGGGACCCTCCCGGTGGTCCCGGTACGTTACCGATAAAACCCGAAACTTTTCCGGTGACCAAAACAGGACTTCCCATATATGAATCTTTACCTCCGGACCATTCCGGAACTCCTCGTGACGTCCAGGATCTCATCCGGGACTCTGAACAACATTCGGTAACCACATACAAACTTCCTATATAACCCTGGCATCATCGAACCTTAAGTGTGTAGACCCTACGGGTTCGGGAACCATGCAGACATGACCGAGACGTTCTCCGGTCAATAACCAACAGCGGGATCTGGATACCCATGTTGGTTCCAACATTTTCCACGATGATCTCATCGGATGAACCACGATGTCGAGGATTCGATCAATCCCGTATACAATTCCCTTTGTCTGGCGGTATTGTACTTGCCCGAGATTCGATCATCGGTATCCCGATACCTTGTTCAATCTCGTTACCGACAAGTCTCTTTACTCGTTCCGTAACACATCATCCCATGATCAACTCCTTGATCACATTGTGCACATTATGATGATGTCCTACCGAGTGGGCCCAGAGATACCTCTCCGTCACACGGAGTGACAAATCCCAGTCTTGATTCGTGCCAACCCAATAGACACTTTCGAAGATACCTGTAGTGTACCTTTATAGCCACCCAGTTACGTTGTGACGTTTGGCACACCCAAAGTATTCCTAAGGTATCTGGGAGTTGCACAATCTCATGGTCTAAGGAAATGATACTTGACGTTAGAAAAGCTTTAGCATACGAACTACACGATCTTTGTGCCAGGCTTAGGATTGGTTCTTGTCCATCACATCATTCTCCTAATGATGTGGTCCCGTTATCAATGACATCCAATGTCCATGGTCAGGAAACCATAACCATCTATTGATCAACGAGCCAGTCAACTAGAGGCTTACTAGGGACATGGTGTTTTCTATGTATCCACACATGTATCTGAGTTTCCTATCAATACAATTCTAGAATGGATAATAAACGATTATCATGAACAAGGAAATATAATAATAACTAATTTATTATTGCCTCTAGGGCATATTTCCAATAGTCTCCCACTTGCACTAGAGTCAATAATCTAGTTCACATCGCCATGTGATTAACACTCACAGGTCACATTGCCATGTGACCAACATCCAAAGAGTTTACTAGTGTCAATAAACTAGTTCACATCATCATGTGATTAAGGCTCAATGAGTTCTGGGGTTTGATCATGTTTTGCTTGTGAGAGAGGTTTTGGTCAACGGGTCTGCAACAATCAGATCCATAGGTCATATTATAAATGCTGCTTCCACGCTCCACTTGGAGCTATTCCAAATGGTTGCTCCACTATACGTATCCGGTTTGCTACTCAGAGTCATTCGGATAGGTGTTAAAGCTTGCATCGATGTAACCCTTTACGCCGAACTCTTTATCACCTCCATAATCGAGGAACATGTCCTTATTACTCCAAGGACAATTTTTGTCCGCTATCTAGTGATCCACTCCTGGATCACCTTTGTACCCTCTTGCCAGACATGTGGCAAGGCACACATCAGGTGCGGTACTTAGCATGGCATATCGTATAGAGCCTATGACAAAAGAATAGGGGACGACATTCGTCCTTTCTCCTTCTTCTGCCGTGGTCGAGCTTTAAGTCTTAACTTCATACCTTACAACTCAGGCAAGTACTCCTTCTTTGACTGATCCATCTTGAACACCTTCAAGATCATGTCAAGGTATGTGCTCATTTGAAAGTACCATTAAGCGTTTTGATCTATCCTTATAGATCTTGATGCTCAATATTCAAGTGGCTTAATCCAGGCTTTCCATTGAAAAACACTTTCGAAATAACCCTATATGCTTTCCAGAAATTCTACATCATTTCTGATCCACAATATTTCAACAACATATACTCATCAGAAATTCTATAGTGCTCCCACTCACTTCTTTGGAAATACAAGTTTCTCATAAACTTTGTATACACCCGAAATCTTTGATCATCTCATCAAAGCATACATTCCAACTCCGAGATGCTTACTCTAGTCCTTAGAAGGATTGCTGGAGCTTTGCATACTTATTAGCATCTTTCAGGATTGACAAAACCTTCCGGTTGTATCACGTACAACCTTTCCTCAAGAAAATCGTCGAGGAAACAATGTTTTGACATCCTATCTGCAAGATTTCATAAATAATGCAGTAATTGCTAATATAATTCCAACAAACTCTTAGCATCGCTACGAGTGAGAAAGTCTCATCATAGTCAACTCCTGAACTTGTCGGAAAAAATCTTAACGACAAGTCGAGCTTTCTTAATGGTGATACTTACCATTATTTTCCGTCTTCCTTTTAAAATCCATCTGTACTGAATAGACTTACGACCATCGAGCCGTTCTGCCAAAGTCTACACTTTGTTTTCATACATGGATCCTCTCTCGGATTTTATGGCCTCGAGCCATTTATCAGAATACGGGCCCACCATCGCTTCTCCATAGCTCGTAGGTTCATTTTTGTCTAGCAACATGACTTCCAAGACAGGATTACGTACCACTCTGAAGTAGTACGCATCCTTGTCATCCCACGAGGTTTGGTAGTGACTTGATCTGAAGTTTCATGATTACTATCATAAGCTTCCACTTCAATTGGTGTAGGTTCCATACGAACAACTTCCTGTGCCCTGCCACACACTAGTTGAAGATACGGTTCAACAACCTCATCAAGTCTCCACCATCCTCCCACTCAATTCTTTCGAGAGAAACTTTTCCTTGAGAAAGGACCCGATTCTAGAAACAATCCCTTATTGCTTTCGGATCTGAGACAGGAGGTATACCCAACTGTTTTGGGTGTCCTATGAAGATGCATTTATCCGCTTTGGGTTCGAGCTTATCAGCCTGAAACTTTTTCACATAAGCGTCGCAGCCCCAAACTTTTAAGAAATGACAGCTTAGGTTTCTCTAAACCATAGTTCATACGGTGTCATCTCATCGGAATTAAGTGGTGCCCTATTTAAAGTGAATGTGGTTGTCTCTAATGCCTAACCCATAAACTATCGTGGTAATTCGATAAGAGACATCATGGTATGCATCATATCCAATAGGGTGCAGTTATGATGTTCGGACACACCATCACACTATGGTGTTCCAGGCTGTATTAGTTGTGAAACTATTTCCACAATGTATTAATTCTGTGCCAAACTCGTAATTCAGATATTCATCTCTATGATCATATCATAGATATTTTATCCTCTTGTCACGATGATCTTTCAACTTCACCCTGAAATTACTTGAACCTTTCAATAATTCAGACTCATGATTCATCAAGTAAATATACTCAACATCTACTCAAATCATCTGTGAAGCAAGAACATAACGATATCCACTACATGCCTTAGCACTCATTGGACTGCACACATCAAAATGTATTACTTCCAACAAGTTGCTTTCTAGTTCCATTTTACTGAAAACGAGGCTTTCAGTCATCTTGCCCATGTGGTATGATTTACATGTCTCAAGTGATTCAAAATCAAGTGAGTCCAAATGGTCCATTTGCATGGAGTTTCTTCATGCATATACACCAATAGACATGGTTCGCATGTCTCAAACTTTTCAAAAACGAGTGAGCCCAAAGATCCATCAGCATGGAGCTTCTTCATGCATTTTATACCGATATGACTTATGTGGCAGTGCCACAAGTAGGTGGTACTATCATTACTATCTTATATATTTTGGCATGAACATGTGTATCACTATGATCGAGATTCAATAAACCATTTATTTTAGGTGCAAGACCATTGAAGGTATTACTCAAATAAACAGAGTAACCATTATTCTCCTTAAATGAATAACCGTATTGCGATAGACATAATCCAATCATGTCTATGCTCAACGCAAACACCAATCTTGATGGTAGAGGGAGCGTACGATATTTGATCAACCTTGGAAATACTTCCAACACATATCGTCATCTCACCTTTTAGTTAGTCTCCGTTTATTCCGTAGCTTTTATCTCGAGTTTACTAACATGTAGCAACCGAACCGGTATCTAATACCATAGTGCTACTAGGAGTACTAGTAAAGTACACATTAACACAATGTATATCCAATTGACCTTGCCAGCCTTCTCATCTACCAAGTATCTAGGGTAATTCTGCTCCAGTGGCTGTTCCCCTTATTACAGAAGCACTTAGTCTCGGGTTTGGGTTCAACCTTGGGTTTCTTCACTAGAGCAGCAGCTGATTTGCCGTTTCATGAAGTATCCCTTCTTGTCCTTGCCCTTCTTGAAACTAGTGGTTTCACCAACCATCAACAATTGATGCTCCTTCTTGATTTCTACTTTTGTGGTGTCAAACATCGTGAATATCTCAAGGATCATCATATATGTCCCTGATATATTATAGTTCATCACGAAGCTCTAGCAGCTTGGTGGTAATGACTTCGGAGAAACATCACTATCTCATCTGGAAGATCAACTCCCACTCGATTCAAATGATTGTTGTACTCAGACAATCTGAGCACAAGCTCAACAATTGAGCTTTTCTCCTTAGTTTGCAGGCTAAGAAAATTGTCAGAGGTCTCATACCTCTTGACGTGGGCACGAGCCTGAAATCCCAATTTCAGCCCTCGAAACATCTCATATGTTTTGCGACGTTTCAAAACGTCTTCGGTGCCTCAACTCTAAACCATTTAACTGAACTATCACGTAGTTATCAAAATGTGTATGTCAGATGTTCGCAACATCCACAGACGACGTTCGAGGTTCAGCACACTGAGCGGTGCATTAAGGACATAAGCCTTCTATGAAGCAATGAGGACAATCCTTAGTTTATGGACCTAGTCCGCATAATTGCTACTATCATCTTTCAACTAAATTTTCTCTAGGAACATATCTAAACAGTAGAACTGAAGCGCGAGCTACGACATAATTTGCGAAGATCTTTTGACTATGTTCAGGATAATTAAGTTCATCTTATGAACTCCCACTCAGATAGACATCCCTCTAGTCATCTAAGTGATTACATGATCCGAGTCAACTAGGCCGTGTCCGATCATCACGTGAGACGGACTAGTCATCATCGGTGAACATCTTCATGTTGATCATATCTACCATACGACTCCTGCTCGACCTTTCGGTCTCTTGTGTTCCGAGGCCATGTCTGTACATGCTAGGCTCGTCAAGTCAACCTAAGTGTTTCGCATGTGTAAATCTGTCTTACACCCGTTGTATGTGAAAGTTAGAATCTATCACACCCGATCATCACGTGGTGCTTAGAAACAACAAACTGTCGCAACGGTGCACATTTAGGGGGAACACTTTCTTGAAATTATTATGAGGGATCATCTTATTTTCTACCGTCATTCTAAGTAAACAAGATGCAAAAACATGATAAACATCACATGCAATCAAATAATAGTGACATGAAATGGCCAATATCATATAGCTCCTTTGATCTCCATCTTGGGGCTCCATGATCATCTTGTCACCGGCATGACACCATGATCTCCATCATCGTGATATCCATCATCGTGTCTCCATGAAGTTCCTCGCCAACTATTACTTCTACTACTATGGCTACCGGTTAGCAATAAAGTAAAGTAATTACATGGTGTTGTTCAATGACACGCAGGTCATACAATAAATAAAGACAACTCCTATGGCTCCTGCCGGTTGTCATACTCATCGACATGCAAGTCGTGATTCCTATTACAAGAACATGATCAATCTCATACATCCCATATATCATTCATCACATCCTTTTGGCCATATCACATCACATAGCATACCCTGCAAAAACAAGTTAGACGTCCTCTAATTGTTGTTTGCATGTTTTACGTGGCTGCTATGGGTTTCTAGCAAGAACGTTTCTTACCTACGCAAAGACCACAACATGATATGCCAATTTCTATTTACCCTTCATAAGGACCCTTTTCATCGAATCCGATCCGACTAAAGTGGGAGAGACAGACACCCGCTAGCCACCTTATGCAACTAGTGCATGTCAGTCGGTGGAACCAGTCTCACGTAAGAGTACGTGTAAGGTCGGTCCGGGCCGCTTCATCCCACAATGCCGCCGAATCAAGATTGGACTAGTAACGGTAAGCATATTGAACAAAATCAACACCTACAACTACTTTGTGTTCTACTCATGCATAGAATCTACGCAATAGACCTAGCTCATGATGCCACTGTTGGGGAACGCAGCAGAAATTCAAATTTTTCCTATGTGTCACCAAGATCTATCTATGGAGAAACCAGCAACGAGGGGAAGGAGAGTGCATCTACATACCCTTGTAGATCGCTATGTGGAAGCGTTCAAGAGAACGGGGTTGAAGGAGTCGTACTCGTCGTGATCCAAATCACCGGAGATCCTAGTGCCGAACGGACGGCACCTCCGTGTTCAACACACCTACAGCCCGGTGACGTCTCCCATGCCTTGATCCAGCAAGGAGAGAGGGAGAGGTTGAGGAAGACTCCATCCAGCAGCAGCACAACGGCGTGGTGGTGATGGAGGAGCGTGGTACTCCAGCAGGGCTTCGCCAAGCACCGCAAGAGACGAGGAGGAGAGAGGTAGGGCTGCGCCAGGGAGAGATCAAATCGTGTGTCTTGGGCAGCCCAAAACCCCCCACTATTTATAGGAGAAGGGGAGGAGGGTGCGACCCCTCTAGGGTTCCCACCCCTAGGGGGCGGCAGCCCTAGATGGGATGGAGGGGGTGGCCAAGAGGGGGAGAGGGGGGCGCGCCCTAGGGTGGGCCTTAGGCCCATCTACGCCTAGGGTTTCCCCTTTCTCCTCCTAGCTGCGCCTTGGGCCTTGTGGGAGGCACACCAGCCCACTCAGGGGCTGGTCCCTTGCCACTCTTGTCCCATGCAAGCCTTCGGGGCTGGTGTCCCCACTTGGTGGACCCCCGAGACCCTCCCGGTGGTCCCGGTACATTACCGAATAAACCCGAAACTTTTCTAGTGACCAAAACAGGACTTCCCATATATAAATATTTACCTCCGGACCATTCCGGAACTCCTCGTGACGTCCGGGATCTCATCCGGGACTCCGAACAACATTCAGTAACCACATACAAACTTCCTATATAACCCTAGCGTCATCGAACCTTAAGTGTGTAGACCCTACGGGTTCGGGAACCATGCAGACATGACCGAGACGTTCTCCGGTCAATAACCAACAGCGGGATCTGGATACCCATGTTGGTTCCCACATGTTCCACGATGATCTCATCGGATGAACCACGATGTCGAGGATTCGATCAATCCCGTATACAATTCCCTTTGTCTAGCGGTATTGTACTTGCCCGAGATTCGATCGTCGGTATCCCGATACCTTGTTCAATCTCGTTACCAGCAAGTCTCTTTACTCGTTCCGTAACACATCATCTCGTGATCAACTCCTTGATCACATTGTGCACATTATGATGATGTCCTACCGAGTGGGCCCAGAGATACCTCTCCGTCACACGGAGTGACAAATCCCAGTCTTGGTTCGTGCCAACCCAATAGACACTTTTGGAGATACCTGTAGTGTACCTTTATAGCCACCCAGTTACGTTGTGACATTTAGCACACCCAAAGTATTCCTACGCTATCCGGGAGTTGCACAATCTCATGGTATAAGGAAATGATACTTGACATTAGAAAAGCTTTTGCATACAAACTACACGATCTTTGTGCTAGGCTTAGGATTGGGTCTTGTCCATCACATCATTCTCTTAATGATGTGATCCCGTTATCAACGACATCCAATGTCCATGGTCAGGAAACCGTAACCATCTATTGATCAACGAGCCAGTCAACTAGAGGCTTACTAGGGACATGGTGTTGTCTATGTATCCACACATGTATCTGAGTTTCCTATCAATACAATTCTAGCATGGATAATAAACGATTATCATCAACAAGGAAATATAATAATAACTAATTTATTATTGCCTCTAGGGCATATTTCCAACACATCGCTCGTCCCCGACTGCCACTCATAAGGAGGACAATCAAATAACACCTCTTGTTTCAAATTTGTTACATAACGTTTACCATATGTGCATGCTACAGGACTTGCAAACTTCAACACAAGCATTTCTCAATTTCACAACTACTCAACTAGCACGACTTTGATATTATTACCTCCATATCTCTAAACAATCATCAAGCATCAAACTTCTCTTAGTATTCAAAACACTCATAAGAATATTTTACTAATCTCGAATACCTAGCATATTAGGATTTTAAGAAAATTACCATGCTATTTCCGACTCTCAAAATAATCTAAGTGAAGCATGAGATATCAATAATCCACCACCGTGCTCTAAAAGATATAAGTGAAGTACTAGAGCAAAACTATATAACTCAAAAGATATAAGCGAAACACATAGAGTATTCTAACAAATTCCAAATCATGTATGGATCGCTCAAAAGGTGTGTACATCAAGGATGATTGTGGTAAACTAAAAATAAAAGACTCAAATCATATAATACGCTCCAAGCAAAACACATATCATGTGGCGAATAAAAATATAGCTCCAAGTAAAGTTACCGATAGGAGTAGACGAAAGAGGGGATGCCTTCCGAGGCATCCCCAAGCTTTGGATTTTTGGTGTCCTTAGATTATCTTGGGGGTTCCATGGGCATCCCCAAGCTTAGGCTCTTTCCACTCCTTGTTCCGTAATCCATCAAATCTTTACCCAAAACTTGAAAACTTCACAACACAAAACTCAAAGTAGAAAATCTCGTGAGCTCCGTTAGCGAAAGAAAACAAAAGAACACTTCAAGGTACTGTAATGAACTCATTATTTATTTATATTAGTGTTAAACCTACTGTATTACAACTTCTCTATGGTTTATAAACTATTTTACTAGCCATAGATTCATCAAAATAAGCGAACAACACACGAAAAACAGAATCTGTCAAAAACAGAACAATCTGTAGTAATCTGTAGCTAGCGCAAGATCTGGAACCCCAAAAATTCTAAAATAAATTGCTGGACGTGAGGAATTTATCTATTAATCATATTCAAAAATAATTATCTAAATATCACTTTCCAAATAAAAATGGCAGCAGTTTTCGTGAGCGCTAAAGTTTCTGTTTTTTACAGCAAGTGTAACAAGACTTTCCCCAAGTCTTCCCAACGGTTCTACTTGGCACAAACATTAATTAAAAACAAAAAACACAACCAAAACAGAGGCTACATAAATTACTTATTACTAAACAGGAGCAAAAAGCAATGAATAAAAATAAAATTGGGTTGCCTCCCAACAAGCGCTATCATTTAACGCTGTAGCGACCAGACCTCAAACGGTCCAATCTCTGTGCTCAGGTGTCATCCCTGGATCAGTAATGCTGACACCACACAGTACTTGAAGGATTTATAACAGAGTAGCAATCACACACTTATTACATCGAGTGTCTCAAAAGAGAACTTATTACAATAAATATGGCTTAAGGCCATCTAATGACGATAACAGGGGAAGGCTAGGAAGATAAGTGAGTCCATCAACTCCAACGGCATCACTGAGTATAGAACCACGACCTAAAACTCCTTAATCATCGTCTGAAAAGTCTGCAACATTAACGTTGCAGCCCGAAACGGGTCAGCACATGGAATATGCTGGCAAAGTAACACATAGAGAGTAATGGAATAATCACGCTATTCTATATGCATATTTGGCTGGTGGAAAGCTCTATGGTTACAGTTTTGCGGAAAGCCAATTTTTCCCTACTATATAAGGAATAAATTTAATTTAACTATCATGGTGGTTGTTAAACATTGAGAATGGTTGACAGCATTCTCAATCCCAATTAAGCATCATCATTAAACAAAACCCAACAAAATTAATTTTAGAGTAACATGTTGAGATTCACATGATAATCCGAGTACTATATACTCAAGATGTCCATAAATGGGGACACGGCTAACCATGATTAGTTTATACACTCTGCAGAGGTTTGCGCACTTTTCCCCACAAGACTCGATCTCCTCCGTTGGATTTCTCGCACTACAGGTGTTTGAGAAACGGATGACCGAGACATAGTCTTTCAAAAGCGCTAGCACCTTACGAACGGGTAGACCGTACCAACCTACATCCCCTACAACTGCTAGTCTACCACTGTAAGAGTTCGCACAACTTAGTCAACTATGCTAGAGCCCATAATAGCTTGTGGCTGCACACGGAAGTTTCTAGCATGAATAATCTCATGATCCCTTTGAGCCTGGGTGGCGGTCCATAAAGAAAAACAGGCAATCGCTGGAAAACCAAGGTGCTTCAATCCACCCAGATGTGTATTTAAGTTGCCACCTTAAGTAAACCATTAATTAACAATCTCACATCTGTCATGGATACACTCACCCAATCCACGTCTACTAGCATAGCATGGCATAATAAGCAAACGTAGAAGTAACTCCCAAAGGTTTGATAATAACATGTAATAGGTACTACCTCAACTACTTCACAAACCCACAATTTAATTAGATCCTAATCAAGAAATGTGTGAGGATTGATCTAATGCAATAAAACTGGGTAGCTGGAAAGCATGATCAAAGTGTTACTTGCCTTGCTGATGATCCGGGAAACCTAGCGATTCGAAGTAGCAAGCGGCGCACTCCGTGTACTCTATCGCAAACAAACAAGCATACAATAAGTACTCAAATAATGCACAGGTAAAACTCACATAAGAGATCTAAACAGAAAGTTCAACTTAAGAAGTCCGGTTGGCAAAAAGAATCAAAACGAACGAAGCAATGAAAGACAAACGGCAAAAGAAACAGGCTTCATTTACTATTCTGGATCTAGGGCAAATTTTACAGTGGCAAAAACTTGTTTAAGTTGGTTAAGTGGAAAGAGGGTTTCGAGACAAAACTCCAGGCGCTTGAATCGCCTGATTCCGATAAACGAGCGAAAAGTTAGACTAAAACGAAAATCGGATCAGAAATCATGATCAGAAAAATCACGGATTTAATCTGAGAAAAAGAAAAACAACGAATGTTCGTTAAAACGAACGAACGGGCGAACGCTCGCTAATTAAATAAACCGGAAAAACCGATCTATTTAAAAAAACTGAAACTAAAAAAATGAGCAAAACCGTCGGAAAAACCGAACGGTTTTTTGAGAAACCGGAGGCGGAAAAAAACTACCTCCGGCGACTCCGGTGGCGGGTCCGGCGGCGCGGCGGGGCGGCGGCAGCGCGGCGGGGAGGCGGCGGTATATCTTTGCCATGTAGACAAACGATTCTGGTCATATATATCTTTGCCAACTTTGCACTGGTATAAGTAGTCTTCACGGGAATGAAATGAGCTACCTTGGTCAAACGATCGACTACAACCCATATCAAGTCATAGCCTGAACGTGTTCTGGGCAATCCTGTAATAAAATCCATGCCTAGCTTATCCCACCTCCATTCGGGTATCGGCAATGGTTGTAGCAATCCTGCTGGCTTCTGATGCTCTGCCTTTACTGTCAGACATACGTCACAAACTGCTACATATTCCGCAATATCCTTATTCATTCCGGTCCAACAGAATATATCCTTCAAATCCAAATACATCTTGGTATTTCCTGGGTGAATCAAATATGGGGAATGATGGGCCTCTTGTAAGATTAACTTCCTGATCTCCGAATTGTTTGGTGCATAGACACGGTGTTCAAACCATAAGGTATCATGCTCATCCTCACGAAATCCCTTAGCCTTTCCTTTTCTCATTTTCTCCTTAATAGAAACAATCTCCTTGTCGGTCCTTTGGGCTTCTCTGATCTTATCCATCAAGGTACACTAAATCTCCAGTGCTGCTACATAGCCTTTCGGGACTATTTCCAAACATAGCTCTCGAAGATTTTCGGCTAACTCCCTTGGTAAATCTCCCATCATTAGGGTGTTGACATGACTCTTACGGCTTAACGCGTGAGCTACTACGTTAGCCTTTCCGGGGTGATAATGCAATTTCATATCATAGTCCTTGATGAGCTCCAACCATCTCCTTTGTCTGAGGTTCAACTCCTTCTGTGTGATAATATACTTCAAACTCTTGTGATCCGTGTACACCTCGCAATGGTTTACAATCAGAAAATGTCTCCAAGTCTTCAATGCATGCACTACGGCTGTAACTCCAAATCATGCATAGCGTAATTCAACTCATGGGACTTAAGTTGTCGTGAGCCATATGAAACAACTCTTCCTTCCTACATAAGCACTGCTCCAAGTCCTCGATGTGAAGTGAGGGAGTCCAGGATTAGGGGGTGTCCGGGTAGCCGGACTATACCTTCGGCCGGACTCTTGGACTATGAAGATACAAGATTGAAGACTTCGTCCTGTGTCCGGAAGGGACTTTCCTTGGCGTGGAAGGCAAGCTTGGCGATACGGATATGTAGATCTCCTACTATTGTAACCGACTCTGTGTAACCCTAGCCCTCTCCGGTGTCTATATAAACCGGAGGGTTTTAGTCCGTAGAGGAACAACAATCATACCATAGGCTAGCTTTTAGGGTTTAGCCTCTCTGATCTCGTGGTAGATCTACTCTTGTACTACCCATATCATCAATATTAATCAAGCAGGACGTCGGGTTTTACCTCCATCAAGAGGGCCCGAACCTGGGGCTAAAACATCGTGTCCCCTGCCTCCTATTACCATCCGGCCTAGACGCACAGTTCGGGACCCCCTACCCGAGATCCGCCGGTTTTGACACCAACATTGGTGCTTTCATTGGGAGTTCCTCTGTGCCATCACCATCAGGAAGGATGCCTCATCCCGTGTTTAAAGACGACACCATTGCTAAGGGAGCTTTGGCTGTCGGCCAGACTCTTAGGCTAGGTGGTTTCCTATGACCACCCATTCGGCTGTTGCGCCGATGATGACCTCTCGGGTCATCGTAAGCAATCTTCACGCCAGCTCAGAATTCGCCGAGCAGCTAGATCCAATGGAGCTCTCTTCCCTAAACGATCTCTTGGATCGCTTCACCGCCCTCGGAGTCGCTACGGATAACGTCCAGATTGGGTCTAAACCCGATCTGAGAGAGATTAACTCCCCCCAGGTTACCCATCATGTTGCCATGGTAGTGGGACAGTGTGGCGACCCTTCATCTATCGTAAGGACTAGATATGTCCAGATTCCCGATCCCTCCAAGTCGGATACCCGCGGAGGGGAGGACATCACCCAAGACCTAAACTTAAATTCAGGTGACGGGCTAGATTCATTGGACAACATCCAAGAATCCAAACTTCCGAGTTCGGAAACTCCTTGGCCCCTGGGTCTCAGATTGGGTGAGGTTTCGGATTTGATTTCACCCACCCACCCGTACATAAGCGATCTATCCCAAATTAGGCAAGAGCCCGAAGAAACAGTACATCATTACTGGGCCATATACCTCCTGGTTATGAACAGGATAAAGGACTGCCGCGAGGAAGACACAATTTTATTCTTCTGCAATAATTGCACGGACAAGGGAATCCTCAACACCATAAGTCGCCGTGATATTACACGCTTCGCTGACTTGGCGTCCATAGTACGAAAGTACTGTGCGATGGAAAGCGCCTGGAAAACCGAAATAAAATTTTGGGACAATCCGGCCCTGAATTCAAACCCAGTCCGAAACAAAAGGGTGCATCATCACCAGACACCCGGGTTCAATACCAAAAAGCAAAAGCCCTCTGCAGGGCACGGAACCGTACTGGAAGGATGGCTTAATGGACCCTGTAAAATCCACAGTGCAGAGGGCGCCACACCAACACACAGCCTTAGAGCATGTTGGATACTCCGGCAGGTGGCAAAAATTTGCAAAGATCTTCTAATTCCAGAAGCCACAGAAAGCCACCCCAGAGAAACCAGTACGGTATCAATAGTCTTCGAGACTTTCGCATCAAATAATATGCGAAAAAGAACACTCCGCGGCCTTGCCGAAGTCTACCAAGTAGCAACAATAAACCCATGGAGTGACACGGCTATTACTTTTAACGCCAGTGATGAACCTAAATTCCGAACAGCCCGAGCACCGGCCGCATTGGTCCTCAGTCCAATAGTGGACGGCTTTCGTCTTACCAAGGTACTCATGGATGGCGGCAGCGGATTGAACCTCATTTACGAGGAAACCCTTCAAAAAATGGAAATAGACCGGAACCGCATTGAGTGAAGCAGCACAACCTTTAGAGGAATAATCCCTAGTCGGGAAGCGCGCTGTACAGGAAAAATCACACTAGATGTGGTGTTAGGCACGCCGGATAATTACAGGTCCGAAGAGGTCACGTTCCAGGTGGCCCCGTTTAGTAGCGGATATCACGCTCTGCTAGGGCGGGAAGCGTTTACAGTCTTCCAAGCAATAACCCATTACGGGTACATGAAGCTCAAGATGCCCGGGCCTAATGGAATCATCACTCTCGTTAGTGATCCGGACAGAGAACTCCATGCCGAAAACAAGACAGCCGCACTGGCCCTCGAGGCGCTATCCGAAGCCCTAGCAGCTGAGGAACTAACTGCACTGCGCTCCACGGT
The DNA here is from genome assembly GCF_002162155.2 of Triticum dicoccoides. Classification (NCBI taxonomy): domain Eukaryota; kingdom Viridiplantae; phylum Streptophyta; class Magnoliopsida; order Poales; family Poaceae; genus Triticum; species Triticum dicoccoides. The sequence continues at coordinate 177,839,367 of NC_041390.1, forward strand.
AAATAGGGACTATGTGATACTCGATAAAAGATACAAGTCCACCTCCTTTAAACCGGCAAACGAAATAGTCAAATTCCAGGTCCATCCAACGGACCCCAATAAAACAGCTTCCATCGGGGCACAGTTAAACCCTGATATAGACGCCGCACTGCGAGAGTTCCTACGAGAGAATTGGGACATTTTCGCCTGGCACCCTTCAGACATGCCAGGAATCCCACGCAGGCTGGCTGAACACAGCTTAAATATCCTAAAAGGATTCAAGCCAGTCAAACAAGCTCTTCGGCGTTTTTCCGAACCTAAGAGACAGGCCATGGGAGAGGAACTAGCCAAGCTATTGGAGGCCGGATTCATCAAAGATATAAAACATCCGGACTGGCTAGCAAACCTGGTGATGGTACCAAAGAAGGACAAATCTGGATTTCAAAGACCTTAACAGGGCTTGCCCAAAGGATTCCTCCCTCTCCCCCGCATCGATCAAATTATCGACGCTACCGCAGGACACGATTCGTTGTGTTTCCTCGACGCATACTCCAGCTACCATCAAATAAAGATGGCAGAGTCAGACCAAGCCACGACGGCATTCATCACACCATACGGCACATTCTGCTTCAACACAATGCCCTTCGGGCTCAAAAATGCCAGCAACATATCAGCGCATGATTCAGACATGTCTGGCAAACCAGATTGGCAAAATAGTGGAGCCATACGTAGATGATGTGGTCGTTAAAACAACACATGTCGAATATCTAGTAGACGAATTGAGGCTAACATTCGATAACCTCCGAACATACGACATCAAGCTCAACCCGGAAAAATGCGTTTTCGGCGTTCCAGCCGGAAAGCTCTTGGGCTTCATTGTATCCGGTAGAGGAATTGAAGCAAATCTAGCCAAGATCCGAGCTCTGTCACAATTGGATATCCCGAAGGACCTCAAACAAATACAAAAATTAACAGGATGCGTGGCGGCTCTAAGCCGCTTTATCTCCCGCCTAGGAGAAAAGGCCCTACCCCTTTACCGCCTCCTTCGGTGCACCGAACACTTCGTGTGGACGGATGCAGCCACGGCCGGACTCGACGAAAGAAAATCCATCTTAGCAACAAACCCAGTCCTGGCCGCACCAAACATTGGCGAACCAATGCTATTATACATCATAGCAACCCATCAGGTCGTAAGCGCAGTTCTTGTCATCGAACGAGAAACGGACGGACACAAATTCCCCCTTCAAAAGCCGGTCTAATACGTGTCCACTGTCCTTACTCCGTGCAAGTCACGGTACCCGCATTATCAAAAGATTGCATATGCGGTATTTATGGCATCCGGGAAGCTGTAACACTACTTTCAAGAGTGTTCAATAACAGTAGCCTCGGAAGTGCCACTTAACGATATTATAAACAACCGCGACGCGACGGGCCGGATTGAAAAATGGGCGATTGAGCTCCTCCCGTTTGGCCGACTTCGTCGCAGAATGGACGGAGGCCGAAGTCCCTAAAGAGTACGGCTGAGGGAGTCCTGGATTAGGGGGTGTCCGGATGGCCGAACTAGACCTTCAGCCGGACTCCTGGACTATGAAGATACAAGATTGAAGACTCCATCCCGTGTCCGGAAGGGACTTTCCTTGGCATGGAAGGCAAGCTTGGCGATACTGATATTTAGATCTCCTACCGTTGTAACCGACTCTATGTAACCCTAACCCTATCCGATGTCTATATAAACCGGAGGGTTTTAGTCCGTAGGACAACATACACATCAACAATCATACCATAGGCTAGCTTCTAGGGTTTAGCCTCTCCGATCTCGTGGTAGATCCACTCTTGTACTACCCATATCATTAATATTAATCAAGCAGGACGTAGCGTTTTACCTCCATCGAGAGGGCCCGAACCTGGGTAAAAATTCGTGTCCCTTGCCTCCTGTTACCATCCTGCCTAGACGCACAGTTCGGGACCCCCAACCTGAGATCCGCTGGTTTTGACACCGACATTGGTGCTTTCAATGAGAGTTCCTCTTTGTCGTCGCCGTCAGGCTCGATGGCTCCTACGATCATCAATAGCGATGCAATCCAGGGTGAGACCTTGTTCCCCAGATAGATCTTCGTCTTCGGCGGCTTCGCACTGTGGGCCAATTCACTTGGCCACCTGGAGCAGATCGAAAGCTACGCCCCTGGCCGTCAGGTCAGATTTGGAAGTTTAAACTACACGGCTGACATCCGCGGGGACTTGATCCTCGACGGATTTGAGCCATTGCCGAGCGTGCCGCACTGTCCCGACGAGCATGATCTAGCTCTGTCGCCGAACAGTGCCCTGAAGGCCGCACCCGCATTGGCTCCGATCCTTAATTCGGAGCCAACTGCGATTGGACGCTGCCTCGGGGGCTGCAATCCCAACGGCGATTGAGCCGAACACCAGCCCCGCACTCCGCGAGACTCGTGACTCCAAGGAGCCGGACTCCTTTTCGGACTCCGAACCCTCCGCGCCCCGGCCAATCGAATCCGATTGGGCGCCGATCATGGAGTTTACTACCGCGTACATCTTTCAGCACTCGCCTTGTGGCGATATTCTGAAATCACTAAAGTCTCTCTCTTTATCAGGAGAGCCCTGGCCGGACTACGGCCAGCAAGGTTGGGATTCGGACGATGTAGAAATTCAAAGCCCACCCACCACCCACTTTGTAGCCACTGTTGACGACTTAACCGACATGCTCGACTTCGACTCCGAAGACATTGACAGTATGAACGCCGATGATGGAGATGATGAAGAACCAGCGCCTACTAGGCCCTGGAAAGCCCCCTCGTCATATGACGTATACATGGTGGACGCACCAAAAGATGACGACGAGGAACGGAAGGACGCACCGAAGGCTTGTTCCCCCGAAAAGCAGTCAAAGCGGCGACGCAAGCGCCGCCCCAAATCCCGCCTCGACAGAAATAGCGATCACACAGACCCAGCGCTGGAGCAGGGCGAACCGCTGCCGGACAACGGCAATCCGGATAATCAAACCGAACAAACAAATCCTATCAAGGATAATGGCCCGGACGACATAACGCCGGACAGACACCCGGAGCAGCATACTGCCCGTAAAAGGCTTGTTGCCACCGCCAGGAGCCTGAAAAAACAGAAGCAAAGGCTCAAGGCCGCGCAAGACACACTCCAATTCAGATGGAGTAAAATACTCAGCACAGCAGCAAGGTACGGAGACAATCGCCCCTCCAAGAGCTACCCAAAGCGGAAGTTGCTGCCCGAATTCGATAAGGAGGCCTCAGAACCTCCACAACCAAATATCAAAGTAGCCACCTGGTCGGGTAGACGACCCCTCTACCAACACAGAGCGGCATACAACGCCACTCACAATACAATACGCGGCCCATGCGAGGGCTCGCACCCAAAGGATGGCGCGGCAAGATCCATCTATGGACCACGCAAGCGCGCCCAAGCATACAATGCAACACAAAAAACACCCGAACAACGCGGTACACCCAGCTACAGGGGTGTCGCACACCCCCTGTGTTTCACCGATGAGGTGCTGGACCATGAATTTCCAGAGGGATTCAAACCCGCAAACATAGAGGCATACGATGGAACAACAGAACCCGGAGTCTGGATTGAGGACTACATCCTTCACATCCATATGGCTCGCGGAGACGATCTCCACGCCATCAAGTACTTACCCCTCAAGCTCAAAGGGCCAGCTCGTCACTGGCTCAAAGGCCTCCCCGAAAGCTCCATTGGAAGTTGGGAAGAACTCGAAGACGCCTTTCAGGAAAATTTTCAAGGGACTTATGTCCGACCTCCGGATGCGGATGATTTGAGCCATATAACTCAACAGCCCTGAGAGTCAGCCCGAAAGATTTGGAACAGGTTTCTTACTAAAAAGAACCAGATTGTTGACTGTACGGACGCCGAAGCCTTGGCAGCTTTCAAGCATACCGTCCGCGACGAATGGCTCGCCAGACACCTCGGCCAAAATAAGCCGAGAACGATGGCCGTATTAACAAACCTCATGACCCGCTTTTGCGCGGGTGAGGACAGCTGGCTAGCCAGATGCAGCACCAGCGACCCCAGTACATCCGAAGTTAGAGATGGAAATGGGAAATCACGACGCAACAGCAATAGCAAATGCCGGATTAAAGAAGATAGCATGAAGGGGACAGCAGTAAATGCCGAATTCAAAAGCTCTCGACCAGGTCAAAAGTCACCCCCTAAAGGCACCAGGGACGAACTGTCCAGCCTCAACAAAATTCTGGACCAAGTGTGCCAGATCCATAGTACCCCTAGTAAACCCGCTAATCATACCCACAGAGAATGTTGGGTCTTCAAGCAGTCCGGCAAGCTCAATGCCGTACACAAGGGGGAAGATACACCAAGTGAAGATGAGGACGAGCCTCCCAAACAAGACACGGCGGAACCAAAGAAATTTCCACCAGAAGTCAAAACAGTAAACGTGTTACACGTGATCAGGGGAAAAAACAACATGGCACTCCCAGGAAAACATACCCAAGTGCCTGTCACCGCGAAGTCCTGCCACCGGTCATCTCAACCGATCACTTTCGACCATCACGATTACTCAGCAATTATCCAGCACACAGGATGGGCTGCCCTGGTATTAGACCCAGTAATTGACGGATATCACTTCACACAATTCTTGATGGACGGCGGTAGTAGCCTAAACCTAATATATCAGGATACAATCCGCGGGTTGGGGTTAGACCCAACACAAATTCGCCATGGCAATACTACTTTTAAAGGAGTAACGCCAGGCCCAAGGGCTCGTTGTACGGGCTCCCTCTCATTACAAGTTACATTCGGCTCCCCCGATAACTTCCGTCACGAGCATTTAACTTTCCACATCGCTCTGTTTCAAAGTGGCTATCAAGCATTGCTCGGATGAGAAGCTTTCGCTCGCTTTAATGCAATACCACACTACGCCTCCCTCACACTCAAGATGCCCTGTCCACGTGGCATCATTACAGTGCACGGAGATATCAAGCGCTCTCTGCGCGTCGAAGAGAGTGAGGCTGCCTTGGAAGCCGAATATTAAAGACGTCCAGACCATCGATCGAGTCCGGCGCCGCTATTTACACCGAGTAAGTGATCACACCCCTATTTGTTAATACACGGGGCTCAACGCGCGCAGACAAGTGGCAATTTCTTATCATCTTCAATTGTACATGGTTTCTTTAAAAACTATATTTTTGCACGGCAACTTTTTCACCTAAATTCCTCTGTTTTACAGACGATCATCGTGCTACACCCGTCCATGATACAGCACAACGGAGACATAGGCGCAGACGTGCAACAGGGACCCGCTCAAAGGATTCTTTTTAGATTAAGACCCTGCGTAAACCTTTTTTACTGTCTCTTGTTGATACATATCCACCGTTGTGAAGGATGCTGACGTCTTGGCATGTGGCCACGCCAGAACAATGCACGTACCTGGACACAAGGGGCTTCTTACAAAGGCCATCATTTAGGCCCGGTTTATACCACAAAGACCGCATACCTTAGGGAGTGTTCAGCGTCGCGAGTTTGGCCCTATATGCATCAGCTCCGAATCATTGTCTTTGGTCAAATGTTGGGTTTGCCCGGCTCCTGTGATTTGGTACCTTACGTTCCGCTTTACCGGCTAAGGTAGCACCAGGAGAACTACTGCGATTGTGCCCTGGTTCATCCGGACGAGCACCTCAGTAGAGAAAGCCGAAAATTGACTGTCATGATATAGCGTGAGACTGGTCAACCACTCGATGACCTGTGGGAATGTTAGAATTCCTCCGCCTTAACGAAGGGCCATTTTTCCGGCCAGGCATGTACGCACCCCGAGATCGGGAGAGTGCGGAGCCACCAGGGGCTATCTAGTAGCCCCACTGTCAAACTCCTATGGCTAAGTGAAAGTGTTAAAGCATTATAGTCCGGTTGCCTCGCTCGCTCTGCTACACCTCCTTAATAGGACCAAGACGTTGGGTTAAGTGTGAACGCGTGTTTTTGCTAGCACCTCCGCATTACATGCGTGGGGGTTGAAGCTGACGACTGCAATCTTTCAGGTTATACACACGTATACAAAAACGGCCGCCCAGGAGGCATCATATTACTTTTAGGCAAAAGTATAAAAATAGCCTTATAAAACTCTATAAAAGCATCTCGCTTACAATGAGATTACATATCACTCAAACATAATATTTTTTGAGCATTGGGTCTCTACCAAACGGACACCCTCAAGAACTTCTTCAAAGTAGTGCTCAGCAGCCTTTCGACCTATGGCCGAATCCCGCGCTGCAACATTGGTAGCATCCATCTCTGCCCAGTATGCCTTGACATGGGCAAAGGCCATCCGTGCGCCCTCTATGCACGCCGACCTCTTCATCGCATTAATGCGCGGCACCACATCTAGGAACTGCTGCACCAAGCTGAAATAGCTGTTCGGTTTCAACCTTTCCGGCCATAGCTGATCCACAACGGACCTCATGGCGAGTCCGGACAACCTATTTAGTTCAGCCCATTCGGCTAATTGGTCAGTCAATGAAAGTGGACGCTCGGGAGTATGGAATTATCTCCAAAATAGCTGGTCTACTCCACGGTCCGTTTGACCCTGGAAGTACTTGGCCGCATCGGCAACGCTCGCTGCCAAATCCATATACACATCCTCCGAGCTCCACAGCCGATCCAGAGGGGCATACCGTGGATCTCCGAACTTCCTCTGCAACATAAAGGATTTCCTAGCTACAATATCCCCGGCTTCCCGCAGCTCCTCCTTCTTTGACCTCATAGCAGAGCGGAGGTCTTTTCTCGTCGCAGCAGCCTTCTCAAGGTCCGATGCCTCCGCCTGGTTTTCCTTTTCAAGAACCCAGCAACGGTTGGCGGCGGCTTTTAATTCTATGGCCATCTTGGCCATCTTGTCTCGGCTTTCACCATGTGCGGCCTTCTCGGCTTGCAACTCTTCGGCCGCCTTCAGAGCAGCCGCATTACCCAACCTCGTTTGCTCCTTGGCTCGGGCAAGTTCTGCCCGCAAGGCTTCAACAGTGGCAGCTCCATCTGCAGTCACAACATATTAAAGATACTGGCATTATGCTGCTCTTCCTATGTGATGTTTACCAGATAAAGACACTTACCCTGTGCCTCGTCAAGCCTTTCGTTAACAAGCTCGATGTCGGCGTATGCCGCATCCAACTGTCGTTCTAAATGGGCAAACTCGCTAGTCCGGCTAGCCACCGGAGCTTCCATCACCTGCACATAGAGGCGGTATGGTTATTACCTGGGAATTTGATCCTCTATTCGTTGTCGTTTCCGACGACAACCAGAGTCTCAGGGGCTACTATCTACACAGGGCACACCTAGCATGTGCAGGACTATCATACATTCTTTTACGTACCTCAAAGCCTATCAGTAAACTCATAAAAGCTTCATGCAATCCGCTTTCGGTGGACGATATTCTCTCCATCACCATGTTCATCAGCACACGGTGTTCATCTGAGATGGCCGCTCGCCCCACCAACTCCCTCAGAACATCCGATCGCACACTAGATGGTGCCGGACTCTTTTGTCTGCTCTCTTCGGGAGCCGGACACTGGGAGCTTCGGGGGTCAACGGGATTATCTTCTGGCCTCACCGGACTCGGAGAGGCCCTCCGCGATGACACTTCAGGGTCGCCCGCTTTCGGAGCGGAGGAGTCCGGAGGAGGCGTTTCGCTCTCCATCATCTCTAGAAGAAGATCCCCCGAAGACGAGCTCATTTGAGAGGGGCTAAGGCCCGAACTGCTAAGATATATGCGGTGGTTATTTTCTCAGAAGAAAAAGATGGCATATTTGTACTGTTAAAGTATTCCGGGTCACTTACGACTCGCGGGAGAATTGATCCCCCCGCGGACTTTGTGCGGCAACAGCACCCCCCAAGGTGGGACCCGCGGTGGGAGACTTCTTCTCCCATTTGGAAGCTTCGGCTTCCGAATCCCCGGGCGCGGTCCTTTTCCTCTTCCGGTCGTCTTCCTTCATGGAGACGCTCGCTCCCTCGGTTAGAATGCGCAGCGTTGGGGGCACGCGTTCGCCCTTACTGTCCTCCGCAGTATCTTCCCTCAAGGGATCCAGGCAAGGTGCGATCTGGAGCATCTTTTCCAGGACCGGATTTTCCAAACCCTCAGGGAGGGGGGGCGAACACCGAATCAACCTTGCCTTGCTAGCCAGTCCTAATCAGAAGGCAAATTCTCAGAAATAACTTCGTGACAAATGAGAGACAGTATGTTCAGCCGAAAGATTCCTTACCTGTCCGGCGGTGCGGGTACTACTCAAGCCCACGTCCTCGATGATTTCCGGACACTCTGCCTGAGGCCCGAAGAATGACTTGTACATCTCCTCATGCGTCAAACCGAGGAAATTTTCAATGACATGCGGTCCCTCGAGATTGAACTCCCACAAGCGAAGGGGGCGGCGTTTGCAAGGTTGGACTTGGCGAACCAGCATAACTTGTGCTGCCGCGACCAAACTAAAATCTCCATTGAAGAGATCTCAAATGCAGCTTTGCAGTATAGGCACATCCTTGGCTGGACCCCAACTCAGACCCCTGCTGATCCATGACATCAGTTGTGGTGGAGGGCCCGAGCGGAAAACAGGGGCGGCCGCCCACTTGGCGCTTCTAGGAGCCGTGATATAGAACCACTCCTGTTGCCACAATTCAGACACCTCCGGGATGGAACCTTTGGGCCACGGAGCTCCCGTCATCTTGCGTACTGAGGCACCTCCACACGCTGCATGTTGCCCCTCGACCATCTTCGGCTTCACTTCAAAGGTCTTGAGCCACAAGCCAAAGTGAGGGGTGACCCGGAGGAAGGCCTCGCACACGACAATAAATGTCATGATTTGAAGAAAGGAGTCCGGAGCTAGATCATGGAAGTCTAGCCCGTAATAATACAACAAACCCCTGACGAAAGGATCCAGAGCAAGGCCTAGACCTCGGAAGAAGTGGGAAACGAACACGACGTTCTCGTTGGGTTCGGGGGTAGGGACGACCTACCCTCGGGTAGGCAGCCGATGCAAAATCTCGGCGGTCAGATATTTGGCCTCCCTCAACTTTTTGATGTCTTCTTCTGTGACGGAGGAAGGCACCCATCGGCCTTGAAGGCTAGATCCGGACATGACTGAAGGTTCGAAGCACCCGACCTGAACTTCGGGCGCTTGAGCTTGAGGTGGGGGAAGGATTTGATTGAGCACGGGAGAGAAAAATAAAAGCATGGTCCCTTTATAAAGAGGCTGAATATCAAGCGTCCTCTCCGTGTCCGCTTGGGCTTGCCTATAATCTAGGAATCCTAGAAGCGGTTGGGTTACCCACGCCCGTATTGATGAGAATCCCGGAATAAGGGGACACGATCTCTGCTTTAACAAGAACGTGCCAAGGAAACCACCTCGCATAACGCGCTGAGATAGGACAGTAAAACGGTTCGAATAAAAGCTTGGCCGTGGTGTGATGTCACACTATAGAATACATCAGCAGATTAGATTTGTGTAAATATTATTCTCTCTATGGCAATATGTGGAAACTTATTTTGCAGACCCGGACACTATCTTTGTTTTCAAAATCTTCTATGAAGTACTTGGAGGAGGAACCCGCCTTGCAATGCCGAAGACAATCTGCGCGCCGGACTCGTCGTCATCGAAGCCTGGTTCAGGGGCTACTGACGGAGTCCTGGATTAGGGGGTGTCCGGATGGCCGAACTATACCTTCAGACGGACTCCTGGACTATGAAGATACAAGATTGAAGACTCTGTCCCGTGTCCGGAAGGGACTTTCTTTGGCGTGGAAGGCAAGCTTGGCGATACAGATATTTAGATCTCCTACCGTTGTAACCGACTCTATGTAACCCTAACCCTATCCGGTGTCTATATAAACCGGAGGGTTTTAGTCCATAGGACAACATACACATCAACAATCATACCAAAGGCTAGCTTCTAGGGTTTAGCCTCTCCGATCTCGTGGTAGATCCACTCTTGTACTACCCATATCATCAATATTAATCAAGCAGGACGTAGGGTTTTACCTCCATCGAGAGGGCCCGAACCTGGGTAAAACTTTGTGTCCCTTGCCTCTTGTTACCATCCTGCCTAGACGCACAGTTCGGGACCCCCTACCCGAGATCCGCCGGTTTTGACACAGACAATGGCACATATTCAAACTGGGTGATGCACTTCGACAGCTCCAAAATGTTGGCCGGTATAGGGGCTGGCATCGTTTTGACGTCCCCCACAGGAGACATAGTTCAATATGTACTCTAGATAATGTACACAGACTCCAACAATGCAGCCGAATATGAGGCCCTTTTACATGGTCTCCGGATGGCAATATCCATGGGCATTCAACGCCTAGAAGTGTGCGGGGACTCGAACCTCGCAATATCCCAAATAAATGGAGACTTTGATGCCAAGGATGCAAAAATGGCAGCTTATCGCAACGCCGTCCTAAAAATGTCAGCTCGGTTCGAAGGGCTCGAATTTGACCATATAGCCCGAGAAAATAATCAGGCGGCAGATGTCCTGGCACGCATCGGCGCAAAACACGATGTAGTCCCCCCCAACATCTTCTTGGAAAGGCTGTTCAAGCCGTCCATAGTATGGGAAGGGGAACCTGGAAATAACAGCCCGGACCCAACTGCACTGCCCGACACCGAACACTCTGACATAATTGGAGGCTCTGCCAATGAAATAACACCTTCAGCCCACGTAATAATGGCCGTCATCGCCCCGTGGACAGAACCATTCCTCCCGTACCTTACCAGGCAGGAACTCCCTGAGGACCAAAATGAGGCACGCTGCATAGTGCGGCGATCTAAAGCATATAAAGTCCATGAGGGAGAGCTTTATAAGAAAAGCACTACCGGAGTCCTTCAAAGGTGCATCTCCGAAGAGGAAGGGCGGAACCTCCTAGCGGAAATTCCTGCCGGACTCGGCGGACATCATGCTGCAGCTCGGTACCTTGTAAGCAAGGCCTTCCGTACAGGCTTTTATTGGCCGACGGCCCGGGCAGACGCCCAGGACTTAGTCCAACCATGCGTCGGTTGCCAGCTTTTTGCAAACCAAAGCCATATGCCACCCACCGCCCTCCAAACTATCCCCATCACTTGGCCCTTCGCGGTCTAGGGGCTTGACATGGTTGGATTCCTTAAAGGCGGAACCCACAAGAAAAAAAATACTTACTGGTCATGGTGGATAAGTTCACCAAATGGATAGAAGCCAAGCCTGTTAAGACGGCCGAATCCGGACCGGTGATAGACTTTATATCCGGGGTTGTACACCGTTATGGCGTCCCCCACAGCATCATCACTAATAACGGCACAAACTTTACGGCCGATGAGGTAAAACTTTGGTGCAAAAACATGGGCATCAAGCTCGATTATGCTTCCGTCTATCTCCCACAAACCAACGGCTAGGTCGAACGTGCAAATGGTCTTATCATGAGCGGCATCAAAACCATATTAGTGCGGTCCCTTAAGGAATCTAATACGCACTGGGTAGAGGAGCTTGACTCCGTACTCTGGGGGCTGCGGACCACGCTGAATCGCACCAACGGATACACACCATTCTTCATGGTGTACGGCGCAGAGGCAGTTTTGCCCTGCGACATAATTCATGACTCACCTCGAGTGCGCATGTATGAAGAAAGAGAAGCCGAGCTCGATCGGCATGACAGTTTGGATGCCTTGGAGGAAGAGCGTGACGTGGCAAAAGCCCGTTCCGCATTCTATCAACAGCAGGCTCGAAGATACCAAAGCAGAGAAGTACGGGCCAAAAATTACAATGTTGGCGAATTAGTTCTATCCCTGCCGGACAAGAAAAAGGACAAACTCAAGCCCAAGTGGGAAGGTCCCTTCATAATCGACCAAGTCCTAACTGGTGGAGCGTACCGCCTGCGAGATGCATTGGATAACCGACTCGAGCCGAACCCATCGAACCCAGCCCGTCTATGAAGATTCTATGCCTAGCGTCGGACTCTGTGTTCGTCTCCTTCCTCTGTCCATTTTTTATATACTTTCTATCTTACATTTCTCTCTTTCTCTCTCTCTCTCTTATAGCCCTTAAAGGCTCATAAAGTGACGCGCTATTCGCGCTCATTAAACCTGGGGGCTTCTTTAAACAGAAGCATATTTATACGGGCTTCATGCCCAACACATGTGTCATATTTCCGCATGTACCTTTTATTCGCCATTATATGCATCGATATGACTTAAGTTTTGGCCAAGTTGGGTTGCCTGTCTCCTGTGCTTACCCCTACGTTCCCGATTGTTTGGCTAGGTGGTAAAGGGAGCACCTCTACGATTGCTACTGCCGGGTCAGCCGGATGTGTACCTCAGACTGCGTGCCGAAAGCTAGCGTTCTTAAGGGAATATTCTGTCGGTGAACTAAAGATGATCCTTTTTTTATATTTTATCTATATGCCCCCAGATGTTTTTCCTACGTCTCTTTTCGCGGAATGGACATGCACTTTAGGGCATGCCTCCCAGGGAAAGGAACCCCTAACGGAACTATTCTCCCTGGAAGATGTTTCTTACTAACCATGTAATATAACATAACTAGTTGGACACTTGTCTGTTCAAGCACTAATGACCCCTACGCCTGGTCTCCATACATACCCCGGTTCTTCTATAACCGCGAGGATATTCAGACACACTCTGGACTGTCAGGTCCCGAGGTTGAAGCAAAAAGGTCGGCCATGACAAACAATCTACAATCCGGCTAGAAGGCATTACACATGTCAATTAAAATTACATAGTCAATCTAACTGATTGTATTCTTCTTCAATACCATCTAACGGGCTGTCTAGCTTACAGTCCTATTGGGAATACTTTGCAACCAGTTCTACTTGGCCGTATACTATGCTCATAGGGATCTCCTTCCCATCAGGCCCCACGGGTCCAACCTCGGCCATGTGGTTGGGGTCAGCCTTCGTGTACCGCGTCTACACCATGGCCCAGGCCTCCCTGGCGCCTTGATGGCAGGCCGACATCTTCCACAATTGGAAGTGCCGCCGCGCTCCCTTCAGCTTCTCTACAAGCTCTCCAAGGCCTTCGGGCATGGAGACGGATGTCCACAAGGCCTGGGCGACGCCTTGCATCACCTGCCAAATTCGCTCGTGCAGTTGTGAGAGCTCGGGAAGAAGGTCACCCGTAGAACCGGGCATTTCCTCTGCAGGAGGACCTGTCAGCATACCTACAGACATTATTCTATTAGTCGACTTCCTCGACGAACTCTTTTTTATCAAAGTTCGTTTAAGCACTTACTAAATATGCCGCGTCGAAGCCGTTGATTCTCCTTAACGGAGTCCAACAGCTGGGCAGGAACATCCCTCAGTTCAACGCCCAGCTTCGTGTTGGCATCTTGGAGATCGTTCTTCTCCCGCCTCACCTTTGTCAGCACATTCTCACCTGCCTTCAGCTGGCGTATGAGATGTTGCATATCCGGATTAAATCCGGCGCCATCTGCAATTCCATTTGTCAGATTTACACCCATGCTGCACTTCGCAAAATACTTATCTTTAGAAGCGTATATTACCAGAGGGGGTCTCCTTAGGCTCCCCTGCTGCGGCTAATGCGGCCTCAAGTTGGGCTTTGCACTCTTCCAGCTCTTGGGACAGTAGGGTATTCTTTTCTGTAAGAACCTACATAACAAATGATCCTTAAATCAGTTATTCTAACTGTTTCAAGTCTCGGGGGATACTGGTATATATACAATTACCAAAATTTTCTTACCCGTATGTCTTTTACATATTGCTCCGTGGCTTTGGCTAGACCATTTTGAGCGGCACGGAGGTACGCATCTCCCGAATTGAAGGCATCCAATGCCTCTTGGGAGAAATAAGCGTCGCGAAGAACAGTTCGGTGATGCCTGTGGTTCATGGCACTCTCCACCTCGGAATTGGTGGCAGACAGCCTGTCCGCATCCTCTGTCGGAGGAGCGTCCGGTGTGCACCTTGTGTTCGCCTCCGCTGCCAGACCAGACTTTGGAGCCTGGCTGGTGGAGGCGCGATTGGCAACCTCTCCGGATATAGTCCGGCGAGGTCTTTTCGTCATGAAGAAAGCACGAGCGTTAATATGCCTTGAAGGAATAACACCTGGGAATAAGATGGCGCGCTATACCTTTGCGCCGGTGTCTCAGTCCGGACCGCACTTCTTTTCAGCCCGCGGGGCCTCGCCGCCCCTTGTTGGCTAGTCGCCACAGGCTCGGCCTCCCGTCTCAAGGACCTCCCCTGCAAAACATGGTTGTCATACGGCAGTCAAAAACACGCGAGGACAGATCCCTTTTCAAAGTGTTGCGACTTCGGTCTCAGTTACCTGTGAGGCTGGGAGTAGCCCTGGGTAATCCGCCGTAATGGCCACCAAGGCGTTGTCCTTGCTCAATTGATGAAATACCCCATCAATCAGCTCCACAGATAAGACCGGATCCTCTTGAGAGGACGGGTCGAGGGACCGTCCTGGGTCCTTGGGTTGTGGAGGAGGGCTGTTTATTTCTTTAACAGCCTGGCGCAGTTCCTGCATTGAAGTCATTAGACTGAATATTTAACGATGGGAATATGAAGCGGATGGGCAAGTAAAAGTGACCACTTACCCAGCTTGGGGGATTGTACATAGAAAATCCACCCTGTGGGTTGACGCGGAGAAATTCCTCCTCTTCTCCCTTGTACAAAGTGGACAAGATCTTTAGTAGAGCGGCAGCCAAATCCGGCCCCTTCCGGCTATAGCGGGTGGCGTCGTCATCCCCGTTGGAGTCCCACATGGGGTGGCCTCTATACTGAAGCGGCTGCACCCCTCGCATGATGAATTCGGCCATAACCCCGATCATGGTCAGTCCGGAATGAGCTAACAATCTTATCCGACCCATCAGGTAAAGAACGTCCTTGTCGCTTTCCCTCGGAGGGCTCCGTGGACGCCAGCTTCGGCGCTTCTTCAGGGGAGCACCGTCGAACTCAGGGAGGCCGATCCGGACAGGATCCGGAAGTGGGACATCCTCTATATAAAACCATTCCAAAGGCCAGTCCTCCGACGCCTTCTTTGGGGTTCCGGATAGATATCCGGTCCTGACGATGCGCCACACTTCGGCTCCGCCCACTTGATATATTGACCCCTTTATGTGAACGGGGCGCAAGGCAGAATAGCCTTTTCCACAGCGCGAAGTGAGCCTCGCAGCCCAAAAACAGCTCGCAAAGGGCTATGAAGCCCGCGATATGCAATATGGAGGCAGGCATGAGGTTGTACAGCTGAAGGCCATAGAACTCCAGGAGCCCTCGGAGAAACGGATGAATCGGAAATTCGAGCCCTCTTATTAAGTAAGGGACAAGGCATACCCTCTCTCCATTGGAGGGATTGGGGGTGCTCTCCGCTTGCTCTCCGCCATTATAGGTGGCAAGTCCAGCTCGAACCGGGACCATATAGGCCGGAGGGAGAAATCCCTTGGTCTAGAGCGTCACTAGCTCACTATGCGGGATGGAGCATCTCTTCCAATCTCCAGGCTGAGGGCTGGAAGGGCGAGAGGAGGAGCTGCGGCGGCCGGCCATGATAGAATGGACCTCTGTCAGACACGCTCTGATGAATACTCGCGGAAGGGAGAAGATGTGGTTTGGATCTAAATTCTCGTCTCCTTAAATAGGCAGCTCATTTACGCGGCTAGGGGTGCAAATATGAAAACAACCTGACTTTTCGTATCCGTTTAACACGTGGAAGACGGCCATTATTGGGCGTAGAAGCCAAGGAGTGCTACATTTACAAGAAACCGGACATTATTCGACAGGTACACGGAATTTGAAGGAGAACCCGCCTTGCAATGCCGAAGACAATATGCGCGCCGGACTTGTCGTCATTGAAGCCTGGTTCGGGGGCTACTGAGGGAGTCATGGATTAGGGGGTGTTCGGGTAGCCGGACTATACCTTCGTCCGGACTCCTGGACTATGAAGATACAAGATTGAAGACTTTGTCCCGTGTCCGGAAGGGACTTTCGTTGGCATGGAAGGCAAGCTTAGCGATACGGATATGTAGATCTCCTACTATTGTAACCGACTCTGTGTAACCCTAGCCCTCTCCGGTGTCTATATAAACCGAAGGGTTTTAGTCCGTAGAGGAACAACAATCATACCATAGGCTAGCTTTTAGGGTTTAGCCTCTCTGATCTCGTGGTAGATCTACTCTTGTACTACCCATATCATCAATATTAATCAAGCTGGACGTAGGGTTTTACCTCCATCAAGAGGGCCCAAACCTGGGTAAAACATCGTGTCCCCTGCCTCCTGTTACCATCCGGCCTAGACGCACAGTTCGGGACCCCCTACCCGAGATCCGCCGGTTTTGACACCGACATGAAGCATCGAATACACCTCATAATCCTTGGTCTGGTCTGGCAAAATCAACACTGGTGATGTAACCAAACATTTCTTCAACTCCTGGAAACTAGCCTCACATTCCTCAGTCCATATGAACTTGGTATCCTTCTTCAACAACTCCGTCATAGGCTTCACAATTTTTGAGAAATTCTCAATAAACCTCCGGTAGTATCCTGCGAGTCCAAGAAAACTCCGGATCTCTCCAACTGTTGTTGGGGCTTCCCACTTGGTCACAGTATCAACTTTAGTGGGATCTACTGCTATACCTTCCCCGGATATAACGTGTCCGAGAAATCCAACTTCCTTCAACCAAAACTCACATTTGCTGAACTTGGCATATAGTTGATGTTCTCTGAGTTTACCAAGCACCAAACGCAAATGCTCCTTATGCTCCTCTTCATTCTTCGAGTAAACCAGGATATCATCAATGAACACTATGACGAACTTATCCAAAAAGTCCATAAACACTTTGTTCATCATGTTCATAAAATATGCAGGTGCGTTAGTCAGACCAAATGACATAACGGTATACTCGTACAGCCCATACCTGGTGGTAAAATCTGTCTTGGGTATATCCTGTTCTCGAATCTTCAACTGGTGGTATCCTGATCGCAGATCGATCTTGGAAAATACCTTAGCTCCTTGCAATCGATCAATCGGATCATTGATCATCGGTAGTGGGTACTTGTTCTTGATGGTTACATCATTCAAACCTCGATAATCAACAACCATCCTCAACGATCCATCCTTCTTTTCCACTAGAAGTACTGGCGATCCCCAAGGTGAAGAAATTGGGCAAATATATCCTTTATCCAGTAACTCCTTAATTTGCTTCTTAATTTCCACCAAATCCTTTGAAGGCATCCTATATGGTCTCTTTGATATTGGCCCTGTGCCTGGCAAAAGCTCAATCAAAAACTCAATATCTCTATCCGGTGGCATGCCTCGCAACTCTTCTGGAAATACATCCGGGAAATCCTTCACCACTGGTACTTCCTCCTGCACGACTCCTGTTAAACAATTTGCTTGAGTCCTCTTTGGCACATGTCGGGATACATACTTGATCCTTCTCCCTTCTGGGGTGGTAAGTAACATCGACTTACTGGCGCAATCGATGTTTCCACCATACATCGACAACCAATCCATGCCTAATATTACATCTAATCCTTGAGATTCCAACACTATTAGGTCTGAGGGAAATACGTAGTTACCAATCATTAATGGCAACCGATCACACCATAGGCTAGCCATATATGCTGCTCCAGGCGAGGTTACTAACATGGGTGACCTAAGGGCTTGGGTTGGCAGTTTATACTTACCCACAAATCCCCTTGATATGTATGAATGCGATGCACCAGTATCGAAAAGAA
Source organism: Triticum dicoccoides (assembly GCF_002162155.2). Taxonomy (NCBI): domain Eukaryota; kingdom Viridiplantae; phylum Streptophyta; class Magnoliopsida; order Poales; family Poaceae; genus Triticum; species Triticum dicoccoides. The sequence continues at coordinate 177,857,076 of NC_041390.1, forward strand.
CAAGTGCAGTAAATGACTTAACCAAAAACTTACCGATTACTGCATCCGGCTGCTCTTCAACCTCCTCCATGTTAACGTGGTTCACCTGTCCACTGTTGAAATGGTACATCTTCTTCCCAGAGCTTCCATTGCCATTACCATTCTGTGATTCAGGACATTCATTGGCATAACGTCCGGTCTTCTGTCACTTAAAGCAAGTTACTTGACTCAGGTCTCTCTTGGCTGGGGTCGATGGGTTGGTGCGGTTCTGGCCGTTACTTCCTCCATTCCCATTACCATTCTTGGTGCCATTGTGATTGCGCGAGCTACCTCCTCCATGGGTATGCTAAAAATGTCCTCCCGGTCTAGGGGTAAAATGTGGCTTCTGCTGAGCTCCTGAAGTGTACTTCCCTTGTCCATACTTCCTCTTGCGATTCTCAATCTGCTGTTGCTTCCCTTCAATCATAAGAGCATGATCTACCAACTCCTGGTAGTTGTTGAAGGTTTCTACCATCAACTGCATGCTCAACTCATCATTCAGTCCTTCCAGAAACTTCTCCTGCTTTGCTACATCCATAGCAACGTCATCTGGGGCATAATGTGCAAATTTACTAAAGTCCTCCACATACTGGCCAACAGTCCGTCCTCCTTGGCGCAAGTTGTGAAACTCTCGCTTCTTCATGGCCATAGCTCCCGCTGAAACATGGGCAGTTTGAAAAGCCTGCTGAAATTGGTCCCATGTGACAGTGTCGACAGGGAAAGTGGCTGTGAAATTCTCCCACCATGATGTTGCGGGTCCTTCAAGCTGATGTGCGGCAAACTTCACCTTCTCCGCATTTGTGCATCCTGCTGTGGTAAACTCTCTAGCTGTCTTGCGGAGCCAATCATCTGCCACTATCGGCTCGGTGCTACTGGAAAACACCGGCGGATTCAGCCTAAGAAAATGGGCAAAGTGATCAACAGGTGGTGGTGGTGGTGGTGGGTTGTTGTTGTTGTTCCCCTGGTTCTGATTCTGGACTAGCAACTGCATCAATGTGTTCTACTGCTGGATCAACTGAGTGAGCTCCGGTGGAAAGGTAAATCCGGGGTCACGTCTCGGAGGCATCTGAGGGTTTAGAAAAGATGAGATTTAAGAATAGAGAGGGGTCTATAGAGAAAACACTACCCATATGCTCATGAGGCAAAAGCAAACAATTCACTTCATTCAATCAATCAAGCAAGGGCATACAATCAATCTAACTATCGCAAAAGTGCTCGGACTACTATATTTACATGGTGGACTACTACTACTGATCAGGTGGTCTCCTAGAAATATTCTTCAGTTGCAGACTCCATGATATCTGCTCCAGCTTCATCAACATAGTCATCATCGCTACCATCTGGATCCGAGTCGGTGTCGTTGATGATGATGTAGCCTTCCGAGCGAATCTCCTTGGGTTCTTCGTCTTCTTCTACTGGTGTAGGGCCTCCCATAAATATTCTGATCTTCATTGTTAGGTCGCCATTCTTATCCACTAGTACTTCGATTTCTTCTTCATAATCTTCACGTGTAGCCTTGAGTTCTTCCTCCAGTTCCTTGATTCTTGTCCTTGCCTTCTTCAGATCTATCATGTCGGCGCACATCTGGTTTTCGTGACGTCGAATGTGCTAGTTTAGCTCCTGGATAGAAGCTGCAACTGATCTATCCTTCCTGGTGCTGATCATCTCCCAGTGCTCATCTCGGTGCCCACAAATATGCTACATAGTATCCTTAAGATCTTTGCGGTAAACTTCTCCAATGCGTCCCATGGCGATGTGAGCTGCCATGCTCTTTCCTAGACTCCAAGTTGGTGCATCAAAATAAAACTCTATGGGCTCAGTGACTGGCATGAACGTCCTTCCTGGAACTTGAACTTGAATCATCCAGCGCTCCTCTTCAGGTAAAGTGGCGTTGTAGGTTCCGGTGAAGCTTGGTACTCCTATGTTCAGGTATCTAGTGACTTCCTTCAAGTGACGTCCAAAGGGTATATCTTCATCCGGTTGAGTGAACTTGTTCCTTGCATCCGCCATCCTAAACGAGTAGAAAAGATGAGAAGTCAAAAAAGAGAAGGCAGTGAGTAGTGATCTAGGTCTTTAGCTTAGTGGTCGTGTCCTACAGTCAGCGTGTGCTCTAATACCATCTTGTAGCGACCAGACCTCAAACGGTCCAATCTCTATGCTCAGGTGTCATCCCTGGATCAGTAATGCTGACACCACACAGTACTTGAAGGATTTATAACAGAGTAGCAATCACACACTTATTACAATGAGTGTCTCAAAAGAGAACTTATTACAATAAATATGGCTTAAGGCCATCTAATGACGATAACAGCGGAAGGCTTGGAAGATAAGTGAGTCCATCAACTCCAACGACATCACTGAGTATAGAACCACGACGTAAAACTCCTTAATCATCGTCTGAAAAGTCTGCAACATTAACGTTGCAGCCCGAAACGGGTCAGCACATGGAATATGCTGGCAAAGTAACACATAGAGAGTAATGGAATAATCAGGCTATTCTATATGCATATTTGGCTGGTGGAAAGCTCTATGGTTACAGTTTTGTGGAAAGCCAATTTTTCCCTACTGAAAAAGGAATAAATTTTATTTAACTATCATGGTGGTTGTTAAACATTGAGAATGGTTGGCAACATTCTCAATCCCAATTAAGCATCATCATTAAACAAAACCCAACAAAATTAATTTTAGAGTAACATGTTGAGATTCACATGATAATCCAGGTACTAGATACTCAAGATGTCCATAACTGGGGACACGGCTAACCATGATTAGTTTATACACTCTGCAGAGGTTTGCGCACTTTTCCCCACAAGACTCAATCTCCTCCGTTGGATTTCTCGCACTACACGGTGTTTGAGAAACGGATGACCGAGACATAGTCTTTCAGAAGCGCTAGCACCTTATGAACGGGTAGACCGTACCAACCTACATCCCCTACATCTGCTAGTCTATCACTGTAAGAGTTCGCACAACTTAGTCAACTATGCTAGAGCCCATAATAGCTTGGGCTGCACATGGAAGTTTCTAGCATGAATAATCTCATGATCCCTTTGAGCCTGGGTGGCGGTCCATCAAGAAAAATAGGCAATCGCTGGAATACCCAGGTGCCTCAATCCACCCAGATGTGTATTTAAGTTGCCACCTTAAGTAAACCATTAATTAACAATCTCACATCTGTCATGGATACACTCACTCAATCCATGTCTACTAGCATAGCATGGCATAATAAGCAAACGTAGAAGTAACTCCCAAAGGTTTGATAATAACAGGTAATAGGTACTACCTCAACTACTTCCCAAACCCACAATTTAATTAGATCCTAATCATGCAATGTGTGAGGATTGATCTAATGCAATAAAACTGGGTAGCTGGAAAGCATGATCAAAGTGTTACTTGCCTTGCTGATGATCCGGGAAACCTAGCGATTCGAAGTAGCAAGCGGTGCACTCCGGGTACTCTATTGCAAACAAACAAGCATACAATAAGTACTCAACTAATGCACAGGTAAAGCTCACATAAGAGATCTAACCAGAAATTTCAACTTAAGAACTCCGGTTGGCAAAAAGAATCAAAACGAACGAAGCAACGAAAGACAAACGGCAAAAGAAACATGCTTCATTTACTATTCTGGATCTAGGGAAAATTTTACATTGGCAAAAACTTGTTTAAGTTGGTTAAACGGAAAGAGGGTTTCGATACGAAACTCCAGGCGCTTGAATCGCCTGATTCTGATAAATGAGCGAAAAGTTAGACTAAAACGAAAATCGGATCAGAAATCGCGATCAGAAATATCACGGATTTAATCCGAGAAAAAGAAAAACGACGAACGTTCGTTAAAACGAACGAACGGGGAACGCTCGCTAATTAAATAAATCGGAAAAACTGATCTATTTAAAAAACCGAAACTAAAAAAACAAGCAAAACCGTCGGAAAAACCGAACGGTTTTTCGAGAAAAACCGGAGGCGAAAAAAAACCGGGGCGGCGCGGGCAGGCGGCGGTGGTGGCGGCGCTAGGGTTAGGGTTAGGGTGGGGGTGCAGCTGGGCTTCGGCCGGGGCCTCGGGGCGCTATAAAAAGGCTCGGCCAGGAGGAGTCCTGGCCGGTTACGACCCAAGGTCGGTTCGGACCTTGTTTTTAATAATTATGCTCGGGGAAAAAAACAAAAGGAATACTAAACGGACTCCAAAAATCCCAAAATAAATTTTCCCCGGCTTCTAAAATCAAGCCGCACAGGATGAATATTTATTTGGGCCTAAATGCAATTTTGAAGAACGCGCATTTTTCCTATATTCAAATAAAATAGCAAATAAAACCAAAATAAATTCTTATTTGATTTTTTTATTAAATCCTCAATATTTATTTATTTTGGGAAAGTCATTTTACTCCCTCTCTCATATTTTCGTAATAGAAATAATTGAAGATAAAATAAATAAAATCAAATGATCCTATTTTCAAAATTCGAGACAACTCAAATATGAAAATAACGAAATCCCCTACTCTCTCCGAGGGTCCTTGAGTTGCGTGAAATTTCTAGGATCAACCAAAATGCAATAAATATAATATGCAATGATGATCTAGTGTATAACATTCCAAATTTGAAAATTTGGGATGTTACAAACGCCCCTAGCTAGGAATAACAAACAAGGATAGATCTAGGTATTGCCATCTTTGGTAGGCAATTCTTCAATGAGGCATCTACCATCTTTAGGAATTTCTTTCTTTTTATTGATTATCAAAATTTTAGGCACAAGATCGAAAAAAAATCATTTGTAACAAATGGTTCCTTAATGATAGCAAAAAGATTGGGATGAATACTTATAGATTTGAGATCCGCAGTTTCCTTACTAGAGGATTCACCCTTACTTTTAGGAACATACATAAACTTGGCAATTTTAGTGGGAGGACTTGGAGTATTTTTTACGGAAGAAAAGTGGTTCCCAAGTTGGTAATAATATCCTCAAGTTTATCGATTTTAGTGGAATCGTGTTTTATTTTCTCATTAACTATGTGTTCCTTCTCTCTAATATTTTTCAAAGTGACTCCTACTTTAGATCCATATTGAGAGATTCGGTTGTGGATTTTTTATCCAAATTTTCAATTATCGCTATGGTAGCAACCTTATTTTCAATAATTTCAAGTCTTTGCATTACATGCTCCAAAGTTAATACAGTTCAATTAACCAAAAGAGGGGGTGAGCCAAACAAATCTATCATAGCATTATAAGAATCAAAAGTATGGCTACCCCAGAAGTTCCCTCCAGTAATAGTATGAAGGACATATCTGTGCCAAGGAGTAACGCCTACATAAAAATTGCGAAGAAGAACAGAAGTAGATTGCTTCCTGGTAGATCTATTTTGAGCATTGCAAATTCTATACCAAGCGTCTTTTAGATTTTCCCCCTCCCTTTGCTTAAAATTTAGAATTTCATTCTGGGGAGACAATGGAGAAGATAAGGGACTAGCCATAATGACAAGAAAATGAACTAACGCACAAGCAAACAAAAAGCAAGCGGGCAAAAAGAGGCAAATAGAGAAAGAGAGGGAGGATAGAGAGAGAGGGCGAATAAAATGGCAAGGGTGAAGTGGGGGAGAGGAAAACGAGAGGCAAATGGCAAATAATGTAATGCGGGAGATAAGGGTATGTGATGGGTACTTGGTAGATTGACTTTTGCATAGACCTCCCCGGCAACGGCGCCAGAAATCCTTCTTGCTACCTCTTGAGCACTGCGTTGGTTTTCCCCGAAGAGGAAGGGATGATGCAGCAAAGTAGCGTAAGTATTTCCCTCAGTTTTTGTGAACCAAGGTATCAATCCAGTAGGAGGCTATGCGCCAGTCCCTCGTACCTACACAAAACAAATAAATCCTCGCAACCAACGCGATAAGGGGTTGTCAATCCCTACACGGCCACTTACGAGAGTGAGATCTGATAGATATGATAAGATAATATTTTTGGTATTTTTGTGATACAGATGCAATGTAAAAGAAAAGGAAATAACTAATTATTGGGAGATTAATATGATGAAGATAGACCCCGGGGCCATAGGTTTCACTAGTGGCTTCTCTCGAGAGCATAAGTATTCTACGGTGGGTGAACAAATTACTGTTGAGCAATTGACAGAATTGAGCATAGTTACGAGAATATCTAGGTATGATCATGTATATAGGTATCACGTCCGAGACAAGTAGACCGACTCCTGCCTGCATCTACTACTATTACTCCACTCATCGACCGCTATCCAGCATGCATCTAGAGTATTAAGTTAATGAAAACAGAGTAACGCCTTAAGCAAGATGACATGATGTAGAGGGATAAATTCATGCAATATGATGAAAACCCCATCTTGTTATCCTCGATGGCAACAATAGAATACGTGCATTGCTACCCCTACTATCATTGGGAAAGGACACCGCAAGATAGAACCCAAAGCTAAGCACTTCTCCCATTGCAAGAAAGATCAATCTAGTAGGCCACACCAAACTGATAATTCGAAGAGACTTGCAAAGATAACCAATCATACATAAAAGAATTCAGAGAAGATTCAAATATTGTTCATAGATAGACTTGATCATAAACCCACAATTCATCAATCTCAACAAACACACCAGAAAAAGAAGATTACATCGAATAGTTGTCCATAAGAGAGGGGGAGAACATTGTATTGAGATCCAAAAAGAGAGAAGAAGCCATCTAGCTACTAACTATGGACCCGTGTGTCTGAGGTGAACTACTCACACTTCATCGGAGGGGCTATGGTGCAGATGTAGAAGCCCTCCGTGATCGATGCCCCCTCCGGCGGAGCTCTGGAACAGGCCCCAAGATGGGATCTTGTGGATATAGAAAGTTACGGCGGTGGAATTAGGGTTTTGGCTCCGTGTCTGATCGTTTGGGGGTAAGTAGGTATATATAGGAGGAAGGAGTACGTCACTGGAGCAATAGGGGGCCCACGAGGGTGGAGGGCGCGCCTGGGGGAGGTAGGCGCGCCCCCTACCTCGTGGCCTCCTCTTTTGTGTCTTGACGTAGGGTCCAAGTCTCCTGGGTCTTGTTTTTTGAGAAAATCACGTTGCCTAAGGTTTCATTCCGTTTGGACTCCATTTGATATTCCTTTTCTTCGAAACCCTAAAATAGGCAAAAAAACAACAATTCTGGGTTGGGCCTTCGGTTAATAGGTTAGTCCCAAAAATAATATAAAAGTGGATAATAATGCCCAATAATGTCCAAAATAGTAGATAATATAGCATGGACCAATAAAAAATTATAGATACGTTGGAGACGTAACACCCTCGAAAACTGTTGCGATCCCCTATACTTGTGGGTTATCAAGACTACTTTCTGGCGCCGTTGCCGGGGAGCATAGATCTATTCTTTGAGTCACTTGGGATTTATATTTGTTGAACACTATGAGGAATTTGAAAGATGAAAGAATCAAGATTTTTCCCTCAACTATGAGGGGAGGTAAGGAATTACCATCTAGCTTTGCACTTGATTTACCTTCTATTTTGAGTAAACTTGCGACACCTACTCCTGCTATTGATTCTGATATGTCGATTGTTGTTGATGATGCCACTTCTGATATGCATGATGCTTATGATGAAACTACTTCTATGCTTGATAATACTGTGCCATTAGGTAAATTTCTTGATGAACAACTTGCTAGGGTTAGAGAGAATGAAATTAATGAAACTGATAATATTGATGAAAGTGATGATTAAGATTCTCCCCCTAGATATGAATTGCCACATGTGCCTGAGGGTTATGTTATGGATGAGGAAACTGCTAGAGATCTTTTAGCTTGCAAAGATAGATATGATCTTAAGAAACTGTAAGCTAAGCTGAAAGAAAAATCTTTGAATGCTAGAATGAAATATGACCTTGCTTTTGCTACTTCACCTATCTATATTTCTGATAAGGATTATGATTTCTCTGTCGATCCTCTGATAATTACTTTGGCTGAATCTGATCCGTTTTATGGCTATGAGTATGAAACAATTGTGGCACATCTTACTAAATTGAATGATATACACCATATTCACTAATGAGGAAAAAATTCGTTACTACTATATCCTTAAGTTATTTCCATTGTCATTAAAGGGTGATGCTAAAATATGGTTTAATTCGCTTGATCCTAATTGTGTGCTTAGTCCCCAGGATATGATTTATTACTTCTCCGCTAAATATTTCCCCACTCATAAGATACAAGCGGCCTTAAGGGAAATATATAATTTTTTGCAAATTAAAGAAGAAAGTCTCCCACAAGCTTGGCGGAGGCTTCTTCAATTACTTAATGCTTTGCCAGATCATCCTCTCAAGAAAAATGAAATACTTGATATCTTTTATAATGGACTAACCGATACTTCTAGAGACCACCTGAATAGTTGTGCTGGTTGTGTTATCTGGGAAAGAACTGTTGAGCAAGCTGAATTGCTATTGAATAATATGGTGAGTAATGATAATGATTGGACACTTCCCGAACCAACTCCTAAGACAACTCTGAAGAAAAGGGGTATTCTATTTCTCAGTCCTAAAGATATGCAAGAGGCAAACAAATCTATGAAAGAAAAAGGTATTAAAGCTGAAGATGTTAAGAATTTACCACCTATTGAAGAAATACATGGTCTTGATAACCCGACATGGTTAGTAAAGGTAAATTGTCTCTGTAGATTTAATAAGGTTGAAATCCCATCTACTAAGTTTGCTAGCCAATGCTTGGATGAATTTGATAATTTTATTGTTAAACAAGAAGACTTCAATGCTTATGTTAGTAGACAATTGAAACGTAATGCTTATATGATTGAACACTTGAGTGATTATATGTGTAGAGTTAAAGGTGAATTTAAACTTATTAGTAAACATGCTTCGTCTATGGTTACCACTCAAGTAGAACAAGTGCTTAAAGCACAATATGATTTTCTCAATGAATTAAATAATAAGAAAAATGATAATGATGTTAGAGTTGTGACTAGAGGGGGTAAAATGACTCAGGAAACTTTGTATCCTAAGGGCTACCCGAAGAGAGTTCAACAATATTCTCAAAGAACTAATATTGATACACCTAGTCCTTCTAAAAAGAAGAAAAAGAAAAATGATAGGACTTTGCATGCTTCTAGTGAACCTGTTGTTGACACATCTGAGAATCCCAATGATATTTCTATTTCTGATGCTGAAACACAATCTGTTAATGAACATGAACCTAGTGATAATGTGAATGATGATGTTCATGTTGACGCTCAACCTAGCAATAACAATGATGTAGAGATTGAACCTGTTGTTGATCTTGATAACCCACAATCAAAGAATCAACGTTATGATAAGAGAGACTTCATTGCTAGGAAGCATGGTACAGAAAAAGAACCATGGGTTCAGAAACCCATGCCTTTTCCTCCTAAACCATCCAAGAAAAAGGATGATGAGGATTTTGAGCGCTTTGCGGAAATGATTAGACCTATCTTTTTGCGTATGCATTTGACTGATATGCTTAAAATGAATCCTTATGATAAGTATATGAAAGATATTGTTACAAATAAAAGGAAGATACCGGAAGCTAAAATTTCCACCATGCTTGCCAATTATACTTTTAAAGGTGGAATACCTAAGAAACTAGGAGATCTAGGAGTACCAAATATACCATTCTCCATTAAAAGAAACTATGTTGAAACTGCTTTATGTGATCTTGGAGATGGTGTTAGTGTTATGCCTCTCTCTTTACACCGTAGACTTGATTTGAATAAGTTGACACCTACTGAAATATCTTTGCAAATGGCCGATAAATCCACTGCTATACCTGTCGGTATTTGTGAGGATGTGCCTGTTGTGGTTGCAAACGTTACTATTTTAACAGACTTTCTTATTCTTGATAATCCCGAGGACGGTAGTATGTCTATTATTCTTGGTAGACCCTTTTTGAATACTGCAGGGGTTGTTATTGATTGCAACAAAGGCAATGTCACCTTTCATGTTAATGGTAATGAGCATACAGTACACTTTCCGAGGAAACAACCTCCAGTCCACAGTATCCATTCTATTGGAAAATTTTCAATGATAACTATTGGAGGTTTTGAATTCCCTCTTCCTACTGTCCAGAAAAAATATGATATTCTTATTGTTGGTGACATGCATATCCCCATTGAGGTAACATAGTGTTATGCGAAAATTCTCCGGTTTCATGTTATTGGGAAAAAGTTTGTTAACAAGACTTGATCAACCTTGTTAATGGATTCCTTTTTGATGACCATGAGATGATGAAGTTAGAAAGCACAACTCCCTGTACCCTCCTTTTATTTTCTGTTATTTAGATTAAATAAAGCAAAAATAGTATTTTCTGTCTATTTTCTGAATTATCATTGCAATAAAAAATACCCCGAAAATAAAAGTTCTCCAAATGTCCTGAAAATGAAATATTATTTTTTATAGAATATTTAAGAATTATTGGCACTGAGAACACACCAGGGGCTACACCACCTGGCCATGAGGGTCCAGGGTGCGCCCACGAACCTGGGGTGCGCCCCCTGCGTCGTGGACCCCACATGGGCCTCCTCCACTTATTCCAGCACCCACACACTTCATCTTCCTCCAGAAAAAATCATCCCACAGCTCAAACCCGAGTTCTAGCTCATCTTGCCGCCATTTTCGATCTCCTTGCTCAAAGCTCCATTCACAAAACTGCTTTGGGGGGATTGTTCTTCGGTATGTGACTCCTCCAATGGTCCAATTTGTTCTTTTCTAGTGCTTTATTTATTGCAAATTTCTTCTTCTTAGGTGACCCTATTCTGGAGCTTGCATGTCAAATTTATGTGGTCAAAAGTAGTTTTAATGCATGATATGGCCTCTAGGCACTTGTAGGGGTAGTTGCTATCAATCTTGTTGAGTTTGGTTCACTTTTATTTTGAGTCACCAAAAATTTCAGAAATGTTCAGAGGAGGAAAACGTTGAATAGATTATTGAGAGGCTCCTCGAGCTGAAGCTCGAAGGATAAGAAGATTGAGGAGAATAAAAAGCCCAAATACAATCTTCCTCGCACTGTGGAGGTTCGGCCATGTGAATAGCCATGTGATGAGTTCTTGAGAGCAGCCGAGTTTATGATGACTTTTATTATTTGGCTGAGAATGCGGGCCTCACCGACTTCCTCCATGACCAGCGCGAACAGTATCTCCTACTCACTAATATTTTCATGCAAAATATGTATTTCCATGCTAAGAAATCACCACCCTCAGTGGAGTTTCACTTATATGATGAGTTTAAGGAGATGGCACTTCTTGATTTTTGTCGCGTCTGCAAGATCCCCTTTGAGGGCAGCATCGAGGAACCACATCGTAGCGATGTGGATGGGTTTATTGATAGAATTACTGTAGGATAAACTAGGAAAATTTCAGATGCAAGAATTACAAGTATACATTTTCTAGTTCTTCGCTACTTTTGCGATATTTGCTAGTAAATGCTTAATTGGTCGCAGGAATAGTTGAAATCTTAGTGCTCCTGATATTGTCATTCTGCGCCATGCTTTGTTTCGTGATACCACTTTCAGCTTAGGCGCTATTGTTGCTAAACTATTAAATCTGAACTAAACAAAGGGTCCGATCTTCGGAGGCATCTTTGCTTCACGCCTTGCTGAACACTTTGGGATACCTATTAGGCATTATGAGAAAGAGGAAAAGTTGATGCCCCCTATTTTTATAGATTATAAGAGTACGGTAGCACATGATTTTATTGTTAAAGATAAGAAGAAGATGCTTAAGTATAAATTGATATTTGATAAAACTTACTGTGAAATTATTACCTGGCCTGCGCCCTCTCTGTTTAACATACTTTCAGGCACGTACCTTGTCTTACTAGAAGCCATTTATGCGTACCGGAGGCTAATACAAGCACCAGAGCCTAAGCCGAAGCCACCACTTGATCCTTATCATCAGTCAGTCTATTAGTGGGATCTGGAGGAGATTGCCAACCAATGGCACCATGAGCACCCTCCTCAGTACACCGGAGAGAGTAGCTTCGATCCGTGGCCATAGACTAACTTAGGCCAAAAGCCTAAGCTTGGGGGAGTACGTATTTCTCACCGACATTACATTCATGTTCACACGCTCATTCTAGTTGTCGGTGCTCATACTTTTTCATTGTACTATCCATGCTAGTTTATTTTCTTTTCCAGCATTCTTCTTGTGTGTTTGAAAAACCTTAATAAAAACCAGAAAAAAATTAGTTGTAGATTTTAGGTAGTTTACTTTCGATGCTTGTAGTAGTAGTAATTAAAAGAAAACCCAAAAATATTTCTCGTTCTTCTTTTGCTTGTTGGGAGCTTTCCCGTGTAAATAGTTTTATTTGTTTTCTTTGGTGGTCGAGAGGAGAAGACCATGATGAAAATGATGAGTGGCTCTCATATGCATTATTGTTGATCTAACCAAGAGCCCATATTACCTTGTATTAAATGCTTGCAGATTCTAGCTTAGTCCAATGCAGGTGCACTATTATTATTATCCACATCGTTCGGTCCTGCAAGTGAAAGGCAATAATGACGATATATGATGGACTGATTGAGATGAGAAAAGCTGGTATGAACTAGACCTATCTTCTTTTTGTAAATATGATAGGTTCATCATTCCTGATTTAGCCTATTATGAATGAAACATGTTTGCAATGAAAATTATATATTATAGTTGCTCATGCCATGCTTAATTAGCTAGGAGTTTATAATGGTTTACCTTGTGTGCCAACATGCTATTAAAATAGTTGTGATGTGGTATGATAGAGTCGTATCCTCCTTTGAACAATTCGAGTGGCTTGACTTGGCACATGTTCACGCATGTAGTTGAAACAAAATCAACATAGCCTCCACGATATTTATGTTCATGATGAATTATATCCTACTCATGCTTGCACTCAGTGTTGATTAATTTTAATGCATGTTCATGACTGTTGTCGCTCTCTAGTTGGTCACTTCCTAGTCTTTTTATAGCCTTCACTTGTACTAAGCGGGAATACTTCTTGTGCATCCACTTCCATAAACCCCAAAGTTATTCCATATGAGTCCACCATATCTTCCTATAAGCGGTATCTACCTGTCGTTACACGTAAATTTGTATGTGCCAAACTCTAAACCTTCAAATGAAATTTTGTTTTGTATGCTCGAATAGCTCATGTATCAACTAGGGCTGTCTATATCTTCCGTGCTAGGTGGGTTATTCTCAAGATGAGTGGACTCCGCTCATCATTCATGAGAAAATGGCTGGTAACCGGGATGCCCAGTCCCATGCTTAAATTAAAATAATTGCAAACAAAACTCCCCCAGGATTGTTGATAGTTGGAGGCACCCGTTGTTTCAGACATGCCATGGATTGATGTTTGTTGGTGGTGGGGGAGTATAAACTTTACTTTTCTGTTTGGGAACCACCTATAATGTGTGTAGCATGGAAGATGTTGAGATCTCTTGGTTGTTATGTTGACAATGAAATTATGCCACTCAAAATATTATTCATCTCTATTTCAAAACTCAAGCTCTGGCACCTCTGTAAATCCCTGCTTCCCTCTGAGAAGGGCCTATCTATTTAATTTTATGTTGAGTAATCATGCTCTCATTAAAAAGCACCAGTTGGAGAGCACCACAGTTATGTGAATGCATTACTATTAATCTACATTGAGTATGACTCTGACTCGATCTCTTTTACTATGAATTGCATTGTTTAGTTAGTCCTAGATCTTCAGAGGTGCTCTGCATTTATGTTTTGCAGTCTCAGAAAGGGCTAGCGAGATACCATTTGGTTATATCATATTATGATTGTTTTGAGAAAGTGTTGTCATCCGAGATTTATTATTATTGCTCGCTAGTCGATTATGCCATTGATATGAGTAAACATGAGACCTAAGTGTTATTGTGAATATGGTTAGTTCATAATCTTTGCTGAAAACTTTAATTCTGGCTTTACATATTTGCAACAACAAGATCAAACAGAGTTTGTAAAAGTTTTTCTTTAACACTTTCAGTTTTTCAACTGAATTGCTTGAGGACAAGCAAAGGTTTAAGATTGGGGGATTTGATACATCTCCATGGTATGTACTTTTCAAAACACTTTTGACCTTCTTTTGGACTCTAACTTGCATGATTTGAATGGAACTAACCCGGACTGACGCTGTTTTCAACAAAATTGCCATGGTGTTACTTTTGTGCAGAAATAAAAGTTCTCGGAATGACCTGATAATTTATTTGCGAAAGAATCAACACTAGGGGGCCCACACCCTGTACACGAGGGTGCAGGGCGCCCCTTGCCTCGTGGGCCCCCTGAGGCTCCACCGACGTCAACTCCAACTCTATATATTCATGTTCGGGGAGAAAAAATTCAAAGAAAAGGATTCATCGTGTTTTACGATATGGAGCCGCCGCCAAGCCCTAATCTTCATCGGGAGGGCTGGTCTGGAGTCCGTTCGGGGCTTTGGAGAGGGGAATCCGTCGCCATCGTCATCATCAAGCTTCCTCCATCACCAATTTCATGATGCTCATTGCCGTGCGTGAGTAATTCCATCGTAGGCTTGCGGGACGGTGATGGGTTGGATGAGATTATCGTGTAATCGAGTTAGTTTTGTCAGGGTTTGATCCCTAGTATCCATTATGTTCTAAGATTGATGTTGTTATGACTTTTCTATGCTTAATGCTTATCACTAAGGCCCGAGTGCCATGATTTCAGATCTGAACCTATTATGTTTTCACGAATATATGTGAGTTCTTGATCCTATTTTGCAAGTCAATAGTCACCCACTATGTGTTATGATCCGGTAACCCCGAAGTGACAATAATCGGGACCACTCCCGGTGATGACTATAGTTTAAGGAGTTCATATATTCACTAAGTGTTAATTCTTTGGTCTGGTACTCTATTAAAAGGAGGCCTTAATATCGCTTAGTTTCCAATAGGACTTCGCTGCCATGGGAGGACAAAAGATGTCATGCAAGTTCTTTTCCATAAGCACGTATGACTATATTCGGAATACATGCCTACATTGCATTGATGAACTGGAGCTAGTTCTGTGTCACTCTATGTTATAACTATTGCATGAGGAATCACATCCGACATAATTATCCATCACTGATCCATTGCCTACGAGCTTTTCACATATTGATCTTTGCTTAATTACTTTTCTGTTGCCACTGTTACAATCACTACAAAACCAATATTATTACTTTTGCCACCGTTACCGCTGCTTCAATATTACTTTGCTACTAAATACTTTGCTGCAGATATTAAGTATTTCAGGTGCGGTTGAATTAACAACTCAAGTGTTAATACTTGAGAATATTCTTTGGCTCCCCTTGGGTCGAATCAATAAATTTGGGTTGAATACTCTACCCTCGAAAACTGTTGCGATCCCCTATACTTGTGGGTTATCAGAGCCCAGTCTATTTTTTTTAAAATGAGCCCAACTACTTATTTTTCTATGCCCTGATGGGCTGCAACTCTTTCAAGACGCCTGAAAATCTTGATAGTAATATGAAAAGGGTTGTAAATATAAAAATAGATGACAAATTGGCAATTACTTTATAATTTCTGAATTTTTTCACATTTTGATATTCCTATTTCACTGGGCTTTAACGTAATTTAAATATATCTTCAAAGTACTTTAAATCTGGCTTGACATTTTGGTATTAAAAATAGTTTGGAACCCACAGAAATATGCGAAATTTCGTTTAAATTTTTAACCCTGGCCCTTGCCAACAAAAAAACGGACTGCAATAAATTGCATAAGAAGTTGCAATGAGCTATATATAAATTATTTAAAAAATAGGGAATGGTCTAACTTGTGGGCCTATTAAGTTGACGCGTATGCAAGATTTTTTTAGTTATTATATACGTCAACAAATGATTCTAGCAGACATAACCGTTGGATGTCAATCCAACGGCCGTCATGTTTCTTCAATCTCTGATTTTCTTGCTCTAGCCACCAAATCTAGCGCCGGCGGGACCGCCTACTCCCGCCTCTTGTGGTCGGCTGTGCTGCCGCGCAGGCCTCATGGACCCCCTACTACTCCCACCGCTGCCAGGCCATCTCTCTACTCACCAACATCCCTCCACTATTGTTGCTTCGCTGCCTCCGGGTCATTCCCTTCCTGGGTCTCGCCGTCGTCCATCGCGCTGGTGTTCTCGGCACGACGTGGTCAACCTTGTCAACAAACGACAACATTGGAAGAGGGACGTACATGGAGAGGCTGACAGTTGGGACCCACATGTTCCATGTGGCCGCACGCAAGCAAGTACCTCCCTATTATGCAAAAAAGAATGAATACTCCCACTGACAGCTCAGACCCACCAGCTATATCTTTGCACGCAAGGAAATGCCTCCTTATTATGCACGAAAAAAATGAATACTCCCCCTACTAGCTGGGACCCACCATAGTGGGAGGCTGACTTGTGGGCCTACTAAGTTGACGCGGACGGAGGGCTTTGTCAACTTAGTCAACAAACGATTCTATCACCAGTGAACATTGGATTGTTAACATCCAACGGTCGTCCTGCTTCTTCAACCTCTGATTTTCTTGCTCCAGCCATCCAAACCACCGCATGCTCTTGCCTCCTGTAGCCGGCTGTGTTTCCACGAAGGCCTCATCGCCCCCTACTACTCCCACTGCTAGCCAGGCCCTTCAGCGACGGCAGCCTCACAATGCAGCCGAACCAGTGAACCCTCGTACTCCTCTCCGCATGGGCATCCACTGCCGCGTATTCCCGGCTCCGCGTCATCCCCTTCCTAGGTCTCGCCTCGTCCACCGCCCAGGTGCTCTCGGCGCGGGATGGTCAACGTGGTCAAGGAATGACTTCCATCGGAAGAGTACTGTACGTGGAGAGGCTGACAGCTGGGTCCACGACAGCAGCAAGGAAGTGCCTCCTTATTACACGCAAAATAATTATTCCTCCACCTGACAGCAGGGACCCACCGGACGGGCCACCGTATTTTGCAAAAAAAATGTTTCCCCCTGACTGCTGGGACCCACCAGCTACATCTTCGCATGGAAGGAAGTGCCTGACAGTTAGGTCCCACCTGGTCGAAGCGTATGTAGCGTTGTCATTCTGGTCGCGAACGTGTACGTACATACTAGTCGATCGGTCTGTCTACAGGCTGCAGCGATGAACCGTGGCCGTGTAAGGAAGGGCACGTGTCGTAGTATAGACGCGCACGTGTCGTAGTAGAGGCACGCACATAGCATGTACATGTACGTACAATGGCCAGGGTGCAAGAAAGTAAATACGGCCACGTACATACATATGGGCGGTGTCTCGAACGCATACTCGCGCATACGTACGTCCAGGGCTCGTGTACATGGCTGGGTCAGAAGGGAGAAACTACGTCATCGTCGTGTTCATCAAGAGGCAACGGAATGCGTCGTGTTCACGGGAGGCAACGGAATATGTGGTGTTCATCGGGAGCCAACCGGCTTGGACAGAACAGCCCATGGAAATGAGGCCTGGCATACCGCAAAACGGAGGAAACGACCTTATGTTCGACCCACCATGGTCGAAACGGGATCATGTTCATCAGGAGGGGTCTGGCGTACCGTAAAACGGAGGAAACAGACTTCGCTTGGACCTCCTACGGTCGAAACGGGGTCCTGCTGATCGGGAGGGGTGTGGCGTACCGCAAAACGGAGGAAACGGACTTGTGTTGGAGTGTTATGGTCAAAATGGAGGTCCTATTCATCGAGATGGGTGTGGCGTACCGCAAAACAGGACTCCACGGGATACTGTTCATCTCCACTGTCGACCTCCTCCAGCCTCCATGGGCTACTGTTCATCCACCGTCGACCTCCTCCAGCCTCCATCTGCGACTGTTCATCCACGGGCTCCTGTTCATCCAGCCTCCACCACTCCTCCACCGGCTACTGTTCAACCAACCCTCTCCACGGGGTCCTGTTCAACCACCCCTCCACGGGCTACTGTTCATTGATATGTCTCCAAAGTATCTATAATTTTTGATTGTTCCATGCAATTATATTATCTGTTTTGGATGTTCAATGGGCTTTATTATGCACTTTTATATTATTTTTGGGACTAACCTATTAACCGGAGGCCCAGTGCAAATTGCTGATTTTTTGCCTATTTCGGTGTTTCGTAGAAAAGGAATATCAAACGGAATCCAAACGGAATGAAACCTTTGCGAGGATCGTTTTTGTAACAAACAAGATCCAGGAGACTTGGAGTGGACGTCAAGAAAGCAGCGAGGAAGCCACGAGGTTGGAGGGCATGCCTAGGGGGACAGACACGCCCCCACCCTTGTGGGCCCCTCGCAACTCCACCGACCTACTTCTTTCGCCTATATATACTCATATACCCTGAAAACATCCAAGAGCACCATGAAACCCTATTTCCACCAGCGCAACCTTCTATACCCGTGATATCCCATCTTGGGGTTTTTTCGGCGCTCTGCCGGAGGGAGAATCGATCATGGAGGGCTTCTACATGAACACCATAGCCTCTCCGATGATGTGTGAGTAGTTTACCACAGACTTTCGGGTCCATAGTTATTAGCTAGATGGCTTCTTCTCTCTCTTTGGATCTCAATACAAAGTTCTCCTCGATTCTCTTGGAGCTCTATTTGATGTAATTATTTTTGCGGTGTGGTTGTCGAGATCCAATGAATTGTGGATTTATAATCAATATTATCTATGAACAATATTTGATTCCTCTCTAAATTCTATATGCATGATTTACATATCTTTGCAAGTCTCTTCGAATTATCAGTTTGGTTTGGCATGCTACATTGATCTTTCTTTCAATGGGAGAAGTGCTTAGCTTTGGGTTCAATCTTGCGGTGCTCGATCCCAGTGACAAAAAGGGAAATGACACGTATTGTATTGTTGCCATCCAGGATAAAAATATGGGGTTTATATCATATTTCTTGAGTTTATCCCTCTACATCATGTCATCCTGCCTAAGGCGTTACTATGTTCTTATGAACTTAATACTCTAGATGCATGGTGGATAGCGGTCAATGTGTGGAGTAATAGTAGTAGATGCAGAATTGTTTCGGTCTACTTGTCACGGACGTGATTCCTATATACATGATCATGCCTAGATATTCTCATAACTATGTGCTTTTCTATCAATTGCTCGACAGTAATTTGTTCACCCACCGTAGATTATGCTATCTTGAGAGAAGCCACTAGTGAAACCTATGGCCGCCGGGTCTATTTTGCATCATATTATTCTCCCACCAACTAGCTATTTCCGTCGCCGTTTATTTTTAAATATTTACTTTTCAATCTATACAACAAAAATACCAAAAATATTTATCTTATTATCTTTATTAAATCTCACTTTTGCAAGTGGCCGTGAAGGGACTGACAACCCCTTTATCGCATTGGTTGGAAGGTTCTTGATTGTCTATGCAGGTACGAGGGATTTGCATGTAGTCTCCTACTGGATTGATGCCTTGGTTCTCAAAAACTATGGGAAATACTTACGCTACTTTGCTGCATCACCCTTTCCTCTTCAAGGGAAATCCAACGCATGCTCAAGAGGTAGCAATAAGGATTTCTGGCGCCGTTGCCGGGGAGGCTTACACCAAGTCAAGTCAAGATTTGATCTCCAGCCAACGTGCGGATTTCTAGCGCCATTGCCGGGGAGATCTATGCACAAGTCAAGACATACCAAGTACCCATCAAAAACTCTTATCCCTCACATTACATTATTTGTCATTTGCCTCTCGTTTTCCTCTCCCCCACTTCACCTTTGCCGTTTTATTCGCCCTCCTTTTTTCGTTCGCCTCTTTTTGCTTGCTTCTCACGTGTCCGTATGTTAAATCGTTTATTTTGCTGTTATGGCTAGTCCTCCTATCATTGTTAGTGCTCATGATCATGAAGTTCTTAATTTTAAACAAAGGGAGGGAGAAAATCTAAAAGATGCTTGGCAAAGAATTTGCAATGCTCAAAATAGATCCACTAGGAAGCAATATACTTCCGTTCTTCTTCACAATTTTTATGTCAACATCACTCCTTGGAATAGATATATTCTTGATACCATCACCGGAGGAATTTTTTTGGGTAGCCACACTTTTGATTCTTATAATGCTATGTTAGATCTGTTTGGCCCACCACCTCTTTTACTTAATGGAACTATTTCAACTTTGGAACACGTAATGCAAAGGCTTGAAATTATCAAAAATAAAGTTTCCATCGTAGAGTTGATCAAGAGTTTGTATAAAAAGATCCACAATCAAATTACTCAATATGGATCTAAGGTAGGAGTTACTCTGAAAATTTTTCGACAAAAAGAACCCACAGTTAATGAAAAGATAGATCAAGATTCCACTAGAATTGATAAACTTGAGGATATTATTACCATCTTAGGGTCTGCCTTTTCTACCATAAGAAACACTTCAAACCCTCCTATGACCAAATTTTCCAAGTTTATGTATGTTACTAAAAATAAGGGTGAATCTTCTAGTAAGGAAAATGCGGATCTCAAATCAATAAGTATTCATCCCAACGTTTTCACTATCATTAAGGAATCTTTTGCAACAAATGAATTTCTTGATTTCTTGCCTAGGAGTTTGATATTTAATAAAAGAAGAAAATTCCTAAGGGTTATAAGTGTTCAATTAAATAATTGCCTACCAAAGATGACAATACCTAGATCTATTCTTGGTTTCATGCCTAGCTAGGGGCGTTAAACGATAGCGCTTGTTGGGAGGCAACCCAATTTTATTTTTGTTTCTTGTGTTTTGTTCCTATTTAGTAATAAATAATTCATCTATCCTATGTTATGATTGTGTTTTTATGCTTTAATTAGTGTTTGTTCCAAGTAAAGCCTTTAGGATCTTCTTGGATGATTGTTGTTTGATCTTGCTGAAAAAAACAGAAAGTATGCGCTCACGAGAATAATTTTAAATTTTAACCAGGGAGAGATAAAATGCCAATTCCAACTGAAGTATATAAATATAAAAATTAGTTATGTCTTCCTAATTTGGTAGGATTTTTTGAGTTACAGAAGTATATGTTTGATACAGATTGCTACAGACTGTTCTGTTTTTGACAGATTCTGTTTTTCATGTGTTGTTTGCTTATTTTGATGAATCTATGGCTTGGATCGGGGGGTATGAACCATAGAGAAGTTGGAATAAAGTAGGTTTAACACCAATATAAATAAAGAATGAGTTCATTACAGTACCTTGAAGTGGTGGTTTGTTTTATTATACAAACGGAGCTCATGAGATTTGTTGTTGAGTTTTGTGTTGTGAAGTTTTCAAGTTTTGGGTAAAGATTTGATGGATTTTGGAATAAGGAGTGGCAAGAGCCTAAGATTGGGGATTCCCATGTCACCCCAAGGTAAAATTCAAGGACAACCAAAAGCCTAAGCTTGGGGATGCCCCGAAAGGCATCCCCTCTTTCATCTTCGTCCATCGGTAACTTTACTTGAGGCTATATTTTTATTCACCACATGATATGTGTTTTTTTGGAGTGTCTTGTATGATTTGAGTATTTTCTTTTTAGTTTACCACAATCATACTTGATGTACACACCTTTTGGAGAGACACACATAAATCGGAATTTATTAGAATACTCTATGTGCTTCACTTATATCTTTTGAGCTAGATAATTTTGCTCTAGTGCTTCACTTATATCTTTTTAGAGAACGATGGTGGTTTTATTTTATATAAATTATTGATCTCTCATGCTTCAATTATATCATTTTGAGAGTCTAATTTGCTTTGTTTATAAAATTATTCCTAATATGATAGGCATCCAAGATGGGTATAATAAAAACTTTCATATAGAGTGCATTGAATACTATGAGAAGTTTGATACTTGATAATTGTTTTGAGATATGAAGATGGTAATATTAGAGTCGTGCTAGTTTAGTAGTTGTGAATTTTAGAAATACTTGTTTTTAAGTTTAAAAGTCATGTAGCATGCACGGATGGTGACCATTGTGTGACAAATTTGAAACATGAGGTGTTCTTTGATTGTCATCCTTATGACTGGCGGTCGGGGACGAGCGATGGTCTTTTCCTACCAATCTTTCCCCCTAGGAGCATGCGTGTAATGCTTGGTTTTTGATGACTTGTAGATTTTTGCAATAAGTATGTGAGTTCTTTATGACTAATGTTGAGTCCATGGATTATACGCACTCTCACCTTTCCATCATTGCTGGCCTCTTCGGTATCGTGCATTGCCCTTTCTCACCTTGAGAGTTGGTGCAAACTTCGCTGGTGCATCCAACCCTCGTGATATGATATGCTCTATCACACATAAACCCCCTTATATCTTCCTCCAAACAGCCACCATACCTACCTATTATGGCATTTCCATAGCCATTCCGAGATATATTGCCATGCATCTTTCCACCATTTTCATTTATTATGACACGCTTCATCATTGTCATATTGCCTTGCATGATCATGTAGTTGACATCGTATTTGTGGCAAAGCCACCATGCATAATTTATTATACATGTCACTCGTGATTCATTGCCCATCCCGGTACACCGCCGGAGGCACCCATATAGAGTCGTATCTTGTTCTAGTATCGAGTTGTAATCATTGAGTTGTAAATAAAAAGAAGTGTGATGATCATCATTAATAGAGCATTGTCCTAAAAAAAGACAAAAAAGGAGAAAAAAATAAAAGGGAGAATGCTACTATCCTTTTTTCCACACTTGTGCTTCAAAGTAGTACCATGATCTTTATGACAGAGAGTCTCTTATCTTGTCATTTTCATATACTAGTGGGAATTTTTCATTATAGAACTTGGATTGTATATTCCAACAATGGGCTTCCTCAAATGCCCTAGTAGGTCTTCGTGAGCAAGCAAGTTGGATGCACACCCACTTAGTTTCTTTTGTTGACCTTTCTTATATTTATAGCTCTAGTGCATCCGTTGCATGGCAATCCCTTCTCCTTGCATTGACATCAATTGATGGGCATATCCATAGCCCATTGATTAGCCGCGTCAATGTGAGACTTTCTGCTTTTTTGTCTTCTCCACACAACCTCCATTATCATATTCTATTCCACCCATAGTGCTATGTCCATGGCTCACGCTCATGTATTGCATGAAAGTTGAAAAATGTTTGAGATTACTAAAGTATGAAACAATTGCTTGGCTTGTCATCGGGGTTGTGCATGATGAGAGCATTTTTGTGTGACGAAAATGAAGCATAGGCAAACTATATGATTTTGTAGGGATAAGATTTCTTTGGCCATGTTTTTTTTGACAACAGCCTACAAGGCCTAAACAAGCTTACAGGTTGGGGCTTTCATTTAAAGCTAATTCTGCAAGCTCCTATGGGACGTTTGCAAAGATCTTGCTATCTCCCTTGCTTCTTGCATAAGCTGCCAGCTCGTGGGCCACCTTGTTGATGTCTCTCCTGACCGCCGACCAGGTAATTGAACTAAACATAATGGCCTAGTTCTTGATGTCGTTTACAAAGTGGAATAGTCGCGATCTGTCCGGAATGGTCTTCTGCAAGCGGTTTCAAGGACAAACAGTCAGACTCAATAATGATTGGCCCACCATAGTGTGTGCTTAGCTCCTTCAGTCCCATCAACACTACCTCTGCCTCCGCTTCTTCTATCCCTGCGCTAGGTTTGATCCTTCGGCATACCGACATCGCGACCAAACCCTTGTAATCCCTTGTAATCATCCTGAGACATGTCATGTCTTTGTCACCCAAAAAGGATGCGTCGACATTCATCTTCCAACTATCAGGCGTTGGAGGGTTCCAGCGGGGGATCTCATTTGATGTGTGTGCCCGCCCACTTGGCAGCATTAGGAATAGGCTCAATTTGCTTGCAGCGTCCGGTTTAGGTCCCGAGGCAAGCATGATTTCCATCTTGTAACGCTGCAGGAAATCCACCGGCACAGACACCAAGGCTTTCCCATCGCCATGCATGCAATCTTCACGGAGGAACCACACTCTCCAGAACATCAGAAGAATCCTACCGCGGGTCCTCATATCACATGTGTCAAGGAGACACTGCAACCAATTAGGGCCAGTGTACGCAAAGGCTTTCTCACTTAGGATCTTCCACACTTTCTAAACTTCAGAACACAAAGCTCGGGCCTTAGTGCAGTTGATGACCGCATGGTATTCATTCTCATCTTCCTGCCCGCATATAGGGCAAGTAGCGTTGACCTCAAGAGTCCTCCGTTTTTTGTTTCTTGTAGTGGCCAGGGAACCTGTAGCTACCCTCCAGTTTAGGATTTTAATTTTTTGGGGAATCTTACACTTCCAAATCAAGTCCCAGATGCTACTGTTGCTCATCTCGCTAGCGGAGCTAGATGCGACAGGCCTGTCTCTATTCTTGATCTCCTCAGCCAGTTTATATGCACTCCTGACGCTGAACAGTCCCAAATCCTCATGGTTGCAGGCTATGAAATCACTGGTTTTCCTAGAAGGGAGCCTGATCTTGCAAATTTCCTCCGCATCATAAATTGGGCACACCTTCCGAATGAGATCCACATCCCACTCATTTGTATGTATTTTAATAAGTTGGTTTACCCATCTCGGTCTACATTTTTGTGTGAAAGAGGCAGCCTTTAGCCCACTCCTCCTCGGGATCCAGTTGTCTCTCTGTATCTGGATGCTTCTCCCATCTCAACAGCTCTAGGCCGAACACAATGCCTCTCCAGGCGGGCGACGCGTCTACTGCAAATACCGTATCCAAAAGGTTTCCATTTGGGTAATACTTCAATTTCAATACCCTAGCACACAGACTGTCTAGATTTTGGATCAATCTCCACCCTTGTCTCGCAACCAATACTTGATTAAACGAATGCATATCCCTGAAACCAGACCTCCATTCCTTTTGGGTTTGGTTATTTGGTCCCAAACCATCTAGTGTACTTTCCTATGATCCTCCGTATCTCACCACCAGAAATCTCTTATGAGCTTCTCGTACTTGTCACAAAAACCTATTGGCATTTTAAAGACTCCCATTGGGTACGTCGGTAGGGCTTGGGCTACCGATTTCACATTAACCTATTTTTCCGCAAAGGACATGAATCTTTTGTTCCAATCTAAACATCTTTTAGTAAATCTTTCCATGATCGGCTGGAAACTCCCATACTTCATTGTCCCCTCTGGAGTTGGCAGCCCCAAGTATTTACTTTCAAATTTCGTAGACACAACCCTGATGGTGTTCTTGATAGTTCCTTATGTCACGGGTGGACAAAGTACACTAAACAACAGCGAGCATTTTGATGGGCTGAGCAGTTGTCCTGTGCAATGCTGGAAATAATCCAAGGCATCCTTGACCACCTTTCTTCCTGATCTGTAGCATTGAAGAAGAGGAGGCCATCATTGGCGAAAAGTGAGATTTGATATCCCGGGGCTGCCTCTTGCAACCTTGAGAGGCGTTATGTTACCACTGTCTACTTCTCTTCTAAGTATGCTCACTAGGCCATCAGCCACCATAAGAAACAGGTACGGACTCAAAGGGTCGCCTTGTCTGAGTCCTCTCGACGGAGAGAAAGATTCCAACAGCTCGCCATTCAACTTAACCGAATATGTCATTGATTTGACGCAGCACATCACCCACTTAATCCATGTGTGATCAAAGCCCAATTTGTGGAGTGCCCCCTCCAAATACCCCCAGTCAACCCTGTCATAAGATTTTCCCAAGTCTAACTTGTAGGCACAATGTGTGTTAAAACTGCTCCTGGAGTGGCTAATTTTGTGGCAACACTCAAACGCTATAATAGCATTGTTCGTGATCATCCTGCCTGGGACAAAAGCGCTTTGAGATTCTGAGACAATCTCATTCAAAAAAGGCCAGAGTCGATTGACAATGCACTTTGACACCACTTTGTATAAAATGTTACAGAGATTGATCGGTCGGTAGTCCTTCAGATATTAAGGGTCTTTGCCTTTTGGGATTAGGCAGATAACCGTGTCATTCACCCCGGGGGGCATAAGCCCCGACTTAAAGAAGTCCTTAACTGCAGGTATGACATCCTCCTTTACCAAGACCCAGTTTCGTTGATAGAATCTGGCAGGGAAACCATCAGCTCCTGGAGCTTTTAGGGGTCCTATTTGGAACAGGGCATCCGCAATCTCTTCATCTGTGTAGGCCTTGGTCAGGGATTCATTCATTTCTTTCGTCACTCTAGGAGAGATAAGATTCAGTAGTGTACTAGGATCAACTTCATTATCTGCAGTAAACAAGAGTTTGAAAGAATCTGTAGTCATTTTCTTTAGGTCATCACCTTTCTTGACCCAGCAGCCATCTTCCCTTTTTAGTATGCGAATAGCGTTCTTCTTCTGTCTCCAAGTAGCTTTCCTCTGGAAATATCTTGTATTTCTATCGCCTTCTCTCAGCCATTGGACTCTCGACCGTTGCCTCCACATTATTTCTTCCCGGAGCAACAACTCATCTAACTCGCTTGACAATTTTTTCAATCTATCTTCCCTGGAGTCCGACTGCTGCTCCTCCAAAAGCTTGCTAATGCTGTCCCTAATCTATTTGGTTTTGCGGAGGACCGAGCCAAAGTTGTTCTTACACTAGCGGGTTAGAGACCCCCTCATTTCCTGCAGCTTGTTTGAAACTTTAGACAGATTCCTCGCTTTCCTTTTCCCTGTCCAGGTTTTCTCAATAGTCGTGTGTAGAGAGGGCAAGCGTTCCCACATTTGTTCATAGTGGAAACCACGCTTTCACTCACTACGCCCATAGATGGCACCCATTTCCACCAGTACAGGAAAGTGGTCGGAGCGAGTTGAGCATATGTGGGTAACTGTGTGGCCATTGAAAAGGTCTCACCAGGCTTGTGAGGCCACAACCCTGTCTAATCTAGCTTTGATGTTCTTGCTCACCCCTTGCTTATTATCATAAGTCCAACTTGGACCTTTGTAACCCAAGTCATGCAGCTCGTAGAAGGAGAGGACATCTCTAAAGTTAGACATCTTCCTCTCTAACCTCTTCGCATAGGAAAAATGCTCATGTTGGCACATGGTCTCATTGAAGTCACCCACCATTAGCCAGGGTTCATTTGATTTTGGTGCAATGTTTTGAAGCTGACTCCACATGAGATGCCGATCTTGGCCCTTTGGTACACCATACACAAATGTTCCCCGCCATTTAGGACTGTGGGGTTCAGATACAATCACATCAAAATACCTCGGCCCATACGACAAAACTTTTATTTTTATTGAATCGTCCCAGTACAGTGCAATACCAGCCCCTTTGCCCTTACCATCCTGGGTAAGGCAATGTTTCAAACCTAGTCTCAATTTCATACCTGTCTCGTTTATTCTCGCACTGTCTCGTTTCAGCTAGGAAGACGATCTTGGGCTTGTGAGTATGCACTAGG
Organism: Triticum dicoccoides; assembly: GCF_002162155.2. Classification (NCBI taxonomy): domain Eukaryota; kingdom Viridiplantae; phylum Streptophyta; class Magnoliopsida; order Poales; family Poaceae; genus Triticum; species Triticum dicoccoides. The sequence continues at coordinate 177,884,369 of NC_041390.1, forward strand.
CATACCAGCTCCTGAACTGTCCGAGGTTGCCCGAGCCCCCGGCAGTTCCAGCTTAGCACCTTCATGGTCTCTGGCAGGCGCCACCATCGGCACCTACCAGTGGACTGGCAGCCCCAGGGCCAATAGCTTCTTCTTCGTCCTTCTTTCCAATCTTGCTCATTCCTTCACTTTTCGCCAAGCCCTTAACCTTTTTGCTCTGATCAGACCCATCATCCAATGTGCCTAACCTCATTTCCTCTGTCCCTTCCTCACTTATGTCACTCCTTTTGCCCAGTACGGAAACCTGAACGACCTCCACATTGATAGCAGCCCCCTTTCCGTCAGTTTTAATTTTCTTCCTGTGAACATTCTCTTCACAGGGGTCGCACCAGCTGCAGTTGCAGTCCCCCGTGTCTCCTCCTGATCCTTTGCCATGGTTACCTCATGCTTATCTGTCGCCCGTGCTGCTGTTACCATGGGGGTGTTACCAGCGCCAAGCACAGCTGACAGGCCAAAACCAGGAGGGAATTCTGGGGTGGAACTCCCACTGATCTGCTCGTGTGCACCCTTCACAGTAGCCTGTATCTCAGCTTCTGGTTTCGCCCCCAACTCCTCTTCACGAGCCTGCTCCAACTGAATGTTCTTCAGAGTTTCTGCGCTAGGCCCCTCGCCCAACTTTATTGCACTCACCGCGGCGATGGCTTCTTGCACCAAAGGATCAACCAACACATCTTCAGGGATCCGGTTGTACTCTCTCATAGCAAGCCTCGCCGGAGCCATCCTGATTCCACAGTTTACCTCTGACCCAAAGTGTATGAAGCGACGTGCACTGCATGCATCCGGCGCAACATAACCTCCTCTGCCATTTTTATTTTTAAAGGGGAGCCGCGCAGAGCTGCTGTAAACCTCATCTATTGGAGGTCCTCCGGCAGCTTTCAATCGCACTGTCCATGGCCTATTCTACCGTAGTAAATGCAGAACCTTGGCAATCTCTCATACTTCACCTCTAGGGTGTACATCTGTTTTTCCTCATCCACACTCAAAGCTAACTCACGAGTTTTTGTATCTCTGTCAGAGGCCTATCAACATCATGTCTAATTCTAACCCGCAAGAAGTCACCCCAAACATTACCATCTCTATATGTGTCTACCTCAAGCACTTCTCCCAGCAAGGACCTAGCCTCCAAGCCACCGATTCCGAGAGCATGACGGGAGGGATGTTGAAGATCTTCACCCAAATGGGCATATGGGTGATCTCAACGTCCCCTGGAGGGACGCTCCCATCCACGGCGACCATAAGGAAGGTGTCCCCTTGTACGACCAAGGGTCGTTGTTGATGATGAAACGCCTACCTCACTCTTGCTCGAATTCTAGTAGATACCTATTATTTTTCAACTGAGTATATTTCATCTTACCCCGCAATCCCCACATGTCCTTGAGCTCTCCAAACAGGCCTTCAGAGCTAAAGGCCTGGAGGGAGAAGAACAGGCCAACAGCTGGCCAGCGTGTCTTCATCGCCGCTCTCTCCTTCAAGAGGTCCAGGACCACCACATTAGGGGTCTGGAACTCCATGAAGCCCTCTCCATTGCTGTTGGAAGAGCCACCCTGGAGCAGCACCCGGTCTCCACCGCCCCGTCCCCCATTGGAGTCGAACTCTTCCGAGATGTACATCGGCCCCTTTTTCTTCGCTGGGTCTTGGTTCGCCATCTCTGGTGGTGGGTTTGGGGAGGATGCAAGGTATGGGAATTGTGATCCGCTCCCCGGTTCGTCTCCCTTTCTTATAGCTCTCTCAGCGTCTCCCATCCCTCTGCTTTGATCCGGATCCAGACCTTCCCTTGTATGCTGGTTATTTTGATCTGGTGGATCCCCCATTTGGGTCAAATCCCTATCAAAAGGCCCAGGATCACTCTTGCTTTCCCCAACTCTCTGTTACAGATTAACCCTCATAGCTGACAAACGGTCACACATCTGTGCCAAATCACTGCCTTCCTTCATATCAATCGGCCCAAGATCACTCCTCCTTTCCCCAAATCTCTGTTGCAGATTAACCCTCATAGCTAACAAACGGTCATGGATCTGTGACAAATCATTGCCTTCCTTCCTGTGTTCATTCCCTTCCATGTTCCCCGAACGCGAATATTTCTTGTTGATTCTCCTCGATAGGTTTTGGATCTTCGCCCTAGTTTGCATCCAAGAATCGTGCAGCCCCAATGGATCCGTTGGTGCGAGCAAATCCCCATCGGGCCCTTTCCTTCCTGAGTGACTAAAACCCGCATCAATCTTATGAGGGATCGTGGATCGAGTGCCCTGACCTTGGATCTTTTCATCCACGGTCGCGAGTCGTGCGATCGCCTCCCCTGTCGCCTCCGTCATTTCCGCCTCACTCTGTGCTTTTTGAATATAGTATGCTTGAAGTATGCCATGTTATTTTTGAGAAGACGTAATTGCTTAGTTAGTATGCTTGAAGTAGTATTATTTTTATGTCAATATTAAACTTTTATCTTGAATCTTTCGGAACTGAACATTCATGCCACGATAAAGAGTATTACTTTGAAAATTATGCCAGGTAGCATTTCACATAAAAAATTCTGTTTTTATCATTTACCTACTTGAGGATGAGCAGGAATTAAGCTTGGGGATGCTTGATACTTCTCCAATGTATCTATAATTTTTGATTGTTCCATGCTATTATATTATCTGTTTTGGGTGTTTAATGGGCTTTATTATTCACTTCTATATTATTTTTGGGACTAACCTATTAACCGAAGGCCCAGTGCAAATTGCTGGCTTTTTCCTATTTCAGTGTTTCGCAGAAAAGGAATATCAAACGGAATCCAAATGGAAGGAAACCTTCGCGAGGATCGTTTTTGGAACAAACGTGATCCAGGAGACTTGGAGTGGACGTCAAGAAAGTAGTGAAGAAGCCATGAGGCAGGAGGGCACGCCCAGGGGGGCCAGGTGCACCCCCACACTCGTGGGCCCCTCGCAGCTCCACCGACCTACTTCTTTCGCCTATATATACTCTTATAACCTAAAAATATTCAGGAGCACCACGAGACCCTATTTCCACCACCGCAACCTTCTGTACCCATGAGATCCCATCTTGGGGCCTTTTCCGGCGCTCCGCCGGAGGGGGAATTTATCACGGAGGGCTTCTACATAAGCACCATAGCCTCTTCGATGATGTGTGAGTAGTTTACCAGAGACCTTTGGGTCCATAGTTATTAGCTAGATGGCTTCATCTCTCTCTTTGGACCTCAATACAAAGTTCTCCTCGATTCTCTTGGAGATCTATTCGATGTAATTCTTTTTGCGGTGTGTTTATCGAGATCCGATGAACTGTGGGTTTATGATCAAGAATATCTATGAACAATATTTGATTCTTCTCTGAATTCTTATATGCATGATTTACAAATCTTTGCAAGCCACTTCGAATTTTTCAGTTTGGTTTGGCCTACTAGATTGATCTTTCTTGCAATGGGAGAAGTGCTTAGCTTTGGGTTCAATCTTGCGGTGCTCGATCCTAGTGATAGAAAGGGAAACGACACGTATTGTATTGTTGCCATCGTGGATAAAATGATGGGGTTTATATCATATTGCTTGAGTTTATTCCTCTACATCATGTCATCTTGCCTAAGGCGTTACTCTGTTCTTATGAACTTAATACTCTAGATGCATGATGGATAGTGGTCGATGTGTGGAGTAATAGTAGTCGATGCAGAATCGTTTTGGTCTATTTGTCACGGACATGATGCCTATATACATAATCATGCCTAGGTATTCTCATAACTATGTGCTTTTCTATCAATTGCTCGATAGTAATTTGTTCACCCACCATAGATTATGCTATCTTGAGAGAAGCCACTAGTGACACCGATGGCCCCCGGGTCAATTTTCGATCATATTATTCTCCCGTAAACTAGCTATTTCTGTCGCCGTTTGTTTTGCAATCTTTACTTTTCAATCCATACAACAAAAATACCCAAAATATTTATCTTATTATCTTTATCAGATCTCACTTTTTGCGAGTGTCCGTGAAAGGACTGACAACCCCTTTATCCTGTCGGTTGTAAGGTTCTTGATTTTTTGTGTAGGTACGAGGGATTTGCGTGTAGTCTCCTACTGGATTGGTACCTTGGTTCTCAAATATTGAGGGAAATACTTACGCTACTTTGCTGCATCACCCTTTCCTCTTCAAGGGAAAACCAATGCATGCTCAAGAGGTAGCATTCATCCAACCCTCCACTGGCTACTTTTCAACCAGCCCTCCACGGGGTCCTGTTCATCCAGCCCTCCACGGGGTCGTGTTCATCCACCCCCAAGCAACTCGATCGGGGTCCTATTCATCCAGCGGCAACGGCATCTACTACCACGGGGTCCTATTCATCCAACCCCCCACCAGGAACTGTTCATCCACCCCCCAACAATGCTCACTGTTCATCAAGGGAAGGAGGCATTAGGGTTCAATCGGCTTTAGTTAGCAGCAGCAGCGAAGGAATCACTCGGGTTCAGTTAAGAGCAAGGGATTGATCGTTCAGGTTCAATAACGTAGCCAGTGCAATCGCTCGAGTTCAGTTATAGTCTAACGCCTTGCTCGGGTTTAGTTAGAGCGCAACGCCTCGCACACACGCACGTATGTACGAGAGAAACGCGCATTTCTCAGCCCCCGACCACGCACCATAACCGGGAACTCTCCCAATATTTTCCTTGCCCTCGCTTCTACCATGGTTTTTTCCATCATGGACGGCCCAAAGAATGTCATACAACTGTGTCTCTGGCCCGACCAGGACTAAAATCCCATTTTTGTCATGATTTTTCGTCATATAAGTAGGAGCCCACCACATCTATGATGATACCGGGTTTTGTCACAATTGTCATCATAGAAGTGTCATAAGCATGAAAGAAAAAAAATTCGTTCGGCCCAAAATGTCACGGATGTCTCTTTTTTGTAGTGCCTAACACAAACAGTTTTCAGGAGAAGGCCGTGTGTGATTGTTCATTGATCCAACACGATTTATTCCTAGAAACTGTGTGTGTTATTGAATGCATCACACACAGTGTTTTCTCAATAACCGTTTGCAATAGAAAAACCCAATTAGCTGGCTAATTATTCGATTATTAATAATCCATTTATTAATCTAATTGACATTTTGTATTAAGCACACAATATATTTCATTTTCATAACTGAGATACATCAGAGTACAACATCATATAGCTTTAGCACTCAGCTACCCCATTACACAACTACACCAGCACCAAGTTTCACATGCAACATCTATAACCTTTCGAAATTAGCATCATAGATGGTACATAGACAGATGTATGTCATCTCGAAAACTGCTGAAGCAGAAGGCAAATATTGAGCCTTCATTGATGTTGAAGGTCTTTGTAACTTTAGGCTAATGCCTGTGGATGATTGATTGTCCATCCTTCGTCCTCTTTAGGAACACTTCAATATTGAACCGTGGGTGTTGTATGAATACCTTCCTCGCTTCCTGACCATACATGTGGTTTGAGAGGTAATCATCAGTGAACTGCTTTGGAAAGGCCTGAAAACAAGGATGTGCATAAATATCTTCTCTATATTAGAAATGGGGCACAGGAATAAAAAAGGAAAGGTATAATAGTTAGTACCATCCTGTAGTGAACTGATGTCTTGTTCATTATGCAGACAAAGATCTTGTTGTTTTTTGTTGTTAATTTCTTTATCCTAACAATCTTTATGAGTTTCTTGACTTGACTGATATTCATGGACAACTCATTTCCCCATATGCAAAAAGGGTCGAACAGTGGGTCAAAACCTCTGACATCAGGACCTACATGTGCCAGACCAAATTGTTAAAAACCTAAATATTTGAAAGGTTCCTGCAATTGCACACTAATGTGCTATTAGACAACGAACCATGAACGTGCTAACCTCGATTGTAAACCTCAGTGCTTCCCATTGTTTCCCTACAACACATATAAGGTAGTTAGTCATCAGGTTAAGTAAGGGTTCGCATGCTATTAGTAAAATATGTTGATGAAAAATAAGCACATTGCATATTCATCAAAGTGATTCAAGCCACATGGAAAACCCATTTATCCAAACCAAGCATGATTAAGAAATAGCAAATATAGCACTTGTATATGTTTCTCGTGTATTAAATGCATGACAATTGGACATAGAATTGCAGAATTGAACCAAGCAGTTAACTAAACACCACAACAAGTGAACCAAAAATTAACTGAGGACCACATTGCACAATATCACATACTCCTAATAGAAGATCAGACAGTTAACAAAACCAAGCATGCTTAATAACTTGGAAATCTAGCAATTGTATTTGTTTCTCATGTATTTAGTACAGCCAAATTCAATTTATTCCTCACATGGTATACAATAACAGAATGCAGCCACAACAATTGAACATCGCATTGCAGAATTGAACCAAACAAAATAGTTAACTAAACACCACAACAAACAGTGGCAAATCTAGCATGACATTGAAGGGTAGGCTTAAACAAAAAGTTCCTAAGTCTAATTAGCAAATGTGTTGCAATTATTGCATGTAAAGCATCAGAATATACTTGTAAAGTGGTATGTTTAGCTTAAATAGGATTTTGGAGGGTAGGCTTAAGCCTATTGAAGCCTCCCTAGTGGAATCACCACTGACAACAAATGAACCAAACGTTAACTGAGCATCACATTACACAATATAGCATACTCCTAATAGAAGATCAGATAGTTAACTAAACCAAGCATGCTTAACAACTTGGAAATATAGCAATTGTATTTGTTTCTCGTATTACATAGTACAAGCAAATTCAATTTATTTCTCACATGGTATACAATAACAGAATGCACCCACAACAATTGAATATAGCATTGCAGAATTGAACCAAACAGCCAACTGCCTCGCATCGTCGGCGCACGAGGCGTCGATAGTGGCCTCGACGGTGTGGTGCTCCTCCAAGATCTGGGGGTCGACATGAATGACAACCATCGCGAACTCATCTGTGCGTGTGGCCGCGATTTTCTTCTCTGCTGCCAAATGCTCCTTGAGATCTAGGCTATACTACGTGCACCGTGGCTTAGGGCAGCGCTTATTTGGTGGAGGGGTCGGTGATTTGGATGGAAGGTGTCGCGCCGGTGGTCGGGGCATGTGGGATGTGGAAGGAGGAGGAGGATGGGGCTCGGGTGTGGAATACCTACCTGGATAGGCGAGGCCGAGCAGCGTGAAGGAGGGTCACTGGCGAGGAGGCGGCGATGCAAGCAAGGAGTGAAGGTTTCAACTTGGAAAGGAAGGCGGAAACAGGGGAAATGAGGCTTTTGGCAAGGGGGAGGGGCGGGGAGGTAGATATTTCCTCGGAAGCCGAAATTTTGGAATCACTTTAGCGAAAAAACTGGCGCGCAAAGTGTCATCAGACACGGTCCCTTATTCAGAACTGTGTATGATATGTGAACATCACAAACAATTCAGATAGCTTAACCCGTGTGTGATGAGTTTGAGCGTCAAAAATTTTAGTTCGAATTTCCCTGGTTACAGTGGTCATCTACGTCGTTGCATAATTTGGGTACACAAAGGAGACTACAGCACACCCACACTTCTTAATCGACCAAGTTCAACAATTAAATAGAGCTAGCTGAGCTAAACATTACTCTAACAAATTAAAGACTGGCGCTCTTAATTAAACAAATCAAAGAGTACTACTTCGGCTAGTGCTCATCGATCTCCGCCGCCGCCTCCAAGTCCAGCTCGCTCCCGATGGTCTCCTGGGGAAGGGCTCCATGGCATCAATTGCACCATACTCGACAAGCATCTCGCCATCCGCATCGGGCTCCGTCATGGCAAGGTATGCCTCTTAGGACGGCTGCTTGAACTCTCTCGGTGATTTCCAACTCTTCAGCCATGGGTTGCCGACCATTATCGGAGAAGCTTCGTTCAATTTGTGCAGTGACCACCGCGAGCTGGGCATGGACGGCCTCGACATGGTGGTGGGTGGCCTCCATCAGGGCTAAGGCCGCCGCTATGGAACGAACAGCTGTTGTGCCGCTCTCGTCAGTTGCTATCCCTGAGGCATATGTTGTTGACGCCGCCTGAGAAGCAACAGCGGCTGTTTGGGCTGCCTTGGCCACCCGGACGCAGATTGCGGTCACCCTCACGAAGCTTATCAGCATGCTTCTGGCGGCTGCGGCCGCGCTCTCACCGGAGTTGCCCTCACGACGCGGGTCCACGTCCCCATCTTTCACCAGCGACGAATGAACAACGAAATGATATTTGAGGAGCGTGCTAGTGTGCTTGACTCTCCGATGGTGCTCCAAGATATTTTGTGTTGCATCTCACACGGTTGGTGATAAGAAACTGTGTGTGATCTACTTGATTTTTCGTCTTGATTTGAATTACGTAATGGGGTCACAACTGCAAAGATGATTTTTGAATTGCTAGAACTATTATGTGAAGTGAACATGCAACTATAGGTGTGTCGTCAAAAAATTGGAATTATTCAGGGTTCGTTTGGACATTTTTATACATTAACTAGGTTTTGTAGGCATTTCAGGTGCATAATTCAAATTTGAACTACATGCACATGCTCTAGTGCATATAAACGGGTTGAAAAAGCAAATATGTGTCCTTGGTTGCATGCTTAGGTCCCATGCAAGAAATGGGAATGAATGTCATACACCCTGCCACCGTCACTCGGGCCCAAACATTGAGATACCTGGTTTTTAAATTCTAGTAAATCCAAAATTCGTCTGAAATTCATGAAACTTGGCATGCTATCATGGAACGACATCAACATGTCGTGGTAACATTTTTGTCCCATTTGGGGCAGGTTTGGGTATAACCTTCTCCCAAATGAGAGCTTCTCACAACAGGCGTGATGGTTTCGGTAGGGAACGTGCCACCTTTGGGGACGAAACGATATCTGATGCCTCTTATTGCTTTAAAAAATTTATACTGTCAAAATAGAACAACAGGAGTGTTGTGTTTAATTTTGGAATTTTTCAGGGTTCATTTGGACATTTTTATACATTAATAGGGTTTTCCAAGCATTTTATGTGCATAATTCAAATTTGAACTACATGCACATGCTCAAGTGCATATAAATTGTTTGAAAAATCAAATTGGTGTCCTTCGGTGCATGCTTAGGCCCCATGCAAGAAATGGGAATGAATTTCAAACACCCTGCCACCGTCACTCGGCCGCAAACATTGAGATACTTGGTTTTAAAATTCTAGTAAATCCAAAACTTTTCTGAAATTCATGAAACTTGGCATGCTATCATGGAGCGCCTTCAACATGCCATGGTAAAAAAATTGTCCCATTTGGGGCAGGTTTGGGTATAAGCTTCTTAGAATCGAGAGCTTCTCACAACAAGCGTGATGGTTTCGGTAGGGAACGTGCCACCTTTGGGGACGAAATGATATTCGTTGGCCCTTATTGCTTTCAAAAAATTTCTAGTGTCAACATAGAAGAACAGGAGTGTTGTGTTTAATTTTGGAATTTTTCGGGGTTCATTTGGACATTTTTATACATTGGCTGGGTTTTCCAGGCATTTCAGGTGCATAATTTAAAATTGAACTACGTGCACATGCTCAAGTGCATATAAATTGGTTGAAAAATCAAATTTGTGTCCTTCGGTGCATGCTTAGGTCCCATGCAAGAAATGGAAATGAATTTCAAACACCCTGCCACCGTCACTTGACCGCAAACATAGAGATACTTGGTTTTTAAATTCTAGTAAATCCAAAACTCGTCTGAAATTCATGAAACTTGGCATGCTATCATGGAGCGCCATCAACATGCCATGGTAAAAAAATTGTCCCATTTGGGGCAGGTTTGGGTATAAGCTTCTCACAGACCAGAGTTTCCCACAACAAGCATGATGGTTCGGTAGGGAACGTGCCACCTTTGGGGACGAAACAATATCCGTTGCCTCTTATTGCTTTCAAAATTTTTCTAGTGCCAACATAGAACAACATGAGTGTCGTGTTTAATTTTGGAATTTTTTGGGGTTCGTTTGGATGTTTATACATTAACTGGGTTTTCCAGACATTTCAGGTGCATAATTCAAATTTGAACTAGATGGACATGCTCCAGTGCATATAAACTGGTTGAAAAATCAAAGACGTGTCCTTGGTTGCATGATTAGGTCCCATGCAAGAAATGGGAATGAATTTCAAACACCCTGCCACCGTCACTTGGCCGCAAACATTGAGATACTTGGTTTTTAAATTCTAGTAAATCCAAAACACGTCTGAAATTCATGAAACTTGGCATGCTATCATGGAGCGGCATCAACATGCCATGGTAAAAAAATTATCCCATTTGGGGCAGGTTTGGGTATAAGCTTCTCATAAACCAGAGCTTCTCACAACAAGCGTGATGGTCTCGGTAGGGAACGTGCCACCTTTGGGGACAAAACGATATCCGTTGCCTCTTATTGCTTTAAAAACTTTTCTAGTGTCAGCATAGAACAACAGGGGTGTTGTGTTTAATTTTGGAAATTTGCGGGGTTAGTTTGGACATTTTTATACATTAACTGGGTTTTCTAGGCATTTCAGATGCATAATTCCAATTTGAAGTACATGCACATGCTCCAGTGCATATAACCTGGTTGAAAAATCAAATTTCTGTCCTTGGTTGCATGCTTATTAGGTCCCATGCAAGAAATGGGAAAGAATTTCAAACACCCTGCCACCGTCACTCGGCCGCAAACATTGAGATACTTGGTTTTTAAATTCTAGTAAATCCAAAAGTCGTCTGAAATTCATGAAACTTGGCATGCTATTATGGAGCGGCATCAACATGCCGTTGTAGAAATTTGTCCCATTTGGAGCAGATTTGGGCATATGCTTCTCACAAACTAGAGCTTCTCACAACAAACGCGATGGTTTCGGTAGGGAACGTGCCACCTTTGGGGATGAAATGATATCCATTGCCTCTTATTGGTCTCAAAAATTTTCTAGTGTCAACATAAAGCAACACGAGTGTTGTGTTTAATTTTGGAATATTTCGGGGTTTGTTTGGACATTTTTATACATTAACTGGGTTTTCTATTCATTTTGTGTACATAATTCAAATTGGAACTACTTGCACATGCTCCTGTGCATATAAACTGTTGAAAAATCAAATATGTGTCCTTGCTTGCATGCTTAGGTCCCTTGCAAGAAATGGTAATGAATTTCAAACACCCTGCCACCGTCACTCAGCCGCAAACATTGAGATACTTGGTTTTCAAATTCTAGAAAATACAAAACTCGTCTAAAATTCATGAAACTTGGCATGCTATCATGGAGCGGCATCGACATGTCATGGTAAAATTTTTGTCCCATTTGGGGTAGGTTTGGGTATAAGCTTCTCACAAACCAGAGCTTCTCACAACAAGCATGATGGTTTCGGTAGGGAACGTGCCACCTTTGTTTTTAAATTCTAGTAAATCCAAAACACGTCTGAAATTCATGAAACTTGGCATGCTATAATGGAATGGCACCCGACATGCTGTGGTATTTTTCGTGTCCATTTTGAGAGAAGGCGCACTCGAATAACAGCCAACAAAGGCATTTCGAAACAAATAGCTGCCACTATAACATCTCAAACGTTTTGTATAATTTAAAATGTGTGCGTTCTATTAACCATTCACGTGATGCCATGCCTCACTCTTTTAATGGCTAGGAGGTGCTGTGCGGACAGGTTCTTGAGTTCTTGACTAAACGGGAGGCGTGCAAGCTATACTCCAATGTGGAGGCTCACCGGGAAGGGTGTGAGCTGTACACCATGCAGGCTCACTGGGAAGTGAGCCGTTTGACTTGCATGGTCGCCTGCCTTTCTCACATCCTCTCCATGAATGGTGCCCAAGCCGTAGTTTAATACGGTTTTTAAATATAAAACACTCATCGCAAATGTTTTAGTTAGAACACTAGTATGCAAAACCGACAACTTCCCCATGAAGCCGAGGGAAAATGTGCCTTGTAGGATTTGTGCAGCTCTTGATCGCAAATGTTTTAGTTAGAACACCCGTATGCAAACCGACAGCTTCCCCAGGAAGCCATGATAAATGTGCCGAGTAGGATTTTTGAAGCTCTTAATCGCAAAAGTTTTATATAGAACACCCGTATGCAAAGTGAGAGCTATGGTCTTCCCCCTTAAGTCGAGGGAAAATTCGCAGCGTAGGATTTGTGCATCCCTTCAACGCAAATGGTTGTTTTGGATGACCCGTGTTCAACCACGTACAAACAATTTGGTAAATTTTGCATCTGTCATATTGGGTATGTTGCCATTTGTCAAACTGGAAAGGTTGACATTTGTTGATCTAGTAACATCGCCATTTGTCAATCCTTGTAACACTGCGTTTTGTCAAAATATGCAGCTAAAATCACTAGCTCTGTCTAACTTTTGCAACTAAAATTCAGTAATTAAGCATAGATTTCATTCATAGATTAAGTAGTCCTTCTTAATTTATACAAACAGTTCAACTCGATAGCTGAACTGACCAAACTTTTCCTCAATTGTTGCCAACCACGTGCTAAAATAGCTAGTTCAACTATATATACTAGCTAATTTTAAGTACGTTGTACAGTTCCACCACACATCTATAGTCAAATGAACTGAACAAAATAGCCCCTAAATACTACTACTATGGAGGAGCTTTGTGCTACTTCCGGTAGCCTCTCCTCTGCCGAGTGCGCTCAGTAAGAGGCAGAGGAGGAGGAGGAGCCTACCGATGAGCTGGACAAATGCAATACGGTGTGTGTTGCTGCTGCACGTTCAGCAACGCTCGCCAGCTTGAACGCCCACTACCGCTCCAGACCATCCCTCTCGAAGCGGGTGGACTGCTTGTAGATCTCCTTATTCCACGCCTCTGCGTCGGTGTGTGATGTGGCCATGGCTGCGGTAAGGCTCTTTGCGTGCTCGACGAGGCACTCCTCCTCCCACAGGAACTCGATGTAGCGCGCAAGGTAGCTGACGCATGTGCGGGCCTCCACCTCCGCCTCCCTCCTTCGGGCGGTGGTGGCAGAGCGCGTGATGATCTCGGCAGTCGAGGGTGGGCTGGCGGACACGATGGCCACCTCCTTCCTTTGGGCCGCGGTGGTGGAGCGGGTGATGGCCGACAGTGGGGTGGCGACCACGACGGCCACCTCCCAACTTCGGGCCGCGGCGACGGAGCGAGCGATGGCCCTGGCTTTCGACGGTGGTGTGATGGCAACGGCGGGCAACAGCTGCCGATGGGCAGCGGCGGCAGAGCGTGTGGTGGTTGTTCCACGCACACCCAACACAAACGCCATGCGCACTACACTACGCCGGGGACTGAGCCGCCGCCGTGGTGTAGCCTCCCAGCTGGAGCTATCCTCTGATGACGGCGGAGTGGCTGAGCGACGATGACGGACAGCTACCATTGGCGATTGTGCGAGAAGCAGACGAGATAAGCTACATGGAGGGACGGTAAAATGCAACGCAGGACTCACCGGTCGTGAGGGTTTATATAGCAGGCCGATAAAGCATTGGGATTTTGGGGGATTTCACTGAGTCGGGCGGGAAGCTTGCGCGGGAACCTGCAAGGTTGCATGGGAACATGCTCACCGACGATTCATTGGCGCCACTTCGAGCCACCGCTTGGCCAAAAGAACACCCTCGCGCACTGCGCAAGCTTGCGCTGTAAGCCGTCTGCGGCAGCGAGGTGAGAAGACATGCGAGAGGAGGACGAAAGGACACATACACATACGGTTAATACAAAAAAAAATTTGCGATTTAATTACCTACTATACCCCCGTCTTGGTTTATAAGTAGTATTTAACTAATAAAATACGAATGCATGTCGCCAAATATTATATCGTTGGATTCGTATTTTAACATAGTTTCCAGTTATACAATTTTTGTAACATGCATTAACAATTTTTTTGGAATATACCAGCAAGCGTATGCCTGCAACACACACGGCTTATTCCATCACAAACAACTCGGCTGGATCAACTGTATGCCACGTATCGCACACGGAACTCTAATCTGATACGTGCTTGATGTCTCCCTCATCGCTCGCACAGTTCATCTTATTTGCCACATATCACTATGTCAGCCTCTGCTCGCGTCCCTCGGCAAGCTCTGCTCGTAGTTTGGCTCCACAGTGCACCATGCTTGTCGTTAGGTGCCGTGGCACACTCTACTCGCGTCCATTGGCGCGCTTTGCTCACGTCCGTCGGTGCGCTCGGCTTGTGGACAACTTTTCCTTGCGTGTTCAACTACTATATGCATATATATATATATGGTTGCTCGTCGTTGAGGCGACTATGGAGCGCTCTGCTCGCATCCCTCCGTGCGCGCTCTGCCAGCGGTTGGGCGTGCGCACGATCACGTCGGGGGGGCCATATGCATGCGGTTGCGCCGCGCGCATTGCCACAAGATGCAGTTACGTGCAGCATGATGGAGTTACGCGCTGCAAATTATAACTGCCATCAGGGCATGCCGATATTCCTGGCCGTCCGGCTTCCCCTTTAATTCCCGCGGCCATTATAACCTTAGTCTCTTCAACCTTTGGATCATGCCCCACGACACAACAAGCACACCCACGATGACACATAGAGAGGGGATGTCTAGTGGCGCTCCAATGGAGTTAGGCGAGCATAGAGTGGAGACCCACATGAGGGAGACGGATCTCTCGGTGGTGTACACCATTGACCCGGCCATGGTAGACGACTACATCAACAGTGTTGAGCAGTTGCTTGCTCCAGACAAGTACAAGGTGGTCGGCATTGACCTCCAGTACACCGCCGGTCGTCCCGGCATAGATCAGAAGGTTGCCATCACCCATTTATGCATGTGCCATCATGTCCTCATCTACCACTACTGCATGGCCACAGAGCCTTGCGACCGTTTCAAGAGGTTTGTCAACAACACCGACTACAAGTTCGCCATAGTGGAAACCACCAATGATGTAAAAGCGCTTAGTGTTACGGGCTGGTCCTGCAAGAACCTTGTCGAAACCCGTGACCACTACAGGGTGTAGGGCATCACGAAGAAGGACTCCCTGTTCGAACTCGCCTTGGCCATCATCGACCCCTACTAGGAAAAGATGAAGTAGGACGCCCAGAGAACAAGTCCCCTATCTTGGCAGAGGGCTTGGATGCGGCAACTGGATGAACCTCGCCCCAGGTTCGCGGCCGAGAGCATGTACACATGCTACGAGATGCACGGGCGGATCGTTGACATGAGGAAGTGCCTCATTACCCAAATCGACGAGCCCGGATCAAGCCACAAGCAGAGCAAGCGTCACAAGAAGTAGATGATGATCAGATGATCGTTTATGCTAGTTAATCATGCATGTATATAGTTTACTTTATTAGTGTGTGGAAATGTCATGTGTGTAGTAGCCACCTATGTAATTATGCATGTAATAGTTTACTTTGGTGTGTGCAAATGCCATGGTTGTAGTAGCCACCGATGTTAGTGGATGTTTAATTTGGTTATGCAACCATGTCCTTATAAGTGTGTGTGTGTGTGTGTGTGTGTGTGTGTGTGTGTGTGTGTGTGTTGTTCTGTATGCAATCCCATCGCACAACACACACGTCTTATTTATTATCGGTCTTCGCACAAATTTCCGATTACAGACTTGTTTGCCGCGTATCACACACATCTTGTTATATTGAACTATTTATGTTCTCTTGTCTCAACGCAAATAGTTCATCCGAGTGAACCACATGTCGTATATCGCACACACCTTGATCTGGCTGACCGTTTCTTTTGTGTTGCCTAATCACAAACAGTTCATCCGAGTGAACTGTATGCTGTATATCGCACACGCCTTCATCTGGTTGCCCGTTTATTTTGTTCCGCCTCATTGCAAACAGTTCATTGAACTGAACCGTATGCCCTGCGTTGCACACGCAACTAAAATCTGAACCGTGTTTGATGCATCCTCCATCGCAAACATTTTGCACCTTTTTGACAGTTCTTTTACACCATCGTTTGCGATTATTGCATCACACACAGTTTCGTCGAAGGGTCTCTGATTGTAGTGTCGCGTTAGCAGTATCCTGCAGTAGTGCATCCAAAAGTAAGAGGGTGATTGCAGAACCTGAAGAAGTACAAGCGAAGTCCTTGAAAAAGGTGGTGCTACCGGATAAATCACATAGCACCCGACGTATATTGGCGATAGAACAAGCGCCGCAAAACCTAGGATATCGTAACTATGCTGGTCGATGCTTTGCTCTTGTGAGTACCTATTGTCCTATCGATGTCCTTACATTCATACTTTGTGGATTATGTGACATCATTGTGCATTATAGCTTGCTTATTGATGTCTACTACACAACCTTCTTCTTGTAAACGTTGTTGGGCCTCCAACTGCAGAGGTTTGTAGGACAGTAGCAAATTACCCTCAACTGGATGACCTAAGGTTTATCAATCCGTAGGAGGCGTAGGATGAAGATGGTCTCTCTCAAGCAACCCTGCAACCAAATAACAAAGAGTCTCTTGTGTCCCCAACACACCCAATACAATGGTAAATTGTATAGGTGCACTAGTTCGGCGAAGATATGGTGATACAAGTGGTATATGGATGGTAGACAAAGGTTTTTGTAATCTGAAAATATAAAAACAGCAAGGTAACTAATGATAAAAGTGAGCACAAACGGTATTGCAATGCGTTGAAACAAGGCCTAGGGTTCATACTTTCGCTATTGCAAGTTCTCTCAAAAATAATAACATAATTGGATCACATAACTATCCCTCAACATGCAACAAAGAGTCACTCTGAAGTCACTAATAGCGGAGAACAAACGAAGAGATTATGGTAGGGTACCAAACCACCTCAAAGTTATTCTTTCCAACTAATCGGTTGGGCTATTCCTATAAGTGTCACAAACAGCCCTAGAGTTCATACTAGAATAACACCTTAAGACACAAATCAACCAAAACCCTAATGTCACCTAGGTACTCCAATGTCACCTCAAGTATCCGTGGGTATGATTATACGATATGCATCACACAATCTCAGATTCATCTATTCAACCAACACATAGAACCTCAAAGAGTGCCCCAAAGTTTCTATCGGAGAATCATGACGAAAACGTGTGCCAACCCCTATGCATAGGTTCATGGGTGGAACCCGCAAGTTGATCACCAAAACATACATCAAGTGAATCACGTGATATCCCATTGTCACCACAGATACGCACGGCAAGACATACATCAAGTGTTCTCAAATCTTTAAAGACTCAATCCGATAAGATAACTTCAAAGGGAAAACTCAATCCATTACAAGAGAGTAGAGGGGGAGAAACATCATAAGATCCAACTATAATAGCAAAGCTCGCGATACATCAAGATCGTATCACCTCAAGAACACGAGAGAGAGAGATCAAACACATAGCTACTGGTACATACCCTCAGCCCCGAGGGAGAACTACTCCATCCTCGTCATGGAAAGCACCGAGATGATCAACATGGCCACCGGAGAAGGATTCCCCCTCCGGCAGGGTGCCGAAACGGGTCTAGATTGGTTTTTGGTGGCTATGGAGGCTTCTGGCGGTGGAACTCCTGATCTATTGTGCTCCCCGATTGTTTTAGGGTATATGGATATATATAGGAGGAAGAAGTACGTCAAGGGAGCCACGAGGGGCCCACGAGGGTGGAGGGCACACCCAGGGGGTGGGCGTGCCCCCCTACCTCGTGGCTTCCTCGAAGCTTCCTTGACGTGGACTCCAAGTCTCCCGGGTTGCTTTCCTTCCAAAAATAAGTACCGTGAAGTTTCAGGTCAATTGGACTCCGTTTGATTTTCCTTTTCTGCGATACTCTAAAACAAGGAAAAAACAGAAACTGGCACTGAGCTCTGGGTTAATAGGTTAGTCCCAAAAATCATATAAAATAGCATTTAAATGCATATAAAACATCCAAGGTTGATAATATAATAGCATGGAACAATCAAAAATTATAGATACGTTGGAGACGTATCAGCATCCCCAAGCTTAATTCCTGCTCATCCTCGAGTAGGTAAATGATAAAAACAGTATTTTTTATGTGGAATGCTACCTAACATATTCATCATGTATTTCTCTTTATTGTAGCAAGAATATTCAGATCCATAAAATTCAAGATAAAAGTTCATATTGACATAAAAATAATAATACTTCAAGCATACTAACTAAGCAATCATGTCTTCTCAAAATAACATGGCCAAAGAAAGTTCATCCCTACAAAATCATATAGTTTAGTCATACTCCATTTTCGTCACACAATAATGCTCTCATCATGCACAACCCCGATGACAAGCCAAGCAATTGTTTCATACTTTAGTAATCTCAAACTTTATAAACCTACACGCAATACATGAGCACGAGCAATGGATATAGCACTACGGGTGGAATAGAATATGATGATGGGGGTTATGTGGAGAAGACAAAAAGGAGAAAGTCTCACATCAACGAGGATAATCAATGAGCTATGGAGATGCCCATCAATTGATGTCAATGCAAGGATTAGGGATTGCCATGCAACGGATGCACTAGAGCTATAAATGTATGAAAGCTCAGCAAAGGAAACTAAGTGGGTGTGCGTCCAACTTGCTTGCTCACGAAGACCTAGGGCACTTGAGGAGGCCCATTGTTGGAATATACAAGCCAAGTTCTATAATGAAAAATTTCCCACTAGTATATGAAAGTGACAAAACAAGAGACTCTCTATCATGAAGATCATGGTGCTACTTTGAAGCACAAGTGTGGTAAAAGGATAGTAGCATTGTCCCTTTTTATTTTTTATTTTTATTTTTTTATTTGGCCCCCTTTTTTGGCCTTTCTTTTTTTCTTTTTTTGGAACAATGCTCTATTAATGATGATCATCACACTTATATTTATTTACAACTCAATGATTACAACTCGATACTAGAACAAAGTATGACTCTATATGAATGCCTCCGGCGGTGTACCGGGATATGCAATGAATCAAGACTGACATGTATGAAAGAATTATGAATGATGGCTTTGCCACAAATACTATGTCAACTACAATATCATGCTAAGCAATATGACAATGATGAACGTGTCATTATAAACGGAATGGTGGAAAGTTGCATGGCAATATATCTCGGAATGGCTATGGAAATGCCATAATAGGTAGGTATGGTGGCTGTTTTGAGGAAGTTATAAGGAGGTTTATGTGTGAAAGAGAGTATTGTATCACAGGGTTTGGATGCACCAGCAAAGTTTGCACCAACTCTCAATGTGAGAAAGGGCAATGCATGGTACCGAAGAGGCTAGCAATGATGGAAGGGTGAGAGTGCGTATAATCCATGGACTCAACATTAGTCATAAAGAACTCACATACTTATTGCGAAAATCTACAAGTCATCAAAAACCAAGCATTACGTGCATGCTCCTAGGGGGATAGATTGGTAGGAAAAGACCATCGCTCGTCCCCGACCGCCACTCATAAGGAGGACAATCAAATAACACCTCATGTTTCAAATTTGTTACACAATGTTTACCATACGTGCATGCCACGGGACTTGCAAACTTCAACACAAGAATTTATCAAATTCACAACTACTCAACTAGCATAACTTTGATATCACTACCTCTATATCTCAAAACAATCATCAAGCATCAAACTTCTCTTAGTATTCAATGCACTTTATATGAAAGTTTTTATTATATCCCTCTTGGATGCCCATCATATTAGGACTAGTTTCATAACCAAAGCAAACTACCATGATGTTCTAAAGACTGTCAAAATAATATAAGTGAAGCATGAGAGATCAATTATTTCTTCAAAATAAAACCACCAGCGTGCTCTAAAAAGATATAAATGAAGCACTAGATCAAATGACAAACTACTCCGAAAGATATAAGTGAAGATCAATGAGTAGTAGAACAATTATGCAGCTATATGAAGACTCTCTAACATTTAATAATTTCAGATCTTGGTATTTTATTCAAACAGGAAGCAAAACAAAATAAAATAAAATGACGCTCCAAGCAAAACACATATCATGTGGCGAATTAAAATATAGCTCCAAGTAAAGTTATCGATGAACGAAGATGAAAGAGGGGATGCCTTCCGGGGCATCCCCAAGCTTAGGATCTTGGTTCTCCTCGAATATTATCTTGGGGTGACTTGGGAATCCCCAAGCTTATGCTCTTGCCACTCCTTATTCCATAGTTCATCGAATCTTTACCCAAAACTTGAAAACTTCACAACACAAAACTTAACAGAAAACTCGTGTGCTCCGTTAGCGAAAGAAAACAAAATACCACTTCAAGGTACTGTAATTAACTAATTCTTTATTTATATTGGTGTAATATCTACTTTATTCCAACTTCTCTATGGTTCATACCCTCCGATACTACTCATAGATTCATCAAAATAAGCAAACAACAATGTGAAAACAGAATCTGTCAAAAACAGAACAGTCTGTAGTAATCTGGACGAAACGTATATTTCTGGAACCCCAAAAATTCTAAAATAAATTTATGTACCTGAGGAATTTATCTATTAATAATCTGAAAAAATAATTAACTAAATATAACTCTCCAAATAAAAATGGCAGCAATTCTCGTGAGCGCTAATGTTTCTGTTTTTTACAGCATGATCGCAAAGACTTCACCCAAGTCTTCCCAAAGGTTCTACTTGGAACAAACACTAATTAAAACATAAAAGCAGATATAAACAGAGTCTAGATGAATTATTTATTACTAAACAGGAGGAAAAAGCAAGCAACAAAAATAAAGTTGGGTTGCCTCCCAACAAGCACTATCGTTTAACGCCCCTAGCTAGGCATGATGATTTCAATGATGCTCACATAAAAGATAAGAATTGAAATATAAAGAGAGCATCATGAAGAATATGACTAGCACATTTAAGTCTAACCCACTTCCTATGCGTAGGGATTTTGTGAGCAAACAACTTATGGGAACAATAATCAACTAGCATAGGAAGGAAAAACAAGCATAACTTCAAAACTTTAAGCACATAGAGAGGAAACTTGATATTATTGCAATTCCTACAAGAATATATTCCTCCCTCATAATAATTTTCAGTAGAATCATGAATGAATTCAAAAATATAACCATCACCTAAAGCATTTTTTTCATGATCTACAAACATAAAAAATTTATTACTCTCCACGTAATCAAAATTCTTCTCATTCGGAATAGTGGGAGTATCATAAGAGACTGGAATACTATAAACTGTTTCCACATTAAAAGAGTAATGTTCAGAAAAGGAGTAATCATAATCATGACAAGTTTTATAAATATAATCATCACTACTTTTTATAGCATAAGTGTCATCACAATAATTATCATAAGTAGCAACTTTGTTCTCATCATAATCATTTGAAACCTCTTCCAAGATAGTGGAATCATTACTAAATAAAGTCATGACCTCTCCAAATCCACTTGCATAATTATCACAATAACATTCAACATCCGCCAAAATAGTGGGGTCATTACTTCCTAAAGTTGACACTCTTCCAAACCCACTTTCATCAATACAATCATCATAAGTAGGAGGCATGCTATCATCATAATAAATTTGAATATCAAAACTTGGGAGACTACAAATATCATCTTCATTAAACATAGCTTCCCCAAGCTTGGGACTAACATTAATTGCAGAAAATATATTCTCAAAAACATCATCTTCATCAAACATAGCATCCCCAAGCTTGGGCCTTTTCATATCATATGCATAATCACTCTCATCATTAATAGTATGGATAGCACCAATAGTATAGCAATTATCATATTCTTCCAAGCAAGTGCCAAAAAGATTTTCAAGATCATAAGAAGTATCATTATCTTCCACAATTATATTTCATGAGGCACAACAGTAATAGGAGCAGCATTATTTGGGAGAGATATCTTTTTATCTCTCTTCCTTTTTCTTTTCTTCTTCTTCACCACATCATGTGTGGGTTCAATCCTCTTTTTGGAGCTCCTTATTAATGAGATTGGTTGAATAGGAGGCTCCTCCTCGTTACCTGATTCATCATAAGAAATAATAGGAGGGTATTGGGAAGTCTGTTCCCTTCCATTAGTATTCTCTTCACCTTCTATTTCTTTTCTTTTCTTTATGTACTTGGCAATATAAGGATTTTCAATACAATTCACCGCACAATACATATAAATTTCCTCTAGATCAAAGCCAAGAAGTTTATCACGAGCAAATACTGGAAGATAGTTAGTTATAAGTTTCATTTCTTTGTTACCCATAAGCAAACTAAGTTCATTATGATGTGCAAGAGAAATCAAGTCATCACAATTTTTGGAAACGATTAGATCATGAAAGAATTTGCATCGGATGGTTAAATGACCACGTTCATTGCAAAGCCCACAAGTATGGCTAAGAAAATTTAAATCTTCAGCACAAACATCTAGCCTTTCTTGCAACAATTTAGTTTCTAAGTACTTATGCCTCTTGCAAAATCTATCTTCCCTAATTGGTGTGTACTTGCAAACCCAATGCACTCGACAAAAATTGACATGTTTGTAGGACACATTTTCATCATAACTAGTGCAATCATCATTAGTACTATGGATATTCAAGGATTTCATACTAACAACATTGCAATCATGCTCATCATTCAAAGATTTAGTGCCAAACATTTTAATGCATTCTTCTTCTAACACTTTGGCACAATTTTCCTTTCCATCATACTCATGAAAGATATTAAAAAGATGAAGCGTACGAGGCATACTTAATTCCATTTTTTGTAATTTTCTTTTAGAAACTAAACTAGTGATAAAACAAGAAACTAAAAGACTCGATTGTAAGATCTAAATATATACCTTCAAGCACTCACCTCCCCGGCAACGGCGTCAGAAAAGAGCTTGATGTCTACTACACAACCTTCTTCTTGTAGACGTTGTTGGGCCTCCAAGTGCAGAGGTTTGTAGGACAGTAGCAAATTTCCCTCAAGTGGATGACCTAAGGTTTATCAATCCGTAGGAGGCGTAGGATGAAGATGGTCTCGCTCAAGTAACCCTGCAACGAAATGACAAAGAGTCTCTTGTGTCCCCAACACACCCAATACAATGGTAAATTGTATAGGTGCACTAGTTCAGCGAAGATATGGTGATACAAGTGGTATATGGATGGTAGATAAAGGTTTTTGTAATCTGAAAATATAAAAACAGCAAGGTAACTAATGATAAAAGTGAGCACAAACGGTATTGAAATGCGTTGAAACAAGGCCTAGGGTTCATACTTCTAGTGCAAGTTCTCTCAAAAATAATATAATAATTGGATCACATAACTATCCCTCAACATGCAACAAAGAGTCACTCCAAAGTCACTAATAGCGGAGAACAAACGAAGAGATTATGTTAGGGTACGAAACCACCTCAAAGTTATTCTTTCCAATCAATCCGTTGGGCTATTCCTATAAGTGTCACAAACAGCCCTAGAGTTCGTACTAGAATAACACCTTAAGACACAAATCAACCCAAACCCTAATGTCACCTAGATACTCCAATGTCACCTCAAGTATCTGTGGGTATGATTATACAATATGCATCACACAATCTCAGATTCATCTATTCAACCAACACATAGAACCTCAAAGAGTGCCCAAACGTTTCTACAGAGAATAATGAAGAAAACGTGTGCCAACCCCTATCCATAGGTTCATGGGCGGAACCCGCAAGTTGATCACCAAAGCATACATCAAGTGAATCACGTGATATCCCATTGTCACCACAGATACGCATGGCAAGACATACATCAAGTGTTCTAAAATCTTTAAAGACTCAATCCGATAAGGTAACTTCAAAGGGAAAACTCAATCCATTACAAGTGGCTACGGAGGCTTCTGGCGGCGGAACTCCCGATCTATTGTGCTCCCCGATCGTTTTAGGGTATATGGATATATATATATACATATATATATTGGAGGAAGAACTACGTTAGGGGAGCCACGAGGGGCCCACGAGGGTGGAGGGTGTGCCCAGGGGGGTGGGCGCCCCCCCCTACCTCGTGGCTTCCTCAAAGCTTCCTTGACGTGGACTCCAAGTCTCCCGGGTTGCTTTCCTTCCAAAAATAAGTTCCGTGAAGTTTCAGGTCAATTGGACTCCGTTTGATTTTCCTTTTCTGTGATACTCTAAAACATGGAAAAAGCAGAAACTGGCACTGGGCTCTGGGTTAATAGGTTAGTCCCAAAAATCATATAAAATAGCATATAAATGCATATAAAACATCCAACGTTGATAATATAATAGCATGGAACAATAAAAAATTATAGATACATTGGAGACGTATCACTTATCCACTGTTCGCTCCAAATTATCAGATCTATATTAATGCTTAAATTAATGTAGAATAAACCCAATGCTTATGAAGAAATTTAGTTCTGCATTGTTCTTGTAAGTATCTGCTGTCCTTCATCATTGTACTTATATTTGTCAGCTAGTTCTTCATGTACACTTTGCAGCTTATTTTCCCTTGTCCTCCATTTTTCTACACATCAGATCTACGTTTACGCTTGCCAAAATATTGAATAAAACCAATGTTACTGAAGAAGTTTAGCTCCGCATTGTTCTTGTTAGTGCCTTCTGCCTGTATGCTGTATTTACATTTGTACTGTGCATCTTATGTTAAATAATCGCCATTTGTTCCTATATTTTCACATCTATATTTACTCTTAACAAAATGTAGAATAAAGGCAATACTCTTGAAGAAGAGTGTGCGGTAAACCTCTTGAATTGCCCCCCCCATCAATATGGAAAAGGCCTTTATAGAGCCTGTCTTCACTACTAATGTAAGTTTGTCCTCCGCGAGCCTTCAAACATTGTTGTGTATATTTGGATAGCTAGGAGTGCAAATGCTGTTTATTTTTGTCGTCTGCATCAAATTGCTTGTTCAAAGTTTATAAAGTAGAAGTACATAAACATAAGTGTGTCCTTCTCAATTTCAGTCTTTAGTTGTACAATCTAGTTCCTTATTCGTACCATGTAAATTAAACTAAACATAGCAAGTTATCTTCTTTAGCACTATGTGTATGCTTGTGTTCTTGATCTGTAATCCAGTGGTGTGGTGAGACTACCAACAACAGCACAATATCATATCCTGCTATGTCTCAACTATGAACAATGCCATACTATATTGATGTTACTTAAATCGTTTTCTCTTTATTTACCAATCTGAAATGGTATAAATTGACAGTACACTCACCAGTCATGCTTATACATTGTTTAGAACTACATCTATGCTTGTGTTCTTGATCTGTAATCTAGTGGTCTAGTGAAGCTGGCCGCTTCTGCATAATGCCATTTCCTGTCGTCTTAACTATGAACAATGCCTATTATGTTAAAGCTATTTTAAACCGTGTCTCTTTATTTCTGATAAAGAAATGGGGTGAATTGACAGCGCTGATGCTTATACGTGCAAGACCTGTTATCTACCTACTTGTTTCTCTTTCAAGGTGACAACACTACTTCTAGGAAGAATTGCCACAATGATAGTGAGACGAACCCATTGTTTGTCCCTCTAACACATATTCCAGAGGAGAAGGCAACACATCTTCAGTGTAGGGATACAACCACGAAGTCACATCTTGATGTAGTGTCAAACTTACTCAGTGACACAAGCTCGATGAAGTCGCCGCCTGAATCTGTTCGAATTCTTCAGTGTGAAATTCAAGCAGAAATACATGCTTCCGCTCAAATCCAACTGGAACTCCAATCTCTATGCAAGATTAACCGTAAGTACATGACGTTTATTGATGCCTTGGTGGATATGATCGCCAAAGAAGCGCGGTCCCATCAGGCTGCTAAGCTGCTTCCACTTCAGCTCCTAGGCCGGGCTAACCTTTCTTGAACTGTATTAAAGTGATGTCGGTTCTGTCTATTATTTTGTCCGCCTGTTAATTTCCACTGGTGGCGACCTACCCAGTTTATGTAATATGCTCTCTTGTTGCCCTTTATTATCACTGGCGGCGAACTTTGATGCTAAGGGGATGTAATATGCTGTAATTTCTTTGTTGTATAGTCTAGGTTTATTCTTCGTCATGATGTTGTAATTTATTTGTTGTTTCTGCTGTCGTTGCTCTGAGAAAAGGTCGTAATATTCGATCGGTGCGCAATGAGCCAATAGGTTAGGTTTATAAAATCATAATTTCTGTACTAAAACTGGCCGGTCGCCAATCGCTAGTACGGGCTAAACAGTGGGCCTACAATAATCTTGGGTCATTAGTTTGGTCTAGTCTTAATCTGGCCCACTATTAGTTTTGGGCCTTTAAAAGTCCAAGTAAACTGCTTGCCTTAATTGGGTTAAATAGGCTTTTAACAGATTGAAATGTTTTTGGGCCTTGGTTGAGCCAATTACATGACGGGCAGGAAACAGGCCGGATGTATAACGGGCCCAAATTAGGCCCATCACTCTGAAGGGCCTTTAACGGGCCAATAGGCAGTTTGGGCTTGAATGTATCCATGAAGACTACGAGCCGTTAAGAGGCTGATAGTAACTATGGACCATAATTAGGCCCAGGTGCAACTAGGGCCTTTAAATGGCCGAAAGTGAAACCAGGCCGAAAGAGACCCATATATAGATAGGGTCGCTGACAGGCCGAAACTAGTGTTGGAGAGAACTTATAAACGGGCCATTAAGAGGCCGAAGAGCAAATCAGGCCGCCAATGGCCCAATGGCACAATAGCTATTAAAAGGGTCATATCTGTTATGGGCCGTATCTTGGCCCAAGAAATAAAAGTCAGTTAACAGGTCGGATTAGGTGTGGACCATAATTTGGCCCAAACTATTGCAGGCTTTTAACGGGCCGGATCTGACATGGGCCATAAACTGGGCCTAGAATACTGCAGTCATTTAACGGCCCGTATCTAATGTGGGCTATAATTTGGTCGAGAAAATGTTAGGCTGTTAACGGGCCGGCCCATTAGATCTGACGAAATCTTGTGGACCTGTTCCTAGGCCGGCTTTTAGACCTATATGGGCCTCTATTGGGCCGTCCCACATGTCAACATTTCATTGGTGATTCTTGTAAAATGGACGGTTGACATCTATCCCAACGCTGAGCCGACACGTGGTTCGTCGATGAATGAGAATTTTACACGTGGAAATTTGCCATTGGTCTGGGCTGTTAATGGGTGATACGTCTCCAACGTATCTATAATTTTTTATGTACTCATGCCATGTTTATAATATTTTTACATGATTTTGGTATGATTTGGTTAGAACTAACCTGAACTGATGTTGTTTTTAGCAGAACTACCGTAGTGTTGTTTTTGTGCAGAAATAAAAGTTCTCGGAATGCGCTAAAAATCAGCAGAGATTTTTTCTGGAAAATATAAAAAATACTCGAACGAAGAGTTACCAGAGGGGAGTCCCGTGGGCCCCATGAGGGTAGAGGGCACGCCCACCCCCCTAGGGCGCGCCCCTGTGCCTTGTGGACTTCCCGTGCCCCCCTGACTTGATCTCGGCGCCAACCTCTCCTATAATCCCCGAACCTCTAAAAAATAACCTAGATTGGGAGTTCCGCCACCTCAAGCCTCTGTAGCCACCAAAACCCAATCGGGACACCCTGCCGGAGGGGGGGATCATCACCGGTGCCCATCTTCATCATCTCGGCGCTCTCCATGACAAGGAGGGAGTAGTTCACCCTCGGGGCTGAGGGTATGTAGCAGTAGCTATGTGTTTGATCTCTCTCTCTCTCTCGTGTTCTTGATATGGCATGATCTTGATGTACCGTGAGCTTTGCTATTATAGTTGGATCTTATGATGTTTCTCCCCCTCTATCTCGTTGTGATGAATTGAGTTTTCCCTTTGAAGTTATCTTATCGGATTGAGTCTTTAATGATTTGAGAACACTTGGTGTATGTGTTGCATGTGCTTATATGTGGTGACAATGGGATATTCACATGATTCACTTGATGTATGTTTTGGTGATCAACTTGCGAATTCTGTGACCTTGTGAACTTATACATAGGGTTTGGCACATGTTTTCGTCTTGACTCCCCGGCACAAACTTTGGGGCACTCTTTGAAGTTCTCTGTGTTGGTTTGAATAGATGAATCTGAGATTGTGTGATGCATGTCGTATAATCAAACCCACGGATAATTGAGGTGACATTGGAGTATCTAGCTGACATTAGGGTTTTGGTTGATTTATGTCTTAAGGTCTTATTTTACTATGAACTCTAGGGCTGTTTGTGACACTTATAGGAATAGCCCAACGGATTGATCGGAAACAATAACTTTGAGGTGGTTTCGTACCCTACAATAATCTCTTTGTTTGTTCTCCGCTATTAGTGACTCTAGAGTGACTCTTTGTTGCATGTTGAGGGATTGTATATGATCCAATTATTTTATTATTGTTGAGAGAACTTGCACTAGTGAAAGGATGAACCCTAGGCCTTTTTCGAAGCATTGCAATACCGTTTTTGCTCACTTTTATCATTAGTTACCTTGCTGTTTTTATATTTCAAATTACAAAAACCTATATCTACCATCCAAATTGCACTTGTATCACCATCTCTTCACCGAACTAGTGCACATATACAATTTACCATTGTATTTGATGTGTTGGGGACACAAGAGACTCTTTGTTATTTGGTTGCAGGGTTGTTTGAGAGAGACCATCTTCATCCTACGCCTCCCACGGATTGATAAACCTTGGGTCATCCACTTGAGGGAAATTTGCTACTGTCCTACAAACCTTAGCACTTGGAGGCCCAACAACGTCTACAAGAAGAAGGTTGTGTAGTAGATATCAACGGGTTATCGGATCCAAACCGGAACCCGATAGTTTAACAGCGACCTATTACGGTGGATGCCACGTGCCCGTCACCCTTGATGAAAGCACTTCTATGATGCACGATTTATCGTCATGGAAGTGGACACTTCCGTGATGATTATTTTGGTAATGTCATGGAACACTTCTACGACAGTAGATGTATGACTATCTTGATTCTGTCATAAAATCATCATGGATGTACATGGAGGACAAAAAACGTGACCTACTATGACAAACACGTATCATCACAGAAGTGTATTTATTTTGTAGTGACACGGAGGACGAATTGCTTGTAGAGGGCGGAGTACACTCGGACGATGGTGTGCTGCCAACCTCGTAGAGGGCAACATTCACCTAGACGATGGTGTGTTCGGGAGTGGGGCGTTCAGCCAAACGACGGCAAATAATGTGGCAAACGACGACGGCAACCAACTACTCGTTGACGATAGTGGCAGCATCCTCGCGGATTAAAACATGCTTAAGGCCAGTGGCATGAGAGCGACAACCAGCAGTACGGTGACCACCACATGCATGCACTCGAACACAGCGGCAACAAGCAGGACGATGGCAACTAGGTGCACGCATGAGCATCTCCTAGGAGCTAGGGCCGAACGACGAGGAAAGCATTCCCTAGGAGCTCTCAGTCAAGCATGAGATTTCTTGGGCCTCGGCGTCTCATCTGTCCTTGCTAGTATGGGTTCTTTTCTCCTCTCATGAAATCGTCATGTGCCAATTATGCTAGAGTTGTATGTATGTAATATGTTGCAAGACCTGACCAATAAGCAGTTGTGGCTTAGGATGCCTTTGGAGACTCGTGGGAATGGTAAAATTTATTCAGACTATCATATGAGCATAGCAGACCATCATATGCTGACTATCATTCAGATTATAATGAAGGACAAATGAAGGTCTGGATGTCAAACAAAAAATATTGAATACCGAGTCAAGTAATAGCCAACCAGCAGATACAATAAAATGTCGTCAGACTCCGCTGACTTGACTTCTTTTACCATTCAAATTAGGTAATTATCTCTTGTAGATCAAATCATAATATTTCCCAAGTATCCAAAGGAATGCACATTGAGCCCATACCCAAACTACATATTATTTCCTAAGTAAAATCCTTTAATATCCCCTTCGTATGGCTCGGTCACTGCTAACTTTCCAAGGCTTCTATTAACAGAAGGATTTTTTTTCAAGAATATTCTACTACGATTTTTCCTCAAGCAACTTTAATACCATAAAACTAGCAAAGGATATCCTTGTTTTCTGGATAGGTCTATCACACAAATAAGAACATTGTTAGCCAAAAATGACAGCTGCACTTAATTGTTTCCCTGAGTCCTAACTACATTTTTTTATCATAATGATTTTATGTTGTTAGCTTTAGACATTGCTGCATTGGTAATGTGTAATATAGGGGGGTGAGGGCAGTGTGTAATATAGATATACGCATCTGCATCTTTTAGCAAGTATATTCACCAACACATGTCCTGAGTTTTATGAAACTAGAATATATTGGTTACTAGCTAACTTACTCTAGCTGTGCGGTTCACCAGAGTTTCATGCCACTTATAGTTTATTATACAATATTAGAGTATCATGTTGTGACAAATGTACCTGCAGCTAGCATCTCACTGATCATTATTTATGACAGGTAGGATGAGTGAAAAGTAAGAAGCAAGTGCACTATATTGTACTACTTTGCCAGTATGCGTGTTCTTACTTCTTGAGATTTGTGTTACATATGAAATGAGATGGCCAAAGACAATATGCTGATAAATTGTTCACTGGTTGTATGCTATTTTTCTCATGCATGGTACAATGTTCTTTTTTATGAAATTAAGTTTGTAACCGTGCCTCTTTTCTATTCTCAACTAGATGTCCTACTTATTGCTGCCATATTCAAGTCAACACTACCACAAGCGTTGGTAAGGACAACAACAAAAATTGAGACTCAAAAGATAGCCATATGTAATTAATAATAATGCATATAATATTTGAATTCATCTTATAGGAAATAAATTGTATAAAATTTTATTAATTTATTCCTACAAAGCGAAGAATCTACCAATCCATTCAAACAGAACTAAAATTATTACCAATGTATCAGCGGATATGAAGATCGTCTTCGGGCTGCTGTACGTGCTGCAAGATACCAGCAAACTTTGCGCCACTAGCATAGCCGAAATTTCATGCCGGGATCCTTGAGGAAGGCGACCTTGTTCTTCATCGGATCCAATTTGCGAAGGGATCAAACAAGTTGACGCCAAATTGGGAAGGCTCTTATCGGGTAGTGCGAGTCACCAGACCCGAAGCAGTCCGTCTGGAGACCGAAGATGGCACTTCGGTGCAAAAGTCATGGAACATTGAGCATTTCCGAAAGTTCTATCCATGAGGTGTAGGTGCCGGGCCACCCGGCAACGTCTTTTGTACAAGTTTGTTGACAAGACATGTAATCCTTTGTACAAAGGCAGGTGCAGACCTTGTGCGTAATGAAATAAAGCTAAGTATTTCGCAACTCTTGTCAATTTACATGTTAAATTGTGCATGTTGTTGATATGCCTCCAACATACCTATAATTTTTAATTCATCCATGCTATTAAAGTATCAACCTTGGATGTTTTATACTCATTTGCTAGCAACTTTATATCATTTTTTGGGACTAACCTATTGACATAGTGCTTAGCACCGGTTGTTGTTTTTTGCTTGTTTTTTACTTTCCAGAATATCAATACCAAACGAAGTCCAAATGCCAGGAAACTGTTTGAAGATTTATTTCTGGACAAAAGACAACCAGGAAGCCAAAGAAGTGCACGGGAGGAGGCCCGTGGGTCCCACTAGGCACCAGGGCGCGCTAGAAGGCCCACGCACACCCTGGTGGATAGTAGGCACCACGGGAAGCTTCTCCACCACCATCCACCTCCATAAATACTCTAAAATCCCAAAAACCCTAGGGGAGCCGATGAAACACTTTTCTAGCCGCCGCAAGTTCCAGAACCACGAGATCCTATCTAGAGGCCTTTTTCGGCACTCTGCCGGAATGGGCAATGATCACGGAAGGGTTCTTCATCATCCTTGTTGCCCCTCCAATGATGCGTGCGTAGTTTATCATATACCTATGGGTCCGTAGGTAGTAGCTAGATGGATTTTTGATCTTCAATACAATGTTCTCGATATTCTTGGAGATCTATTTGATGTACTAACTTTTTGCAGTGTGTTTGTTGGGATCCGATGAATTGTGAGTTTATGATCAGATCTATCCATGAATATTATTTGAGTCTTTGTTGAACTCTTTTATGCATGATCTTTATAGCATGTATTTATTCTCTGAAACTTTGGTTTGGTTTGGCCAACTAGATTGATTTTTCTTGCCATGGGAAGAGGTTCTTTGTGATGGGTTCGATCTTGCGGTGCTCAATCTCAGTGATAGAAAGAGACATGACACACATGTATCATTGCTATTAAGGATAAAAAGATGGGATCTATTCCTACATGAATAGATATTGTCATCATTCTTATTGCATTACTCCATTTTTCCATGAACTTAATACACTAGATGCATGCTGGATAGTGGTCGATGTGTGGAGTAATTGTAGTAGATGCAGGAAGGAGTCAGTCTACTAATCATGGACGTGATGCCTATATACATCACTACTGCAGGATGCTGCTAACGCGACACATCGATCAGAGATCCTTCGAGAAACTATGTGTGATGCCATAATCGCAAAAGGTCCTGTATGAAAACCGTCAGAAATGTATAAAATGTTTGTGATGACAGATGCATCAAACACGGTTCAAGTTTTAGTTGCGTGTGTGATGAAGGGCATACAGTTCAGTTCAATTAACTGTTTGCGATGAGGAGGAACAAAAGAAACGGGCAGCCAGATGAAGGCGTGTGCGATACACAACATACGGTTCACTCAGATGAAGTGTTTGTGATTAGGCAACACAAAAGAAATGGGTAGCCAGATGAAGGTGTGTGCGATATACAGCATACGGTTCACTCGGATGAACTGTTTGTGATTAGGCAACACAAAAGAAATGGTTAGCCAGATCAAGGTGTGTGGGATATACGGCATGCGGTTCACTCGGATGAACTGTTTGCATTGACACAAGAGTACAGAAACGGTTCAACTTAACAAGACGTGTGTGTTGTGTGATGGGATTGCATGCAGTTCACTCAGCCCTTGTCGTTAGTGTGTGACCACTGTGGCAACCGTTCGCTCCCTAGGCGCCTCTTCGTGTACCATGGCAACCGTCCACCAACTCTTCGCCTTTCCCTCTCGATCTGGAACTGCTGCCGCACGCTAGCTCTTCCTCCCTCCTCCATTTGCCATTGTTTGATCTTCTTCTCCATGGAGGGAACAAGCCGGAAACAACCCCGTTATTCTTGCCCTAATCTGAATGATGATGCGGTGGAGGAACTCATTAATCGATGCGACGGTTTCGTTCAAGACCATTCGCGACTCAACTAATAACATCATTACAAGGAACCCAAGGGTTCAAGAGCGGTTTGATCTCCCCTATCTTCTTCGCCGTGACCCTGCTGACTGGCGCGGGGACGAGGGAAGCCTCGCCTTGTGTAAGTTGATGCCGCTTGATAATGATACGTATGATGTTAAGATGCCATCGCTTGAGGGCAAGGCTTGGGCAGGCGCAAATGGAGATTGGGTTGTTTATATTGGGTACAACTACGAGTGGGAACTTGTGCATGTGTACACCCGTCACCGGGTTCCACTTCGAAAAATCTTAGACAACTGCCCAGAGGTTGAGTACACCGGTATTCTACATGAGTTCAAATATGATCATGCTGACTGTCGTCTATGGAAGATAGCAATTTGTCGAGTTCCCAACCGCTCTTGGGGTTATAGGAATGCTTATGTTGTCACTATATTCAACGAGATTGTTGTTGTCCTTCACGGTTCGACTCGATGGATATTGCTCAAAAATCAGTTTCGATACACGAATGAGTACTGTGATGCAATTCAATACGAGGATCTTGCGTTTGCTGCCACCACTCGTGGCACTGTTTTTGCATGGAATCCTCATGATTTTAGTACGTTTGTCTTCCCCGTAATTATAATTGTTTCATCCACATGCATGAGGGTTAGCTAGTTTCCCTCTACTAATTAACCTTCTTGTGTTTCCAAGGTCTTGTGAACATTCGACCACCTATACTTGAAAATTTTATTCACGAACATGAGGATGAGCAGGACCCATATACTCAGTGGCACCTGGCAACTTATTCCGATGGATCACCTCTTCTTGTCTTTATACAGGGCATTGCTGATGTTACTAAGGAAGCATGTGTTGTATCGTATGGTCGTACTCTCCGAACCTATTCCAACATCCGTTGTAGGGTATTCGGGATGGATAGTAGTGTACTAGCGCCAACACCTTCTCCCTGGTTCAGTGTTGAATGTCTTGGAGGAAACTCGCTCTTCCTTGGACAAAACTATCCAATGATGGTGGAAGGCGATCCAATTGTTGTTGACACAACGTTACTACCATTTATGAGAAGAAACTGTATCTATACCTCAGACATTACTATGCTTCCCTACCGCCCCAATATCGGCATTGAAATAGGCTGCTTCAGCCTGGATGATCAGTCTTGTGTTGGTCCCGAGATTGACAGTAGCTGGCCCTTCCCAAAGAAACACTTCTGGTTCAAAGCAAGTGTTTCCAACACCGACGAGTGGTTGATCTGAAGTTCATTTCATCGCTTTGTTATTTGTTGTGTGGGAAAAACTTTACTAGAATGTTTTGTTGGAAATGATCTATAATCCAACGTTTACCCTCGTTGTCGTTGTGGGTTGATGACTTGTTGTATGTAATCAATGGTACATTTGCATATGCGTCCATGAACTCATGCCTGCTAGTGGTGTCCATATGAACAGTGCTAGTGATTTTAGTTGCAAAAATTAGATAGTGCTAGTGATTTGTAGCTACATATTTTGACAAATCGCAGTGTTACAAGGTTGACAAATGGCAATGTTACTAGATAAAAAATGTCAATCTTTCCAGTTTGAGAAATTGAAACATACCCAAAATGATAGGTATGCAAATCTTACCCAATTGTTTGGACATGGTTGCACACGGGTCATGCAAAACAATCGTTTGCGTTGAAGGGATGCAGAAATCCAGCTCAGCACATTTTCCCTTGGCTTCCTGGGGAAGCTGTCGGTTTGCATACGGGTGTTCTAACTAAAACGTTTGTGATGAGGGTTTTATATTTAAAAACCGTTGAAGTTTTTTTCAAAATAAAATCATTTGATAAGTCTGTACATTAAGAGAGAAAAAGGCAAGTTCGTTCAAACCATATCTTTCATGCAGTCACACTGCGAATTTATATTAATATGATTGAGAATTCGAGATACAGTATTAAACCCCAAAAAAACTATTTCCTGCGGCGGCGTAGGCGGCGTGCCGCGCCGTCGTTGTCATTGTCGTCCTCCGGGATGCCGTTGTTGAAGTCTTCAAGGCAGCACAAAATGTTCTTCACTTGTAAATAAAACATCATGTTGTCGTGCGATCGACAGGCGGGGCGCGGGAGGATGGCAACTGGCACCACTGAGAGGTAGTAGTCAACGACAACGTCCCATGCGGCTGAGGGGGGGTGCACGGGCATGGGCACAGGCATGGGCGCGACGGGTGCAGCCAAACGCATGGGAACCGGTGCCGCGGTGGGTGGAGGGGTGCGCACGGGCGCGGCGGATGCAGCTAAACGCACGGGGGCCGGCGGCACGGTGGGTGGAGGGGCGTGCACGGGCACGGGCATGGGCGTTGGAGCTGGCATGTACACGAACTCACACGTCCATGGGCGTTGGAGCGGGGGCAGCAACTGCCGCGGCCAGCTCATTCTGGGCCATGTCCATGAGGCCCCATTCCTCCTTATTTTCTATCTCCTCCAGCTCAGAGTCGACTTCACCAAACTTGAAGACTAGTGGCAGATGATCATTCTGCGCCATGGCGGTGGAGGTCTGCCGGGGTGGGTGGGGAATAGGAGGCAAATAGTAGGGTCGCCCGTATTAAACAGTAGCTCGGGCGCCATTAATGGAGAGGAAGGTGGGCGGCCATGGAAGTCAAAGGGCTTGCTTCCCAGTGAGTCTGCGCAGCATAAAGCTCGCATGCTTCCCGGTGAGCCTACGCAATAGAGGATAGCTTGCACGCCTCTTGGTCAGCCTGCGCACCGAACTGCGCTCGCACGCCTCCCGTTCAGTCAAGGTCAAGCAGTTGTCTGCACGACACCTCCTACAGCCATTAAAACCAAGACACGTGGCATCACATGAATGGTTAACAGAATGCACACGTTTTGAATTATACAAACGTTTGAGATATTAAGTGGCAGCTATTTTTTCAAAATTCCATTGTTGGCTGTCATTATTCGAGTGCGCCTTCTCTCAAAATGGACATGAAAAATACCAGATCATGTTGGGCGCCATTCCATGATAGCATGCCAAGTTTCATGAATTTCAGACGAGTTTTGGATTTACTAGAATTAAAAAACCAGGCATCTCACTGTTTTGTCGGCAATCAACGGTGCCCTGGTGTTTGAAATTCATTCTCATTTATTGCATGGGACCTAAGCATGCGCTCAAGGACACAAATTTGATTTTTCAACCAATTTATATGCACTGGAGCATGTGCATGTAGTTCAAATTTGAATTATGCACATAAATGCATTGAGAACTCAATTAATGCATAAAATGTCCAAAAGAACCCCGAAAAATCACAAAAATTGACACAACACTCTTGTTGTTCTATGTTGACATGAGAAAAATTTTGGAAGCAATAAGAGGCAGTGGATATCATTTCGTCCCCAAAGGTGGGACGTTCCCTACCGAAACCATGATGCTTGTTGTGAAAAGCTCTGATTTGTGAGAAGCATATACCCAAACCTGCCCCAACGGGACAAATTTTTTACCACGGCATGTTGATGCCACTCCATGAAAGCACGCCAAG
Source organism: Triticum dicoccoides (assembly GCF_002162155.2). NCBI lineage: Eukaryota > Viridiplantae > Streptophyta > Magnoliopsida > Poales > Poaceae > Triticum > Triticum dicoccoides. The sequence continues at coordinate 177,921,028 of NC_041390.1, forward strand.
TTTCATGAATTTCAGACGAGTTTTGGATTTACTAGAATTTAAAAACTAGGCATCTCAATGTTTTGCGGCAATCAACGGTGCCCTGGTGTTTGAAATTCATTCCCATTTCATGCATGGGACCTAAGCATGCACCCAAGGACACAGATTTGATTTTTCAACCAATTTATTTGCACTGGAGCATGTGCATGCAGTTCAAATTTGAATTATGCACATAAATGCATTGAAAACTCGGTTAGTGCATAAAAATGTCCAAACGAACCCCCAAAAATCCCAAAAATTGAAACAACACTCCTATTGTTCTATGTTGACACGAGAAATTTTTTGCAAGAAATAAGAGGTAATGGATATCGTTTCGTCCCCAAAGGTGGGACGTTCCCTACCGAAACCATCATGCTTGTTGTGAGAGGCTCTGGTTTGTGAGAAGCATATACTCGAACTGCCCCAAATGGGACAAATTTTTAACACGGCATGTTGGTGCCGCTCCATGATAGCATGCCAAGTTTCATGAATTTCAGATGAGTTTTGGATTTACTAAAATTAAAAAACCAGGCATCTGAATGTTTTATCGGCAATCAACAGTGCCCTGGTGTTTGAATTTGATTCCCATCTCTTGCATGGGACCTAGAAATTCATCCAAGGACAATATTAGATTTTTCAACCAACCTTAGTGCATTGGAGCATGTGCTTGTAGTTCAAATTTGAATTATGCACATGAAATGCCTAGAAAACCCAGTTAATGCATAAAAATGTTCGAACAAACCCCGAAAAATCAAAAAAAATTGACACAACACTCCTCTATCTTGACAATAGAAAATATTTGAAAGCAATAAAAGGCAATGGATATGGTTTCGTCCCCAAAGGTGGGACGTTCCCTACCAAAACCATCGTGCTTGTTGTGAGAAGCTTATATCCGAACCTGCCCCAAAAGGGAATTTTTTTACCATGGCATGTTGATGCCACTCCATGATAGCATGCCTAGTTTCATCAATTTCAGATGAGTTTTGGATTTACTAGATTTTAAAAACCAGGCATCTCAATGTTTTGCCGGCAATCAATAGTGCCCTGGTGTTCGAATTTCATTCCCATCTCTTGCATGGGACCAAGCAAATGAACCCCGAAAAATTCCAAGGTTGAACACAGCACTCCTATTGTTCTATGTTGACACTAGCAAATTTTTTAAAGCAATAAGAGGCAACAGATATCGTCCCGGCACGAAAGGTGGTACATTCCCTATCGAAACCATCATGCTTGTTGTGAGAAGCTCTGGTTTGTGAGAAGCTTATACCCGAACCTGCCCCAAATGGGACAGAATTTTCGCCACTGTATGTTGATGCCTCTCCATCATAGCATGCCAAGTTTCATGAATTTTAGACGAGTTTTGGATTTACTAGAATTGAAAAACCAGGCATCTCAACGTTTTGCCGGCAATCAACAGTGCCATGGTGTTTGAATTCCATTCCCATCTCTTGCATGGGACCTAGAAATTCATCCAAGGACTCACATGTGATTTTTCAACCAACTCTGGTGCATTGGAGCATGTGCTTGTAGTTCAAATTTGAATTATGCACATAAAATGTCTAGAAAACCCAGTTAATGTATAAAAAAGGCCAAACAAACCCCGGAAAATTCCAAGATTGAACACAACACTCCTGTTGTTCTATATTGATACTAGAAATTTTTTGAAAGCAATAAGAGGCAACAAATATCGTCTCGTCCCCAAAGGTGGTACGTTCCCTATCGAAACCATGATGCTTGTTGTGAGAAGCTCTGATTTGTGAGAACCTTATACCCAAACCTGCCCCAAATGGGACAAAATTTTCACCACGGCATGATGATGTCGCTCCATGATAGCATGCCAAGTTTCATGAATTTCAGACAAGTTTTCTATTTACTAGAATTTACAAATCAGGCATCTCAACGTTTTGCCGGCAATCATCAGTGACCTGGTGTTTGAAATTCATTTCCACCTCTTGCATGGGACCTACAAATTCACCCAAGGACACACATGTGATTTTTCAACCAACTTTGGTGCATTGGAGCATGTGCTTGTAGTTCAAATTTGAATTATGCACATAAAATGCCTAGAAAACCCAGTTAATGTATAAAAAGGCCAAATGAACCCCGAAAAATTCCAAGATTGAACACAACACTCCTGTTGTTCTATGTTGACACTAGAAAAAATTTGAAAGCATTAAGAGGCAGCGGATATCGTCTCGTCCCCAAAGGTGGTACATTCCCTATCGAAACCATCATGCTTGTTGTGAGAAGCTCTGGTTTGTGAGAAGCTTATACCCAAACCTGCCCCAACTAGGATAAAATTTTCACCAAGGCATGTTGATGCTGCTCCATGATAGCATGCCAGGTTTCATGAATTTCGGACGGGTTTTGGATTTACTAGAATTTAAAAACCAAGTATCTCAACGTTATCCCGGTAATCAACAGTGCCCTGGTGTTTGAAATTCATTCCCATCTCTTGCATGGGTCCTAGAAATTCACCGAAGGACACACATGTGATTTTTCAACCAACTTTACTGCATTGGAGCATGTGCTTGTAGTTCAAATTTGAATTATGCACATAAAATGCCTAGAAAACCCAGTTAATGTATAAAAAAGGCCAAACGAACCCCAAAAAATTCATTCCCATTTCTTCCATGGGACGTAAGCATGCACTGAAGGACACATATTTGATTTTTCAACCAATTTGTATGCACCGGAGCATGTGCATGTAGTTTAATTTTGAATTGTGCACCTGAAATGGCTAGAAAACCAATTTAATGTATGAAATGTCCAAATGAACCTTGAATAATTCCAATTCTTTTACGACACACATACAGTTGCATGTTCACTGCAGATAAAAGGTCTAGCAATTCAAACACCGTCCATTGCCGCTGTGACCCCATTTTGTAATTCAAATCAAGTAGATCCCACACAGTTTATTCTCACCAACCGTGTGAAATGTAGTACAAAATGTCTTGGAGCACCATCGGTGTATAGTACGCCTATGGCTTACGCGAGAAGGTGCGTCGGCTATAGTCCACAACCGGCGTGTCAAGCACAGCCTATGCATCCCTCTCTGCTTCAGTACCTTGATTCAAATTTTCAGTAGCCTCAGCATTTTACTCCCGCCTCTACATCCCTCGCGATCTCAAAAATATCTGCTCGCCCTTGATCCAAATTTTTAGTAGCCCTGCCTTGTTACTCCCGCCTAGTAAAATTTTCAGTTGCCGCAGTATTTCCTCAAACACAACCTCCGCTCACACATACACACACAACCCTCGAAACCATTGGTAGGTCACCGCCATTGCCGGAGCCTCCATCCTCAACCTCTGCCTGTGTGCCGGGGAGCTCGAGTAGCCAATGGCCAAAAAGAGGTTTATCGCGGCCTTTCCGCCCGACGCCGGCGAGGTGGCCGCCGAGGTGTCCCTGTCGTCCTCCACGGGCCCGATCCGCCATCACCGGTCCCCCGATCCGCCCACCACCGCGCCCCTACGCCGGTTCAAGGACTTCCCCGTCCTCCCCAGGACCCTGCTATAACAGCCTGGTTTTTGGCGCTTTTCTTTCTCTTTTAATTTAATTGGTTTTTGCTATGTTTTTCTTTTTGGAGTGGTTCTGTGGCCTTGTCACCTGGGGTATCATCCTCATTTCCTCTCCCAAGTGGCTCATCATCATAAAAACTTTGCCAAGATCATGTCACTCCACTGCTTGACCAAACCCTAATTTCTTTTTCTAGGGAATATTCCTTTTTCTATTAAAGGAATAACCCCATCCGCCCTAGGTTGTGAAGCAGCCTATATTTATGCCCATCTATAAATCGCCAAATAATTCTTATAAATTGTTTGGTTCATATCTTCCTAAAATATGGCAAAATATTTCATTGGCCATATTTCTCATCATGCTCAATAAATTCATTTCCTATTCTGTCCTAAATGGCACATTGTGAAGCAAGTGCTATTTATCTTTTCCCATTTGACCCCAAACTTCTTGGACATCTTTTCATGTACAAATAATTGACCTGTGCCAAAATTCAACTTTATTTGCCTAGCCAAACTTCCTCAGTGATATTTCAGAGTTCCTGACTGAGCGAAGCCTTTGTGAAGGAAGTGCTATCTAGGGTTATCCAAATGAGTTGAAATTTTGCATACTAATTCATGTGCTTATATTATGACACTCCTCCAAATTTCATCTCCATCCCTTTAGATATGTGAGCACAGGACCAAATCTTTGCTTCTGTTAATATTTTCAGGTTGTGAAGCAAGTATAATTTATATTGCTTCAGAAATCCTAATAAATTACCAGATGGTTCTCCTACCCAAATAACTTCTCTACACAAAATTTAGCACCATTTCACCTAGCCAATATTTCACTAGAATTATTGCAAGATTCTAGTCAGTGAAGACGTTTCTGAAGCAAGTACCATTTTGGCTTGTCCAAATGGTATGAAATTTTTACAGCATCTCACTATGACCAATTCATTAGGCCTTGCCAAATTTCAGCTCAGGTTGATGCATAATCAGAGTGCATCATCCTAATCTAGTTTCAGGACCAGTTTATGTGCTTGTAAAGGAACAACATTAAATCTTGGTCCTAACCTTCTCAAAGTTACCAGGATGAAAGTCCTTCTTGCCCTAAACCTCGCAGACAACTTCATTGCTCCCAATCACCTTCCTATTGATCACCAGTGTTCATCAAAGTTTACTGCAGTAAACTTCAGAGAGTGATTACCTTTTAACTAGAGCAGTTTTTATCAATCTACCACTGCCGTTGTAACCTACCCAGGGAGGACTTTACAAGCCCATCTCCCCCGCTACATGCCAGTGCACGCGGTGACCACGTTAATGGCACCACAGTGCACGCGCTCTGTGTGTAGTGGCCGCGTCCAATGGCCGTTTGTGCTTCGGCACCTCCTCCTCTCGTCATCTTCGCGCGCGTGAGCGTGTCCACAGCTAGCCTGCATCGTCGCCGTTCTCCTGGACCCCTCTCCCCCTCCGTTTGTTTCCTCATTGACGCTCACCGCCGAACGCACATGGGGGCACAGTGCTCCGTTTGGCTCCAAGCTCACCTCGGCCTCTTCCTCTCCTCTGCGGCGTCATCTACCACTCCGTGACCTCTGAATCAATGCCTCGTCGCGTTTCTCGCCCCTCCCCGTGACTGCTGCGGCCGGCAGCGCCTCGGCCGGATGTGCCCGGCGGCACCCGAGCCGTGCCTCTCGCCTCGGCTATAAGTAGACCTCCCTCGAGCCCTCCGAGCTCACCACCAGCCTCACAACCCTCCTCTGGTCCTCCCCAACCTCTCGCCTGAGCTTTAGATCTCTCCCCGACCCCCATGGCTGCCGTGTCCATCGCCAGCCTCCTCCTAAATTCATAGCGTGTGGAGCTCCTCCCCTCCCCGTTCCACCTCCAGTAGAGCCCTAGAACTCCGTCGGATCTTTGCATCCCCACCTCGGTCGCCGGAGGCCCGCATTCCCCTGCCCAAACCCAACTGGAGCTACCATTCGCCGCGGCCTAAGGCCCATCTGTTCCCAACCTCCTCGGCGTCCGTGTACCGCCGGAATGAAGGCAGCGTTCTCTCCCAAGCCCGCCGGTGGTCTCAGCACCCTGAACGGTGGCCGGAGTCGGCCGGGCTCACACTGGCGCCAGCGACCCCTCCTCTGTGCTGCGTGCGAGCGTAGGGGGAAGAAGATGGAGGCGGGAGGAGAGGGCAGAGATGCGGCGGGACCCGCCCGTCAGCCGCACAGCGTCCCGGGCCCCATAGCCACGCTAGATAAGTGGGGACGTACTCCAGGGAGTACGCCTTCGCTAACCGAAAGCACATTATGCTTCTTCTTCGAGCCAAAATACGCTTTCTGTTCTAGAAAACATATTTCCTAAGAAGGCGCTTGCTGTTTTTCTGGCTGAGGGCTTGTTTGTGATGATTTCATTGCAGATAGGTCCCTGGCAGAAAAACAGCTATAACTTTTCAACCACAACTCCAAATGAGGTGATTCCAAATCCCACTTCTTCGTCTCGTCGAGCCCGTTCTGTTGATATCACTTTCACCATGTATTAATATTCTGGAAATGACCTTTTTTCCCTTGCATGTAAACAGCCCCTCCGAGAGAGAAATGTTTCCAGCAAATCTTTCCGCGAGCTTCTCGCAGTTCTTCCCGGTGATTTCTTCCACCCCAGGCAAGCCACAACCACCATTTGCATGATAGCCATGCTGTAGCATTGGTTTCCAACTTGAATCTTTAATAATTGTATGATTGTTTTGCAACTGCTGTCATTATGTCAGTTATGTTTATGGATCGGTGATCACCATCATGCTATGCTTGCACCTTGTTATCATGAACTACTTGTTAGTATTACTTTCATATTGCTATGCTTGATAGTAGTAGATGTTGGGTTGGTCATGTTCTTCGGTGCATGATTAATGTCGGTTACCGAGTACTATTAATATGCATTGTTCCTTTGCTGCTAGTTGATTAAGTGGCTACTCGGTTATGTTATTGATGTGTTCTTGCATGGTACTTATTGTTGATGATAATGGTCCTGTTATGCTATGAATAGTGTTGTACTGGTAATATTCATGCTTGTCATTATGCCATGCTCAGTTGGAGATGATTCATTGTTAATATGGTGGATAGTTATGTTGCACCCATGCTTATGTTGATATCATGCTCATGCATTGTAATTGCATCATGTTATTTTATCATGGCTTAGCATATTGCATTCAAGTTTAACCTGATTAAATTGAACTTGAACAACTGTTGGCTGAGTCATGGTGGCACCATATCGATCTGACCAGTGCAACCACGTTTACCTTTATTGGAAGGTCCTAACTGGGTCTATTGTCGTGCCTCTCGCCGGTGCCTCCAGCGAGGGAAGGTTATGGACGCGCGCTACCCTGATCAGGTAGGTGGACATAAGCCTTGTGTGCCCATTGTTGTTGTATGGATCCTTGTCCCTGTGTGGGATGTTTTGCCACGATGGTGGCCGTTGGTGTCTATGGTAATCACGGGGCCACCCAGGACTAGCCCAGTGGGGAGTGAGTCGGAGTGGCCGGGAGAGTGTCATGGCAGTAGGACGGTTTTGTCGGAACACCGTTGGTCCACCCGAATGGGAGTGCGAGGCCATGGGTTCCGTAGTGTGGGTATAGTGTACTAACCTCTGCATAGTGTATATTAAATCTATCGATAGCCGTGCCCGCGGATAAGGCCCCAGTTCGTGTCGGTCACACTGTGAGTCAACAGTAATAATAATAATGTGCTTAATAACAACCCCGGTTTGATGAGGAGATAAGTTTGTTGTGATCGCCGGAAGGATCATCGTTTGAGACCAAGTGTTGTTCATGGTTGTGATCGCTGGAAAGATCATCATTTGAGACCAAGTGTTAGTCATGGTTGTGATCGCTGGGAAGATCATAGTTTGGTTACGAGGTAACCCATTGAGCCCAGAGTGGTTCCGTTTGTGATCTGTGAATGATCACCATGGTATCGAGGATACCGAGTTGTTGGATATTCATGATGTTGTCCAAGAATTGTGGGTAAAGATCAAGCTCCTTGTGGTCATTTAATGATTACTACGGTATTGTTTATACCAAGCTTGATTTGATCCTGAGATGATCGTGTGATGTCCGAGGTTGGTAAGTGCTGCATGTGATGGTTACGAGATAATCCGATCAGAGTAAATTAGTGCATGATAATGTCATCATGTTGCATGCTAGTATCATCAGATTTATATGTTCATGCCATGCTCATATTGTTCTAGTTGTACCATGTTCATGTTGTTCATGCCATGTTATCCTGATGATCTCATGATAATTCCTGCTTAACCTGTAATTGCCATGTTGTTGCTTGTCTTGAATGCTTCTGGTTATTGTGAGCTTGCAAGTACATTCAATGTACTGACATGGCGTGTCATGCCAGTTTGCAGGTCATGCCGGATTTGATTGCTTGCTTGTTGTGGTTTCCGTTCATGCGAGCTAGGATAAGCGTTCCAGCCAGAGTCCCTGCGGAGTGGAGTTCATCACCGTCGTCGTTGTTCCGCTGCTTCGAGTTGTTCTTCTGCTTGCATAGAGCAACTGAGGATGGCGTAGTGTCACCGTGCCGATGTTATTCATTGTAATATTGGAGACCTTGTATTCATATTCGTGTAACAATAGAAAGCTGGTTTGTTCTATGCTAAGCAGTGCCGTATTCCAGAAGACTTCTCCTCGATCTCGGGGCTGGAATACGGGGCGTTCCGGTTTCTTTGAGACGGGGTGCCACAGCGCTTGGTATCAGAGCCAGGATCAGTTGTAGGACGCCCTAGTCAGCGCAAGCGGTAAAAACCGGTAGAAATCGGTAGTTTAAAGTCCGGCTTGTTTATTGCTTTTGATTGCTGCATTTGTTTGTTGCATAGCATGCATATAGCCTTAGTATTTGTTGCTAACGGTTTATCTGGTAAGTGTAGCTGGCATCGGTTCAGATCCACTACAGCTCAGCATTTGCATTTCTCCAGCTTTTCTTTTCTTGCTCCTTCTTCGGTGTTTGGTGTCATTTCTGTCCAAGCAGAGTCATGCCAAGTGATCCCGACACCGTTTGCAAAACTGGTGCTCAGGTATCTCGCTGATATCCTCCTTTCAGACCCGCCTATCATTTCAGTGATGGACATGCTTCTATCCCGAATCGCTCTTCATTTTGTTACGTTGGCAACCCTTAATGATCTTAGTTATCAAGAAAGGGCAATGTCAGCAGCCTCAGTTTTCCCCCGCTGTCCTATTCCTTGGACGAGTACAGATCCTTTTTTCCGTCCGCTTGATAATAATGTGGTTGCGACCTTCGTGTCCCACTACAGGTTTATCGAGTGCGTCCTCGCCTCCGAGCTAGTCCAGGTTGCTGCCTGGCTAAGCTAGCACTTGGTGTAGCGATGTTTACACTAATTCTTCCACACATTTATTCATTCTCGTGCACACCGTCACAACATGCTAGATTGGAGAACCGGAGATCCTACGAGATTTGTGTGCTTAAGTAGGCATGCATATGTTGTGTGACTAGCAGTAATATGTGACTTGTTTGAGTGTGTAGTGATTGTTGTTGTGTGCTTTTGTTTAGTGAGTTTTCATTTGCTTCTTTCTTTTTGGGCCCTGGTGTTACATTATTTTTCCACTATAAAGAGTTGATCATCAACCAACACCGGACTCAAAGAAGCAACACAGAGTTCAAATATTTGGAAACTTAGCTAAATAGAATGGAATTCTCAGACGACTGCAGTGAAATGGGGAATATCTGATCTTGAGGCTGATAATCAATTTTGCATTAGTGTGCACTCCTCACAACAGTACTGATAACTGATACGTCTCCAATGTATCTACTTTTCCAAACGCTTTTGCCCTTGTTTTGGACTCTAACTTGCATGATTTGAATGGAACTAACCCGGACTGACGTTGTTTTCAACAGAACTACCATGGTGTTATTTATGTGCACGAGAAAATGTTCTCGGAATGACCTAAAACTTCATGGAGACATTTTTTAGAAAATAAGAAAAATACCTGCCTAAGATGAAGGCCAGGGGGCCACCACCTTGCCACGAGGGTGGGGGGCGCGCCCGCCCCCTAGGGCGCGCCCCCTACCTCGTGGGCCCCCTGTTGCCTCTCTGACTCCAACTCCACCTCCATATATTGATTTTCGGGGAGAAAAAATCAGAGAGAAGAAATCATCACGTTTTACGATACGGAGCCACCGCCAAGCCCTAAAACCTCTCGAGAGGGCTAATCTGGAGTCCGTTCGGGGTCCGGAGAGGGGAATCCATCGCCATCGTCATCATCAACCATCCTCCATCACCAATTTCATGATGCTCACCGTCGTGCGTGAGTAATTCCATCGTAGGCTTCCTGGACGGTGATGGGATCTATCATGTAATCGAGTTAGTTTTGTTAGGGTTTGATCCCTAGTGTCCCCTATGTTCTGAGATTGATATTGCTATGACTTTGCTATGCTTAATGCTTGTCACTAGGGCCCGAGTGCCATGATTTCAGATCTGAACCTATTATGTTTTCATCAATATATGAGTGTTCTTGATCCTATCTTGCAAGTCTATAGTCACCTATTATGTGTTATCCGTTAACCCCGAAGTGACAATAATCGGGATACTTACCGGTGATGACCGTAGTTTGAGGAGTTCATGTATTCACTATGTGTTAATGCTTTGTTCCGGTTCTCTATTAAAAGGAGGCCTTAATATCCCTTAGTTTCCGTAAGGACCCCGCTGCAACGGGAGGGTAGGACAAAAGATGTCATGCAAGTTTTTTTCCATAAGCACGTATGACTATATTCGGAATACATGCCTACATTATATCAATGAACTGGAGCTACTTCTATGTCACCCTAGGTTATGACTGTTACATGATGAACCGCATCCGGCATAATTCTCCATCACCGATCCATTGCCTACGAGCTTTCCATATATTGTTCTTCGCTTATTTACTTTTCCGCTGCTATTGCTATCATCACTACAAAATACCAAAAATATTGCTTTTACTACTATTACCTTTTGCTACCATTATCACCACTATCATATTACTTTGCTACTAAACACTTTGCTACAGATATTAAGTTTCCAGGTGTGGTTGAATTGACAACTCAGCTGCTAATACTTGAGAATTTTCTTTGGCTCCCCTTGTGTCGAATCAATAAATTTGGGTTGAATACTCTACCCTCGAAAACTGTTGCGATCCCCTATACTTGTGGGTTATCAAGACCATTTTCTCGCATCGTTGCCAGGGAGCATAGCTCTATTCTTTTGAGTCACTTGGGATATATATATATA